>NW_028248710.1:0-532233 GCF_964263255.1 Lissotriton vulgaris
GGTCTAGGAGTAAGCAAAAGGGGTACTTCCAAGGATTTAAGTGGGCCGGGTCCTGCCGGTGCTCAGCACCGGCAGTTCTAAAAAGCAGGTGCTGAGATGGGTCCCTATCGAGCTCTCCATTGTTGCCCTCACCTTCAGGGTGAACAAAAAATATTGACTCTGCAGCAGTATCTCCCTTCACTGCCTTTGATGTAACTTAAAAAAGACTTGTTGTGGCTCTTTCAAAAGACTCACTATTTCAGAACTGGATCATTTTTATTATTATATACAACACGGTAGTTGTTACTTTTTTGTATTGTGCCCATATGAATCATTGGTAAAGCCAATAGTCCTGGCTTCTTGCAGGTGTAATGCTAATTGTTGTATTATTTATCTGGATGCAGTGACAGAAGCAGCAAAATACTAGTCGAGCGGTGCACTATCCTAAGCACAGATGTTTAGTTTATGTGTTTTTAAGTCACGTCCTTAATTACATATGCCACGCCCCTTTGCGAGACCACCCTGTTTTTTCATCCCACTTAAAGCCCTGGGTACTCCTTACAAGACAGATAAACAGGTCGGCTGAGGGGAAGCTTACCTCATGGGAGCCCGAATCATCCGTTGGTTCCATCAGCGTGTCCATCTTCCCCACAACATCTAATAGTGGGGAACATCCTTCACGACGCAACTATTACCGCACTACCATTACAACGCGTTGATTACAACGTAAGTCGTTACAACGACTTTCGCTGGAGGGCGCTGTTGGATAGGGAATAATCTAATTTTCTATCTGACACCTTCCCTACTATCCACAGGGATTGGAGTTTGAAAAGAAAATGAAGCTATTCCACTATCCAGCACCCCCCAACGCAAGTCGTTGTAACGACTCGCGTTGTAATCCCTGCGTTGTAATCGCATGCGGGGTAAAAGCATGCGTTGTACTGACATACAACCTCTAATAATCTATTGGGAAGCGCTACACAGGACTGAAGGAACACGGAGAGGCTGCACTACAAGGAGGGCAGCCAGTCGGAGTCCGCCTCCTCCCCACAACCTATGGGGCCCTTTTGATAATATAATAAGAGGAGAACAGTGCTTTCTCCAACACTCTCAAAGGGTGAACACATGTGACAGAGTCCAAGCCAGGGGATATTGTACCAACTGGCTCAGAAAAGGGAACTATCCATTCTAACAGTCCAGACGAAAGACATCGACCTGCTTGGGCGTAAGTAGGCTGAAACATGTTGACCTGATATGTATTTTGATGCGAGGGACACCTTATATTTCCCTGGACACACCTCTTCCTTGTTTTTAATCTTATCCCAAGCCATGTTTTAAGACATTTCTGTGGTTTTGGGTTAGGAGGAAATTTTAGATCACCATTTGGTCGAAACAGATCCCACATCATCTCTTAGTCTCAAGAGACTGCCTCCTGGTGGAGGTAAAGACCTGATGATGACACTATTATTTAATCTTAACAATAATAGAGACAGGGCTAGGAGGCTCTCCTCTTCCCCAGAAAAAGATACTTTTAACAATAAAGGAGTGGCTATAGGTGCCAAAACACCAGAAGGGGACTAGTGTTTACAACCTAAAATCAAAGCAAAGAAAGCAAAGACAGTGTGTAATGTGATATTAATTAAAACCAATAAGGTTTTTAAAAAGAACCCTCACTCACCAACCTGGTTGGTGACATGCTCATCATTGGGTTCCCACCGAAAGACCAAATGTCTTCCCCGGTGTGCTACAACACCTGTAATTACAGTGGAGCTGTTTTTTTGTGACGTGAGATTGTGAGTAGTGTGTTAAAAGAGAGCAAACTATTTCCAAAAATTAATTTTAATAAAGGAAAAGTAAGCAATTGTTTAAAAAGTGAGGCGGACACTAGTTGGCTGTTAGACTGAGCCAACTATGGGCTAGATGTAGGTAGGAAAGATTTACCGATTTCAAATTACCGAATTTTACCGATTCGGTAATTTAAAATCAGTAAATCTATGGGTCCGACATGTAGGTATTCCAGATGTGCTGGAATATCGAATCGGATGAATTCGGTATTTACCGATTCGGTAAATACCGAATCGGTAATGCCCATTCATTCCTATGGGCTTTGAAGCCCATAGGAATGAATGGGCATTACCGATTCGGTATTTACCAAATCGGTAAATACCGATTCACACAAGGGTGCAGGGGGTGTCACTTTGACACCCTCTGGCACCCCCAAAACAGGCACGGGTGCCATGTGGCAGGCACACCTGCCCTAAGGGCAGGTCTGCCTGTCACATGGCATAGGTGTGCATGCACACATGTGCATGCACACCGGAATCGGTATTTTACCATCAAATTGGATTTGATGGTAAAATACCGATTCGTTAAGGCTCCTGGGACTTTGAAGAGTCCCACCTAGATATGAGTGGCTCCGAATCGGTAAATTTACCGATTACTTATTTTACCGAAACGGTAAAATTACCAAATCGGTAATTTTACCGATTCGGTAAAATAATGCCCCCTACATACCATTCGCCTATTTACCGATCGGTAACGGCCGAAAATACCGATTTTCGGCCGTTACCGACCGACCTACATCGGGCCCTAAGTCCTTAATGTGCAATAGGTTAACATGTTTGTGCTCTCGCATGCCAATTTAGGCTGAGCTTTCATCAGGACCAGAAAGGCAACCACTATTGGGTGCATACGGTGTGGCGATTTGAAATCTAGTCCACGTTAACACATAAGTGGTAACATATGGTGAAAGGGCGCTTGCTATAAATTAAAATGTTGTTACGTTTGTATGTCCCTTTCTTTCCTTACAGGTCTGGACACCTGGAAATGCCAGGATTGTCCTTTTAAACCGTAAGTTCTATCTTATGATACACCTACACCCCGAAGTTAGGATACACCTTAGCAAGTGTATACCGCCCGGGTGGTTACCTTTCTGGTCCTGATGAAAGCTCAGCCTAAATTGGCATGCGAGAGCAGAAACATGTTGACCTATTGCACATTAAGGACACTATCGGTTATACATACATCAGTGGGAAAGCATATCATTGACCAAAAATATCTGTTGAGGTTCCTAATGAATTTTTCTAAGAGATCCTTGTAAGACACCATCTAGTCCCACTCTTTTTGATATTTTGGTATCCCTGACAGTCATTCTGAGGAAAGAGTGTCTAAAGGAGCCCTGCTACTTGGGGATCTTGCCCAGGCTATGGTGATTAAGAAATTAAGAGACTATGTTGCTCAACTATTTAGTAGATATGAAAACCTACGTTCAATCTTATGTCAGATTACTGATGACAGACATTTCAGTCCTGCTGTAGTTCATTTACAGCTGCACTCAGTTGATCCAGGACCCTGCCTGCCTCCACACTGATAGTGCCTGCTGTCCTGTATCTACAAGATTGACAATGTCCTCCCCCCCTGTTTCTACAAGGGAGAACCAGTTTTCCCCAGTGACAACATGGTGGGTTCAAATCTTCTACCCTAATAATGACTCTGAACCCCAAACTGAGGGAGAACAAGCTTGTAGAGGGGTTCGGGGCGAGGGGCAGGGTGGACAGGAAGGTCCTAGAGACCTTGCAGAACTGTAGTGTGAGCTCTGAATGTATGGAGGTATCTCTGCACCCATTTGCCATAACTGTTTTCCCAATTGTTTCCCTGGCTTTTTGTCACTGTCAGGGGCCCAGCAAGCAATCACAGCAAAGACACTCTGGTTGCTATCAACCTTGGTTTCAAACTCCATTTGCTTCAGGTATGGTGCTCAGACTGCCTCACCTTCCACCACCTGCTACAGTTATTGGTGGATTCTACTGACAAATCTATTTTCTACCTTCCACAGTGGTCCTAGCCCGGCCTCCCACATTCGCCTGCCCAGGACCTCACATCATCATCTGTGCACTCCCACAACTGTGAACCACTAGGACTAACTCTGGCAGGCAGAAGTGCAATTTTTGAAGAACGACTGAACCAGAAAGAGTCATGTGAATAACGGACAGATGTGAAAGCCAGCGATGGATTAATCCATTACTGCGAACCCCGCGGAGTCAACATCTCTGCATTGACAGAGCAGCAACCATCAAACCTACCCCCAGCGACTTTCATCCTTCACTGAATGAAATGGACGATTAATCACAAACACCTCCTTGCCACTGCCCACCCACAGTAGCCTTGCAGTGAATCACTTATGGATCCAGCTCCATAGCACCTTTGTATAAGTGCCTCAAAATCGTTGCATCCCTAATTTGTAATTTCAGTAGAGGAGGATTGCAATAATGCAGCAGGTGAAGTGCACCGTAGTCCACAGAATTAAGGAACCATTACTCCCCAATTAGTGACTGCATATGTTGCCAAACCATGGTGTGGGGGCCAATTTCTTTGCTTGCAGGGCCGGCTTAAGAGCCAGCATTAGCATTGGTGGAGCCTGGTGTGACAATCTTTGTTGGCGCCCACTCCATGACCTCCTTCTTCAAGGATTCCCAAACTATTATCCTCCACTGGTGACTCTCATCTCTCCTTAGTACCTCTCTCACATGTATGTTATTTTATAATGCTACTCATCGTGCCTGTCCATACGAATTCCAAGCATGCTGGAAGCTTAGAACATAGACCACTGACCACAGAGACACAGGAGTGGTAACACTGCCAAGTGTTGACCACTGTTTGCTTGGCTTGTTCAGCTTCTCTGACTCTTTGGTGGCTGTGCTTGACTTGAGGCCACAATAGGTGGCAATTTTCCTATGCATGTATTTCTGACTCAAATGGATTTAAAGGGGTCTAAATTAAAGGAGGAAGTAAGCAAGCCTCTGTGAATATTTAAATATTCTCTTGATGCCTCTGCAAGGTGCAGGGGTTCCACACATCATTATTCTGCGGCAGCTCAGGGGCACTAATTAGCTCGCCACTGCACCAGCCCCTCGGGAGTTAGGTTTACAGACGTGCCGTAAGGTGTGGAGAAGATGTGTCCTTCGATACTATATTGGGTGTACTCAAAGCACACCCAGCTGGAAACTGCTGTAGTTTTTCAATCAGAATGGATCTTGGATTGACCTCCATTTTTTTAATTCAATGTCAGTCATCTAGCACAAGGCTTAAAAGCTGAAAGAGGGGTGGTAGCATTAGCACCAGCAGCAGCAGTAGTCCAGGGGAGGAAAGTGTCTCAGTTTGTGTAAAATGCTGATCAGATGGTGGAAGTCTGCCAGCCTTTGACAATTTGCCAGTTTATTGGTTTGCTACCATTTTGGCACCTAATAGCCTGATTAAGAGAATTGAGGAAATAGTGGTTCACGGTTAGATGGGTAACTTGGTCCAAGTGATGCCAGTCCATGAAGAGAAAGGCTTGCTAAGCCACAGACGGGACTGAGAAAGGGGGATCTGGAGCCAGTGTCAAAGCGGCAATTGGTGTTTCTAAACAGCCCCTTGTAGACAAGAGCATACAGAGGTCCTGTAGCGGGTGTGCGATTGCTTAGTTAGAAGGAGCGCTTCCTGCTCATTTTCCTCAAGTATGCACTTCAATGGTGTCTCTAGCCTCTTCAATAAAGAACTTTGTGGATAAACAGTTTAAAAATATAATTAAAAGGCTACGTGAGTCGATATCTCTTTCCATGCGACAGGCAGTAGACATGACAGTGTCTTATAGAAAGAAGAATTTGGTACAGGAACAGGAGGGATAGGAAACCACGGAGAACGTAGTCATTAAGGAACCTCATCTACCTTCCTTGCAGTGTATCTCTTGTGTGCCCCAAATAAGCTCAGTCCATTTTGAGCGTGAGAGCGCATCTGCCTGTGGGGTCGGTGGGGGTGGCGGGACAGCCTCCCAAAGTAGCTCGTTCCTCAATCTTCTTGGTAATTTTAGTAGAATAATAATACATTGAGGGCCATATGTATCATCATGACCATTTGCGATTTCTAAATAGCGATTTTCAAGGAATCGCTATTTAGAAATCGCAAAATGGTATGAATGTAGGAAATCGCTTCTTTTTAGCGATTCCTTAGCATTCCTAAATTGCGATTTCTATGGGCCAGGAGGCCCATAGGAATGAAGGGGAAATTTGCGATTAGCAATTTGCTATTCGCAATTTTGGAATATTTTCAAGGGTGCAGGGGTGTCACAAGAACACCCTGCTGCACCCCTGAAAATGACATGTGTGGGCATATGGCGCACATACATGCCCTAAGGGCATGCATGTGCGTCATATGGCACCTTTGGATTTTAAATAAATTGCTTTTTTGAAAGAATTCGCAACTTATCACCAACTAGAAGTTGGTGGTAATTTGCGAATCCTTATGGGCATTTTTGAATTGATTTTCCTTTGATACATTGCATTTAAGGAATCGCACAATTTGCGATTCCTTAAGTGCAATCGCAAAATAAGGAATGGCAAATTTTGCGATTCTTTATTTTGCTGCCAAAATGTTTCATACATACCATTTAGCAAATTAGCATTGCGAATTTCGGCCTTTGCGAATGCTAATTCGCTTGATACATATGGCCCCAAGAGAGATCTCCAAAAACTACTCGACCAGAAGTTCATTTTTCTACATCTAACTTGGAAACTTCAACCACAGGTCGTTCACCAATGCTGGATGTTCTTCTGCTAATGCAAAAAAACGTATATGGCATCCTTCAAATATTAGTTCTGACACATGACAATCTGAAAAATCAGGAAGGCATTTTAAAGGAGGTTGTTCAAGAACTGAACTTTGTTCACTCCTATATGCCAGCCCTAGTAAGACTGGTATCGACTTGGATGGCCAAGTTGTCATTGACGAAAATGTCAAAATGAGGAATCTGTGTCGGTATATGTCTATTGGTTACCAATGCTGATAAAAAGAAAGAATAATGCATATGTTTGCAAATGGCATATGCCCCACTGTAGACAGAAAAAACATATAAAGAGGGAGAAAAGGGTTAAAAGTTTGAAAGGTTTGGAGCAGGTATAGGCGAAAATTGTGAATACCAGTGGGAACAGCCAGGTAGTTAGAAAAACTGCTGCACCAAGTTGAATTGATCAAATGCCAAAGGAGAAAGGGCCTTCCTCTATGAATTCTCAGGGGTGTAATAAGGAAGATTCCAAAGGAGACACAAATTTAAACAATGGGTTGTCTGACAGTAGTGCTCCAATTCAGTGTAAATCCTTGGGAAAAGGAGTCCACTGGAAAGTGAGAATCCAACAATCAGCTCCTGGGAAGGATCCCTGGATTAGTATTCTTTTTAATAATCCACCTATGGCGACACCCAATGTACAGAGGTCTGCTCAAATAAGTATCTGCATCTACCTAGATGTCCAAAGGGAAGGGAAAAAACTAATAAATGGAAACCCTTGAACAGGTCAAATCTGTTGAGTGCTTTTCAAAATTGTCTCTCCCTTGGTGACATTGTGTCTAGTGATACTGAGCAAGTGGCTTTCCATAAAAGTAAAAATGGTGGAAAAGTCACCAATAGTCATACTTTACTCTAGTATGGTAGCCAATATGATTTACAATGCTGAGTCAGAACTTAATAGTACCAGTCTAAGAATACTTTATGATGAGGAGATTGAGCAATCAATAGTAATAAAATATTTTTTAAAATAATGATGCTGACTTGAGTGAACAACAAATAAGCTTGCCAATGAGAGAGGAGGATGTTATGACACAAACAGTCTGTGGGGTTTACTCAAGGATGTTTACAAGTAACCGTACCCAGTAAAATAACTGATCATTTAGAGATGCTTCAACCACCTTGTAATCATTTTGCATGTTGAAGTTCTCCTCTACTGGATGATTCCTGTTAGTTGTCATGTGTAGACTAGGCAGCAGGGTCACCAGGTACCCTGGGTGTTTTCTCCTGAAAAGTTCATGGTGTAAATCAACTATGTAGGACTGCCAATCTCACTGAAGTATAGAACGAAAATGAAATCTTATTTTTCCAGGACACATGCTTAGCTGGTGAAACCTTGAATCAAAATGGCTTTATGCGGGTGTGGCTTAGCTGGCAATGGCGGCGGATGTAATTGGCTAAGTTCCTTCACAATAGTGCCCAGGAGCCAAATATCCTAAGCCCGACACCTGTGGAGAACAGTGCTGGAGGGGTGAATGCCTCGGCCACAAGCAGAGCTGTCGGAGGGGCCAGCCAGAGGCCTGGGGAACCTCCTACAATGAGGTTTTAAGGGCGGCCCACTGAAGACTGGAACAAAAAGCAAAATGGTGGCTGAAGCAGCGTGTTGCGCTCAGCGCCACTGCTAGAAGCAGTGAGGACGTCTGACCTTTGCTGTGGGGACCACCTGGGAGCTGTGAGAGCTAAATGCAGGCTTCAGCGCATTAGGGGCAGAGCCAGCTGGAAATCGCCAGCAGAAACCTGCAGGGACCTGGATCTACATGGAGGCCGAAAGGAGGGCGGCCTCCAGACACTGATTGCGGCACGGTGCGATCGCGCCCTAAGAGTGGGCGTGCTTCTTCCTACTCTTCCGCCTCTTGCCCTGCACCCCTACCCTCTGGAACAGAAAGATGGTCTGGGGTCCACTGGAGAGACTACAGGCATAGGACTAAATGATATTGAATGGCGCAGACATAGAAGTGGGCCTGAGGACAGCCTGAATTGTGCCTGGTGCCTGCCACGAGGCAACTGAAGCAGGGAGGCAGACGAGCGACGTTTGGGTGTCCCCTCTCACTGTGACCTGATACTGCTGTGGCTCTCTGCACTAGTGGCCTCTATGCATGGGTCCAGTGGAGTGCAAGAACCGGATGATCGCTAGGCGCCTGGTTGTGCTATGTGTCATGGAGAATGGCCTGAAACAGGGGAGAGGCATGGCATGGCCCAGCATGCCCCATCATGGCCCATCGACAAGGCACCCGGCAGCTGAGGCTGGCGTGCAGTGTCTGGTGAGCCATGGGGAAATCCAAGCCAGAAAAAGGTAAAGGGATGGATATGCCTCTGGAAGGGGCAGGAGAGGAGGCCCTGGCCCTGGGACAGGATCATGGGTGAGTGGAGTATGCGGAGTGGCAATCCTCAAAGTTCCACAGAGTTAAAAAAGAACTCTGTGGAACTCGGCTTCGCTCCAGCCCCACTCAAAATAATTAAAAAAACAACGTACCTGCTCTCTGGCATCTCCGGGCTGAGCCTCCTCCTCGCCGTGGTCTCTCCTCTTCGCCTCCATCCTGGTTGAGAGCACAAACCCCTACGTTTCACGTCTTGCGTGGACTGCGCATGGGCAGTCAACGCAAGACATACAACTTAGGGGTATTACAGCAAGGACGATGGCCAGGAGATAACACCACAGTGTGGAGTTGGGCAGCCTGGAGACACCAGAGAGCAGGTAAGTGCTTTTTTGGGGCCGTAGCGCAGGGGCTAACTCCGCTCCGCCATGCAATCAGAGTTTTGCCTGACCTCCGCATTTCCAATGGAGCGCTGAGTTGGCAAAACTCCGCAAACTCTGCTGGCAGAGCTCAGTTCACAGCCCGGGGTTGGGCAGGAGGAGGATCCCTAGCGGCTCATAGTGCAACAATATTAGCAAGCATTAAAGATAGCAAAGTGATGCTGGAGGCGCAGGTGGTAGCTGTAACGAATAAAGTGGGCATACTCCGGGCTACAGAAAAGCTAACAACCCAAGTCCGAGAGGTAGACACTGAGCTGCACATGGTGCACCCGTCGATACATGGACTCACAAGATGATGCACGCAGCTGGAGAAAGGAGTGGCTGTCCTCGTCGACTGCCTGTAGGATGCAGAGGGAAGATCCCAGAGGGATAATGTGAGATTGATTAGTGTCCCTGAGAAGGCAGAGGGACTGAACATCAACTCTTTGTGAAAGATTGGCTAGCTCAGACTGTGCTGCAGGGTCTTCCCTCATGCTTCCTCTTGGTTGAGAGAGCACCCAGGATATAAGGAATGTCCCCGGCCCCTGGAAAATCCTGACCTTTAATAGCCTGGTTAATGAAATATTGAGACTGTATCCTCCAGACCACTCGCGGGCACGAGTCATGGCTTATTGAAGGGAAGGAAGTTAATATCTACTTGCACTAAACAATGATGGTCCAGAAACAAAGGGGGGTCTTTATGCCAGTCAAGAAGGTACTGCGCCAGCTGGGTCATAAGTATGCCCTTATCTTCCCGGCAAAATTGAGGATTTTCCACAGAGACAAGTTGCATTTCCTCTTTTCTGCACAGGAGGCATGGACTTGACTGGAATAACAGGGGCTGTGGTACGGCCCAGAAACATCACGTGAGAGTGCAACAGGCTGCCAGATGAAGACAGCAGGAAAACAGAGAGACATCAGCTGCAGATCTTTGCTGATGAAAGCACAGATGAGGGCAGAAAAGGAGAAGGAGGTAAAGGATATTAAGAACTGCAATGACATTCCGAGAAACAGTAAATGGAGGGTGCTTGTGGGAGTGGGGAGTGGGCCAGACTCTGTGGGAACCGAAATTGAAACTGAGGGAATAGAACCTGCCAGTAGTGACTCCATTGACATCGGACCATATTATCTGAGCTTGGTGCCCAGTTGGTGTCCACAGACTCTATTTATGAACAGAGCTCTGAGAGGTAGTGGACCGGGGCTTCATTGAACGGGGGGGGCGGCCCAATGTGCAGAATTACCAGTATAGTATGTTACAGGGTTGCAAGAGAATCAAGGTGGGCCAGTGGGCAGTACGCTGTGTAATTGGTGTCATTGCTACATTTACCAGCGGGGACCGCTCTCGCATGACGTGTGCATAGAGTTTTATAACTTTTTTTTTGGTTTAGGGCAGACACATAAAGTGAATGGGGGGGGGGTGGTGATCGTGTTCCAGATTACAGCATGTTAGGGTAGGGTGGAGGGTGTTTCGGGACTCACTGTTGGACAGACTGAGTGCCACAGCAGGAAAACTGATGGAATTCATGCAGGTGCTAAGCTTGGTGGATATATGAGGTCCTACATGGGCAAGAAAGGAATACTCCTTCTGCCCTAGTGGGCAGGGTCTTGGAGACCAAATATCTGGCATGAGGGATTTCTGATCACTCACTGCGGGTCACCCTGATTACAAGATGAGATAAAGAACTCCAGGAGTGGTGGATGGCCATGTGGCAATTGACCAGAGTGCAGGTGGTTAAGGCACTCGATAAGGCCGCTGCGCACTATTTATGAGAGAATGAGGGCCCAGTGGAAAGTTCTTGCACAATCTGGGAGGTGTATATGGCCACGATGAGGGGTGTAATGTTTGCAGGAGAAACTCAAGAAGAAATGTCATTTCCTTACTTAATGCAGATCCAAAGATCCCTGCCAAGGTGCTGGCCAACCAACTATGTGCGGTGGTAACTAACCTCGTTAATGCAGACCAGATAGACTTCATGCCATATCGATTGATGAAACAGAACCTGCGGCACCTCTATTACAACATAAGGCAGACAGGCGTGGAGGGGGGACCCTGGCCATCCTGTTGTTGGACGGCAATAAAGCACTTGATTCGGTGGAGTGGCCTTTCCCTGTTCCTACTCTCGGAAGGAATAGGGTTTGGGCCTTGTTATATCACCTGGATTAAATTGCTTTATATGGAGCATCAGACCAGGATAAAAGTCAACGCTTGCATCTCAGAAGGGGTCCTTATTTGTAGAGGCTAGAGACAGGGATGTCCTCTTTCGCCGATGCTTTTCACACTGGCAGTGGAACCCCTGGCTAAACTCATGAGGATAGATGCACAAATTTGGGGCTGTATGGGAGACTCAGGTTGGGAAGAAAGGTTATAGCTCTATGCAGACAATATACTGCTCTACCTAACAGAAACACAGTGATCCCTGTCTCGTGTTTGCAAACTCTTCCAAGTATTTGGGGAATTCATAGGATTTGCCATTAACTGGGAGAAATCCACTGCTTCCAAATGTGTGGCTTGAGGCAGTAATGTCCGCTGTCTCTGCCTTTGCGAGTGGAACCCCACTGGTTCAAGTATTTGGACATATTGATCACCAGAGATGTTGCATCATACACCCAGGTCAACCTCCTCCTGCTGATTCAGAGGCTGGAAGGGGACGTTAAACACTAAAGCATGTTACTGATGCCCTGATTAGGAAAGGCAGCCATGTTTAAAATGATTGCTTTCTCCCCGTTGTTGTATGTGCTGCAGAACAGTCCTTATGCGATACTGTAAACCTTTTTTAGCCTGAGTGGACTCCCAGTTGCGGACACTGCTTTGGGCGAGAGGACAACCCCATATAAAGCATAGCTAATCAAACTAAACAACTCAACCTTAAAAGCAGCGCCAGTCTCACAACCAAACCCTCAAGGGTCCATCCTGTCTCCTGCCCTTTTCAACCTCAATATATAGAGCCCGTTGCAATGATACTGATGAACACAGGAATTGCCTATCATCTCTATGCAGACCACACCCAACTCTACATGAAAATCTCGTCAGTCAAAGACATCCAAACCTTAAATAGTACTCTCCTGGATGACCACAACCATCTTAAGCTCAACCCAAACCAAACAAACTCCTTTTCATCCAACCCAAAGAAACATCCTTTCCTGTAGATATCTGGTTCGACAACCTCACGGCATTAGAATGCAAACTATGCATCTCAAACTCTGTTAAATCCATGGGGATTACACTAGACAGTCACTTGAGCATGAAAGAACATCTTAATGCCTCTGCTAAAAGTGAATTCTTCATGGTGAAACACCTTAAAAAGTCAAACCCTTCATCCCAATCAAAAACTTAAAGACTGTGGTGCAATTCTTAGTCCTAAAGCAGGTCAATTCTAGTTCTGAAAAAAATTAACTAAAGCAGGTCAAGAGGGACCTCTTTGAAGCTCTTATAGTCCACTCCTGATTCTGCCAACATTTTAAGAAAGAGAAATTTCGCACCCGCTCCTTCTCCGGTAACTCTTCCAGAATCTGGAACTTGCTACCTGAGGATTTACGGGACAATCAATCATTCCCTCACTTCAAGAAGAAACTGAACCTTCTTCTCTTCAACAAGTATCTAAACCCTCCCCCCTTAAACCAGCTGACTGGTCTGTTTGCCCCCAACCCACATCCAAATAAATCTGAGCATCTCCACCTCGACAAAAACTGTGTATGTACCTCAAAACTGTATCGCCAACATATCATGTTGTCTTCTGTATACTTCATTTGCATACTGTTGCTATGTATTTATATTTACTCTAAATGTAAGTGATTTAATTGCTGCTATTCCAACTCTGTAAAGCTCTCTGATCCCTTCGGATCAAGTTCACGCGATACAAAGCTTGATAAGTAAATAAATAAATAGCAATGAAGACACTACAATTATCTAAGTTTGAGGGAGGCATAGCACTCCCAAATGTGCAAAGATTTTATGAGGTAGTGCAAGTTAGTACGGTGAATGATTGGGTATATGCAGACAGAGATGACCCGGCGGTCCGAGTGGACAGATGGGGGATGGGCGACCAGAGTCATATGCACATGTTATATGGGGGAAAAAATAAACACACGGGCATGCCCAGCGATGGTCACAGTCATTGCAGTGAGCAGAAGATTGCTTCAGGAGATGCAATGGGATACAAGGTAACACCCCACACACCACTCTGGAAAAGGCACACGACTGAGACCAGTGGACTACAAGGGGGTAGGGTCTACATAGGCAAGGAGGTACACCGTCTGTCATAGGCATTTGTACTAAGCGGATTAGTGGAGTACAGTGGATTGCGGTGGAGTGGGTCTAGAGACTTATACTGTATTGTTTGATTGGCACTGTGCTGCAGTGTCGAAATGGTGCTCATATACAATTGTAATTTCACTGGAAATTTTAAATAAATAAAAATAATTTTAAAAAATGGCTTCATGCAATGTATGAAAGATGCAATTAAAATGGGAGCAAGGCGGTATCTGGGGGTCTTTTAAGCTAAATTTCTAAGAAATCTGTTAAAGATAATAGTTTATTTAGGAACAGAAGTGATTGGGTGCTAGTATGTTTACTGAATCTGTATAATGGTTCTCTGCCCACATATACATTGATTGAGATCAATGTGTATATGAACCTTGCTTTGGTTTCCTAAAAAAGAAAAGCAATGGCAGTTGTTTAGCACAGATGTGGATGACCAGGGGGGCTTATTCCAATCTTCCCCATATTCATTGTGGGGAATTTTAATTTATGTCTCTCCTCCCTAATGGTCGAAACTTTGCATGATGAAAGGCATGAAACATATAAAATACCAGAGGCAATATTTCCAAAATACTCCCAGTGGGTAAAAGGCACGTTGCTTTTAAAGTGTCTAGCCGAGGAAGGTTTTGCCTGTTTGAATTACCTTTTTAAGGGTGATACACCAGCGGCAGAAACCTATATATGTGGTAAATGTGGTTTGTTGGCAGACTATATATGTATTTAAGCATGGTTCTTTGAACAGTGCAAGCATTTTAGAATGTTGGAAATTACTGGGAGTGATCATTTGATGTTACAAGCTGTATTTCACTTTGATGCTCCACAAAGACAAATTGTGATCCCTCTGCAAACTTCCTTCCCTAAACACAGAACAACGCAAATTGATGATTTGTATAAGGTATTATTGACCCTATATCAATTGATCCATGTATCCATTATGAGGAAGTATGACCCCGGCGGTGTGTTGAAGATGGAAAAGTAGACTCTGCAGGGGTGGTGGATTGCCTGACCCCAGTGATTGAGAACTCTAATGCTTCCACCCCAAGAAGGGAGCCACAGTTGGTAAAAAGACAATCCTGGTATCACCATCAGTGCCAAGCCTTGAAAAAGAGTCCATGGAAACTGAGGCAGAAAAAATGATTCGCAAATGGGCCACAGGAGAGGGAAATTCTGAATATGGCCAAAATTGTGTATGCAGCTCTGATAAAAATAAAGAAACATGGTTTTTATAGAGCAAACTAGGATGTAATGATAGGATTTTTACAAGATATGAAAATGTTATGGACATTAGCAAAAATGAGAAGAAATAAATTGGAACAAGTAGATGTATGGTAACTGAAAAAGTGTGGTTAACCTACATGAGTAATATTTATAGGGCTACTGATACCCTAGGTAGAAGAGCTTGGTTTTACCCAGGGGAGAGCTTTCCAAGCTATCTGAGAGTAAACTTACTGAAAAATATAATATCTTCTCTCAATCTGACGCGGATAGCAGACTCAAATAATCAAATTCTGAATGGAGGGTAAGCTTTTTTCTGCGGTGTATATCTCTGTATCAAAACTGGTTTGCTTTTTTGATTAGTTGGAGAGATACAGTAATTAAACCAATGCTTAAGAAAAATGATCTAGCTGACCCCAGTAACTTCTGTTTGATTAGCCTGATAGATGTGGGTGGTAAGATGTATTCCAAAGCAATCTTGTTGTATGTGAAGGATTGGATAGAGCAATGCTTTGGGACCCAGAGAACATTGAAGCTTTCAAAAGGGTCACTCTATGATCGATCACTGATTCACTTTGTGGGCAATGGAGTAGAAGGCTATTGAAACTACAGGTACACTTTTTTGTAGGTATCCGCTCAGCTTTTGAGTTCGTCAATTAATCAATGAACCTATCGATCAATCAGGATTTATAAAGTGCTGCTAATCACCGATAGGGTATCCAGGCGGCTGCACTTCCTGGAGGCTTATTCTAACAGCCAGGTCTTGAGGACCATTCGGAATTCCGGAAGTGAGGTGGTGGTTCGGGGGTGCCTGGTGAGGCTGTTCCAGGTCTTTGCTGCGATGTGGGAGAAGGAGGGTCCTCCACTTCTGCTTCGGTAGATGCGGTGAGTATGGGCAAGTGAAAGGGAGGCAGAGCACAGTCTTCACAATAGTTGGTAGAAGTTCAGGCGGTGGTTAATGTAGTCAATCATAGGATTCTGTGACAGATCTGAGGAATATGTGAATCTTTAATTGTCTTCTGGTTATTTTAGAAGAGATTCACCAGGAGAATTCAGGCAGTGGTGGAACTAAACATGAAGAGGTCGGTATCAAGGAGAATTGCATCAGAGAATGGCCCTAGACAAGAATGCGTTTGCTCTGACTTTATTCTCCTCATACCTTGCCGACCTGCATGGGGCCTGAAGGAGGCTAAAACCTTCCCTCCAGAAATGGGGAATTGCATGTATCGTGTCTCGTATATGCAGAAGATCTGGCAACTGTGGATTTGATGCAGGTGGGGCTGAAAAGAATGCTTGAGGTCTTCAGCAAATAATGTGTGACAAACGATTTTATTGCTTAAAAAAGTTACTTGGGCTACCCAATGCTGCATTGACCCAGGCTATAAGAGCAGAATCTCGCCTGCAGTCCTGTAATTTTCTTGTAATGGAAGCTGAGTTTGCGCTTTTGCTATAAACTGCGAAGTGCGATTGATCAAAAAATCTAAACTTTTTATGCCGTGGAAATTGCCAACAATGAGCTGAAAGGGTAAGAGCCCGAAGGTCAGTAATGGAAGTAAATCTGAATTTGGAAAACTATAATGTGGAAGGGCCCTAACCACTCTCGAAAAAAGATTTTAGTGATATATATGTGAGGGAATCACTGTTCAAAGATCTACGTTATCTTGCCACAGAAATCTAATTGGAATATATTGGAATCATGGCAAGCAAACTCAGTGTACCCTTATCAGTCGAAGTAAGCTAACCCACAGATGCTTATGTTATTATTGAAACTTCTTTGGCTTTTAATTTCTTGTATATAAGTCCTAGTAATTTTTATAGTCTATTAAAAGCTGATGATCAACGCACCTGCAGAAAATGTTAATGTGCATTTACTGTTTGATTCGCTACATTTCTCATCACCCAGGTGCTTAATTTTAAAACCTATATTTCAAAGTATAAGATACAGAATAGAAAAGATCTGCCTACTGTCTAACACGGAATTTTTGATGTAGCGTACACGCTGGGATGGGTTTTAAGGAAAGTTCTTGGTTAATGGTATTGTATTTTAGATTGTTTTAGTGCATATTAATGTATTATTTGGTTTTTACATACTGTGATCTAATTATACCCTTTTTTTGTACTACTGATACTTGGAGGAACATTGAACAATTAACTATGTTAATTCAGGTACGGAGAATAAACCAGTATTCTTTCTTATTTTTCTTTGACAGATTTTATTTTCCTGTAAGTACAGCTTTTGCTTGAACAGCACCCCTGGAGACATTTACAGCCGACTTCGTCATCCAGCTCAACTTAATTTACTTACCTCTCACTGGCATAATCAACCCCAGAGATGCCTGTAAATTGAAAACTACTTCCCATTCTAGAAACCTTATGCATTAGCTACTTGATTTCCATACTCAATTTGGTTGCTCAATATTCTGGCATCTCCCAAAAATTATATTTTAATTACAAAACATATTCAGGTTCACACGAGGAGCCACTATACGTGTGTTGTTAAATCAGGAGTCCTAGAAAAATATAAGATTTTCAGTTCACAAAATTGACCGGTGAACACTGTGCTTACTGTCTCTGTTTGACTTAGGAAGAGGATGATTGGTAGGAGTTGTCAAAGCCTATAAATGTTTAGTTGTTGCCCAAATAATATGCCAGCAAATTGTTTGTCTGTTCTATGAACGACTTCCTTAACTGAAGGACTCTACAAGGGTTAGACACCAAAATATTACCTACAGAAATAATGTTTAGCATAAATAATATGTTTCTAAATATCGCTTACAAAAATCTTTTTATAAGCAACCTAAGAAATGTACCTGTCCCGGTAAAAGGAGCAGTGCTTAATTTGAGCTGGCGGTTGTCAACACCGGTGCTTCTGACAGTCTTCCACAAAGTGGCGCTGTCTGCTAATTTCAAGATTGCCAGAATAGTTGATTACTAATCCAATATACATAAAAAAATACTATTACCTGTAGGCCCCCCAATCTTATTGCTTTGGGGGCCTGGAATAGTCCGAATTGTCACACTTGTAGGAGTGAGATGTTTAGTAGTTGTGTTGTTACTATCATTGGCAGCATGGCAGGGTCAATGTGTGGTGCAAGTTGCAGTGTCCTCTTGAAGAGAGCCCTGGCACTTATTTTACTATAAATTAAGTACTGCCAAAGGAGGAACAGGAGTATAGAGTGATTTACACAGCTTGGCTAGTGTTGGAGCCTCTTTATGAGCTTTGCAGATAGGAAACTGATAAGAGAAACAATTAAATATATAATTGTACACATATAAATAGGAAACTGATAATAGAAACAATTAAATATATAATTGTACACATATAAATAGGAAACTGATAAGAGAAACAATTAAATATATAATTGTACACACATAAATAGTAAACGGATAAGAGAAACAATTAAATATATAATTATACACATATAAATTTCGTTTTCTTAACGCCAGACATTAAAATGCATCAACATCTAATTCAAACTCTTATGCAATAGAGTGAGCAGAAAATTAAATAGAAGCAGTAAAACATAACTTCAAAAAGTAATTAACATAAACTAAAGAGTCAGGCTGAGATTCAACAAAAGACAGACAATAATTCAATATTTAGAATGCCACATTTAACACTATCAAAGTGTAAAACGCGTGGAGTTTCGCACATAAAACGGCAAAGTGAGGATTAATTAATACCAGTGTGAACTGTTGCCGTGGGACTCGTGTCATTTCCGCCATGAAGTACATGTGCAAGATCACACATTACTACATTTGCGGCCTGAACTTTCAGGGTAGTGAGAAAAATGGGTTGTTAGGGAGCTGAAGAAGTATAAATATACTCTTTCTTTGGTCAGCTCCAATGTGACTCTTTTCATGAGTCTGGCCTAGTATTCTCATACTTGTTGACAAACAAAAGGGAACTGTACACTATTGGACTCCAAACTGACTACAGATACTGAAATATATTACAGATTAGCACAAAGTCATCATAAAGCAATTGTCAATTGCATGTAAAGTTCATGCAACTTCATTTATCTTAGTCCATTCATCTGTCTGAGCAAAACTGGTCATGATTCACTAATGCTTATTTAGTCTGGCTTAAGACAGTGGTAAGACTGTATTTAGCCAGTGGGCCTAGTGTATTGAGGACTTTCTCTGAGTTATGACGGCCTTTGGGTTGTATTAAGCCCAGAAGGACTGACTAAAGTAATTAGTTGTAAACCTGACAAAAGTCATTCTAAATTGTTGTAAGATCGTCTTAAGTCTGTTTTCTACCAGGGAAAGGTCCATACTTGTCTCTTTGGGGAGAGGAGGTGATCAGAAATCCATCAGAAAAAGGAAGTGTTTCCAGCTCTGAACAAAATGCCTTGAGCTCTCTGGTTTCAAAGGTCCATGCAGGAGTTCTTTATCCACCCAGATGAAGACTACAGATCTCAGAATGGACAGACAAATCCTGAAATGGGTGAGAAAGTGGAACTGAGGAACCTGAACACTCTGAATACCAACAAAAAGCAAAGAGTGGGGAGGGTGGCTGGGGGCACGAATGGAGCAAGGAAAAAGAAAATGTGAGAGAAATACTCTAAACTCAAGAGATGAACTTGAAGGAAAAGAAACGCCAGGGAAGGATTGTTGGAAAGAAATATGATGGCATCCAAGGGAATCATAGCATGTGTTCAGGTGGGGGGTGAATGAATGGCTGGTTACTTACCGGTAATATTCATTAATCCGAGTCGTAGACCTCCCTGTCACAGTCCTGGTTCCCAATCCTCCCTCTGTGTTCAGGTTCTTGTGCTTGGATTTACAGGATGTCCTGAGGTAAGGTCAAGAGTTATGTTCCACAGGATGTGTGCCTGACCTGGAGGGTTGAGATGGGAGCAGGGGAGTTTCAGCTTGGGAATGTCTGCAGGGAGGAGCTGTCACTCACTTACGTAAGGACTGTGACTGAGAGGTCTGACGAGGAGGTAATGGTGCCCAGTGTGCCTTCAGTGTCTCGTGTGGACTTAACTGCAATGTCTTTTGAGTTGCCTGCATCAAACGACACATTGAACCAACTGAAAGAGATCTTGGTGCTTGAGGAATTAGTGCACGTAACTAGCAACCTTCTGCTCCTCGGCTCCCTTGACATTCACTGATGTTTTCTCATCCACCTGCTGCTTTAAAACTGTCAAGTTCATTGTCTAGCATGGTAACCACGCCCTTGATTTGACCCATTTATTCAAAAGATTTGTGGGGTAAATAAACATTGTGGGCAGATTTACAAGGAACTGACGCATCTGCATAGATGCGTCAGTTTCCTTGCGCCAGTGCCAAATGTCCTTGTGACACCATGGATACGCTGTATTTACAAAACAGTGCTCTAATAAAAGAGAGAGGGACAAAAATACCAATGGGATAGGGTACCACAAGTGACTTTTGTCAAAGAAAGATTCCCTTTGGACACCTTATACTCCACTTATCTCATTCACATACAACAAATATTAAAAAACATATATTCAACTATAGAAGCAATGCAACCAATATAACAGAAAACGCTATATTAAAATGATCCTGCACAGTTTATTCATATATATATAAAAAGTATCTATTTACTCACTTGGAGGCTACCAGGCTGCACACGGGACGCTTGTACACTGTGAACTAAGGATGCACACGTTCGCTATCTGAAGTGTTGAAGCATTTATAGAAACTTTATATCGGCTGTGTGAGACTCAACATATTTTAAACGGCGGAGGGTATCAACGTGCATTATCCATGTCACGCTCCTCGCCATTTCATGATTTTATTCTACCGCGTGCATTAGTGGAACCATTAGAGCGTTTTTGAAGCGTTTAAAATTCGTACGTTAGCAGATGGTTACATCCCGTTTTTATAAAGAAGGTAGCCCCCGGCGTATTATACACAAGCACTTCTTATTTGGTGGATAAATAGATACTTTTTAAATAAAAGCTTTAATCTCGCTGGACGAGAATTACCTGAACAGGAGGTATACACCCCAAGCTTGGAAGGGTCTTTACCCTAGTGGATTAGAGAATCATTTGGGAAGCATTACATGTAATCCTGATGAAGGTGGTCATATATTAGTATCCACCGAAATTAGTCGATGCTAAAGGAGAAATACATCTTACATGAACTGAGGATAATTCTGACCGTTTGGCTGAATTAATTTTCTGTTTTGTATCTCCTTTTTTTGATAGGAAGCCTATGAATTTTTGTATCTAACTGTCCTTCTTCGAATAATGTCTGTTTCCCAATTTACAATTTTTAATTATGTTTTAATTGTGTTTCAATGTATATGAATAAACTGTGCAGGATTACTTTAATATAGCGTTTTCTGTTATATTGGTTGCATTGCTTCTATAGTTGAATATATGTTTTTTAATATTTGTTGTATGTGAATGAGATAAGTGGAGTATAAGGTGTCCAAAGGGAATCTTTCTTTGACAAAAGTTTACAAAACAGTGCTCCAGGGAGCAAGAATTAACAGATGCGTCAGAAATACTGACGCATCTGTTGGCACAAAAGTGATGCGTTGCCGGAGTAACTCATGAGAGTGATGCAACTCCAGCAATGTGCCCCAACAGATAGGTGAGTCCCATACAAAAAGCCCTGCATCATTCCGTACACCTGGTCTGAGCAGGCGTAGGGATTTTGATGCAATAAAGGAGTAGAGTGATGCAATGAAATGTAATAAATTATTACTTTTCGCGTGGGAAAGCCTAACCTGCATACATTATACCTGGTGCAAGTATAATGTGACACAGTGCCTTACAACGTGACACAGCTCGCTAGATCCGTCACTTTGTAAATTGGCTGCATTGTTTGGGCCACTTTAGCGTAAAAAAAGTGGCGCAATGGCGGTGCAAGGGGCTTGTTAATCTGCCTCTGTGTTAGCGCTGGACTCTGCAATGTAATTAGACTAAAGCTTGGTTAATTTAGGTTATGAAATCCTGTTTAATTTGCAACAAGCAATTTGGAAAAGCATACAGTTCAACAAATATATATCACAGTTTATTTACAAGGATTTTCTCTGAAGTAGAAATTGCACAAAAGAAAGTAATTGTAAAGTAATAGGCCCTATTATGCCTTTAAAGAAATATCAGAACAGTATCTTGTCCAAACAAGCTACATTAGGGAGGAGGGTGGGGAACAAAGAACGGACAGCAGGTGGAGGGTGGTAAACAGAAGGGACAGCAGGCGGAGGGTGAGTTGGGGAAACAGAACAGTGTGAGGAGGGCAGGGCAGTGGAGAAACAGAACAAACAGAGTGAAGAGGATGCGGCAGTGGGGAAACAGAACGGATAGAAGGAGGATGGCAGGAGGGTGAGGAAGTAGAATGAACAGTAGGAGAAGAGTGGGGGGTTGGCAAAACAGAACCGACAGCGGGAGGGTGAGGGAGAGCACCTGCAGACACACGCACTTTATAAGCATGCATCCCAAAGTAAAACAAGGGGGATGGCAGGAGAAATTAATGTACCAGGTCTGTCCTAGCCGAAATTGAGAGTAACACTGGCAACAATGGCCAGAGGACTAAAAACAAGCATTTAAAATGCAATGGTCTCGTTTTTGTTAAAGTTAGAGCTATTGGCATTGCTCAAGACCATATTTTTGTTTTTAAAACATATAAATAAATGACGTTGTCATTCACAATGCCAATAGCTTAATCTCTCGCAAATGCAAGACCTATTGCATTTGCACCCACCCACACACACAGAGCCACACGCACCCACCCACACACACAGAGCCACACACACACACAGAGCCACACACTCACAGAGCCACACACACACAGACAGAGCCACACACACAGACAGAGCCACACACACACAGACAGAGCCACACACGCGCACACAGAGCCACACACGCGTACACACAGAGCCACACACACACACAGACAGAGCCACACACACACACAGACAGAGCAACACACACACACACAGACAGAGCCACACACACAGACAGATCAACACACACAGACAGAGCCACACACACACAGAGCCACACATACACACACAGACAGAGCCACACACACACAGACAGAGCCACACACACAGACAGAGCCACACACACACAGAGCCACATACAGAGCCACACACACACAGAGCCACACACACACAGAGCCACACACACACAGAGCCACACACACACACAGAGCCAAACACACACACAGAGACACACACACACACACACAGAGCCACACACACACAGAGCCACACACACACAGAGCCACACACACCCCCCCTCACCCCGGGGAGTCTCCTTATTTACAAATGGGTTATTTGAGGCCCCCACCAACTCCCAGAGCTCACCCGTTGCTTCCCTCAGTCTAGGTCAGCCACACGCCCATCGCTGCCCAGTAACGCCCCAGGGAACAGAGGCAAGAAAAAACGATCACAAGCAGGGAACATAGGTAAGAAAAAACTATCACTAGCAGGGAACAGAGGCAAGAAAATCAAGCACAAGCAGGGAACAGAGGCAAGAAAAGCGAAAAATACCAGCTCCCAGCTAGTGCAATGTCAGTGCTCCCAGATGCCAAGCCGCCAGTCCCATCGCCCGCTCCCCGGGGCCTCCCTTGGATGGAGAGCGCATCTTTCGGAACTCCACTTCCTTCCGATGATAACCCTTCCTTCTCCGGCCTGAAGAAAAAAAAGGGAAAGAATCAATCAGAGAACAGACTAAGCTTTATACAAAGACATTAACTGTGTTCCTTTTTCAAACTCCGTAAAAACGTTAATCAAAGAAGAAACTAAAATGGCATTTGAACAAAATGTTTGTAGAATTTCCAACTGCAACCAGGTGATACTATATTAACGTGGCTTTGTTTCTAGTTTCCTTCCTGTTGAAATACAAAGATCATAATTGCTGGAACACATATGTAAAAGTAAAGAACAGCCAACATGTTATGGTGTCCCAAGATGGAAGCAGTATTTATGAACTTGTCTCATAATGCTCATTGAGTACTGTAAATCCTACAATAACGCTAGAATGTCAGACAGCATATCAGTTGGCGGCAGAAATTGGACTTTTTCTGGTAGTTCCTTGTGAGCAGGATGTTTTTGCTTAAGGTTCAGGTGGTCTGTGCTATGAAAAAAGGCAAACAATGCTTTTCCTAAAAAGCAGAAGATATCTGAGAGACAACTGAATAGATAGAGTGTTTTTTTCTCAAGTAGTAGCTTGAAAACCGTTTTGTTTTCCTAAGATAGGTCACTGCTATCGTCATAGAGATATGCTCTGCATGAGAAAAACACCGTCAGGCATATATTTTGGATACACTTAGAATCAAGGTTCAAATTACAAGGAATTTCCTTTTGACTTTTAACCGCTGTCAGGACCAGCTACCAGAGAATTTTAGTCATGTTCCGAAACATCTTAAACTTTTACAAGTATTCATTTCTTTAACAATGATGTATGAAAAATCGTGTTTTGTTTTTCAATTTTCTTAATGATATTAACCCACTTACCTCGGGGAACCTTGGGTTCAAGAGCAGCTCTGTACTCGGGGCAAAGCGCTTCAACGCCTTGTCAGGAGCAGTAATCGAAACATAAATACAATTCCATTCTATGTGGAGTGGGTTTGCTTTGCTGCCCATGTAGACAAGCGCCTTCGTACCCCACATAAGGGAAGTAAGCACTTTAGAAATGCTCCAATAAAGTAGATGCAAGTCCCACGACGATACATTCATTGCCACACCAGCTGAAGCATGCAGCTGCCTCTGTGGCGTGGTTGTACAAAGGCAATGAAGCATCAACATACATGTGATATTAACTGACCTTTCACATGCAGCGCTGAGACCAGACTGCACTCAGTGGTTAAACACAGACGGTGGTGAATTTTGAACACACAACTTAAAGGCACAGTATGCGAGCGAGGGCCGTGTATACTCACAGACACACTCGCACATTCTGTCTGCCCGCAGTCTGTAGACATTGCCTCAAACCCCCTAGAACCTGTTATTACTGGGGAGGCGGGTCACTTTCCCACCAAGCCCTTGTGATCTGCAGTTTCCTTCAGAGAAGCCCTCAGAGACGGTGCACATTGGCGCGGCTGTTTCGCAAACATGTATAATGAAAGTGAAACACAAAATCGCTCATGTCTTTTTCCATAGCTGCAGGAACCAGTTCCAACTTGTGGGTGAGACTTTTCTGCCGTGCATTTCCGTGTCCTGCTTGCACATCCGTGCCTCTCCCTCTCAGCACACCGAGGGGGCAGGATTTCCCCCTGGCACAGGCGGGGCGGGCTTCCCTTCGTGCCCACACCATCGGTGTGCTCCCCACCTTCCGCCGGTGGAGGGCAGGGCCGTCCCACTCACGCCTCCCTAGGCAGAGCCGCCCCTGCAGGATAGAGGTAAACACACCTCTTCCATCGGCACGGGGCGGCCATCAATGGCCCGCCTTTCAAAGCAGGAACTACACGGGCTGGGTAAATAACCACACCACCGGCGGAACAGACCTCGCATTTACCAGGGGCGGAGAAGGCCGCACAACAGAGGCATTGTGCGGAGAATGCAAACACACAAACAGCTGGCCCTGGGTACCCACTACTACAGTCATGCATGCCGGCCAACACTTCTCACTTCCACCAGCCGACATGCCCACACTGTTCCAACCAAGCATGGAACATATCTAGACAAGTCCACCCCCGCACACCTCTTGCTGAAACGCAGCCCTTCCCCGAGAAAACAAGCCGTCAGGAGGGCAGTCCAACACCACCATCTTTCTCCGAGGTCATGCAGAAATGCCTCGGAGAAACGCCCCGTCATTTTCGGATTCGGGGACCTGTTTTTCTTTCTCTCCTCTTCCCATTGGCTGGAATATAAAATTTCAGCCAATGGGAAAAGAAGAGAAAGAAACTAAAAAACACGCCCCCGAATCCCAAAAAGACAGGGCTTAAATGGACATACGCCCCTCACCTCCAATGGCTGGCCTCCATTTAGGAAGCCAGCCAATGGAGAAGAGGGGTGGGTTTAAGCCCCACTCTGAAAAACATAAGATCTCGCCGGCGAGACTGCGCAAGCGCAGCCTACGCAAGCCGAGACCTAAAGAGACTGGAGTTGGTGCCCCTGCATATTGGGGAAAGGAGCTTGCAATATATGAACCATGCCAAATAACAAAAACGGCGGAAGATGACAGCCACCATATTTGAGACTGGCCGCAAAGGACTTGAATGGTCTGTAAAGACAAAGGGGGCAAAATACAATATATGAAATAGACAAGGGACTTAATGAAGGAACGGGGCCCATTGCCTGGGAGAAAAATAATAATTAAACCAAAAATGAACAATGAGAAGGAAGCCGTAATAATTCAGTTTGGTGTGCACCTGCTTGCTACCAAGAAGGGTCAAGACCTGCCATAGCGAAAGAAAGGCATGGGTAGTTAAGCGTAGTCAAGGGAAAGCGGCCATGCAGAGAGACAAGGCAGAAGACCTGTCATAACGAAAGTAAGGCAGGTGTAGCAAGTGAAAGCCTCAAAAATATATTAAACTGTTCAAACAAAATATATATATTGAGATTCAAAAACATAATTACTGAAGTGGATGCCTGCGTGTGTCCCCCCAAAGTGGATGGACACAGTACTTTGCAGATGGGGAACTGATAAGAGAAACACACACAGAAGAACAGGAAAAAGAACGCCTGCAACCAATAGAAACTAGGAAAAATAAAGTGACAAGCACAAGGACTAATAAGAAGTGAAGGCAGGATGTAAATCCTTTTAAGATATATTTACTACAATCGATTTCATAAGCACAGAGCAAGTGCTGTGCAGGCGAAACCTAAAAAGAGCATTACCTGGCTTTGTGTGAAGTCTTAACACCAAAAGAAACAAAATGCTAACAAGGGAGAAGTGAAATATGTCCTGCAATTCCTACAGATAAGATTTGCAATTGCCACAAATATACACATTTTACTTGGCTTACACTTGGATGGCTTAACTGGTGTTAAAATTTGCACTGGAGGTTGTACAAATCTAAGGCACAGCACCACTGGGTCATATCCGCGCCACAGAATTAAAATTTGCATTGTGATAAAATATCATTTTTTTTGTCATGAGCTCAGCAAAACAGTCTCAAGTTTTGTTGCAATTTACAGTTACACTGTTTTTCCTTATTTACCAGTTCTTAATTTAAAAAAATAAAAAGGCTGGCACCCAACGTTTCCTTAGGAGGGGAGGCGCACGGGAGGGATGCAAGCCGTACCTATAGATGCAGTTCCACTGTCTCCTGGAGCGCCTGAGGACCTCTGCATGCTGCTCATGGAGCCTGGAGACAGAGAAAAAAATAGACCTACTTTTATTTTCCATTGTGGTTCATAGACATAAAAGAAGGACTGATATGCTGTTTGCTCTGCTTAGGGCAGGACAGGCACCGTGCAGGAGGAGGCGTAAAGTAAGAAGACAATAACTTCTGCGCCTATGTGATCCCACTTGTCTACTCTGTAGGAGAATACAGGATACACCACATCCTTGTAGTTAAAACCTACAGTACCACAAGTCCATACCAAATGCAGACATGAGCTGGTCAAATATCAAGTACAAAACATAACTTACCAATGCTTACCTATGTGGTTTTCCTTTTTCATGGAAGGGGTTTCACTTGCATCTCAAAACACAGATTTGCCTTTCAGCTCATGATGTCATCCTATCTGTTGGAGACTTTTGATCAGAAACCCTTCTGTACCTTTTAAGGGTATTCTTTCTGTAACTTCAGCACCCTATGCTTGTCTATTTTCTAGGATACATAGACGATGAAGCTATACCCTCTCCTCTGACAATCTATTGCTCCCAAAAATGGAAAAAGCATTGGCAATGACAATGAGTCTAGCTTTAATTCGACTCATCCTGCGCTCTCACAAGCACAACACTCACCCTGCACTCAACTTGGCTGAGACTATTACCTCTGATGTACTCAGATTAGGATCTATACCTCTAAAAGGACATTTGCATGCTCTGGTACCATGAAACATGGGCACGACCAAGAGTGCATGAGAAAAGGAATTAAGCATATTTGAGGTCACATAGGGGCGAGTCCATGACCTGTGGTACACAAAACAGAGAAAGACCCATAAAATACTTTAGAAAGACTCAAAGTATACATTAACGTAAGCATTCCATCTGCCTCTGAAGATATGAAGAATTATCCGGTACAGAACAAAAAAAGAACATATATATTGCATCCCTTCTAATGAGGTTCTGTAAATTACGAATTTGTTCGTGCTCAGCCTCCATTTTGAGATCGCCGTCATTTTGTGTTGCCCTCACTCAGGCAGCTCGGCGAACGCGATGTTTTTTTCGTTTCTGCCTTTGCGTGTCAGGTGGCTTCCTCGCCTAAGTTTGCTAACGAGTGTCAGGGTCTGGCTGAGTACACTAATTCCTGTCTGAGCTGATTAATCCCCGTCCGGACTACATGTCATTTCACACCATTGTTTCCCTTAAGTTATCTTATCTGCTGTCCTTCGCTACACATCTCATGCATTCTCCTGTTTCTCGACTGTCCTTCTACAACACACAGCTGTGTTTTCTCTGCTATTAAACCGAATTGTGTGGATTCACTTGGGATTTACTTAAAGGGTCGAGTGACAAACTGAACCGGGAACTTGAGTTGTTTTGGCTTTTTAACATTGTCTGTAACATTTGCTTATAGCTCATGCTTGTGTGTGATTGCATTTTTGCATTGTGATGTATGATATATAAACCTGTGCGCCACGGAGTTAAGTGGCAGTCTCTTTTGAACCTCGTTGTACTGACGACTTCTAAGAACACTGTACTAGCTGCAGCTGATAAATACCATCTTCTACGCCAGACGAAGAGTCTGTGTCTCTGTTTTGACAAGGCAGGTGAATCCCGGGAATTTAGGCGTACCCTGCGCCACCGGGCCCTAAAGCTGCGGTTCTCCAACTGGCGCCCAACGTAGGGCGACTTCAGCGGTTGAGCCCGAGGGTCGTGAGGAGCCCCGCAAGAAAACTCCGGAGGAAGCGCACCACGTAATCGACCCCTGCATAGCGGAAGTGGACCGAAGGTCTTTAACGGCGCGGCTACTCCTCTCCGACGGCTGCTGACGACTTCTGACCTGACTGTCGCTCTGCCTTGGACCCTTCTGAAGTTTTGGTAGAGCGAGACGATAGACGGACCTTCCCTGGCGCAGAACGATTTTTAGTTAAGTATTTGGTGGGTCGCTCCCACAGACCTTTGTTTTGTTTTTATTCTTGGTCTCTATTCAGTCATTCCAATAGCTGAAGCCAAGGGGTAAGTTCGATTGTACTGTTTCACTGATCTATACCTCTTGTTGTTTGTGCTCAGTCTAGAGCAGTGACGATGCCTGGGCTGAGTAAGTTCAAAAGATTTTGTTGTTTGGGTTGTACAAGGGATTCCTCCGGTTGGAACTCCGACTTATGAGCTCTATTCGAAACATGGTATTGGTCCCATTACCTTTAACGGGACATGGGTCCAATATACGAAAAATAGTGGAGTTTTGAGTTGGCCACAGAATGGTAGCTTCGATCCCGCTATATTGGATAATTTGGAAAAAATTCTGTTCTGAAGAAAAGCCTGGCCGGCTATGTTTGACTCCTTTCGCCTCTGGCGTAAAGAAGCCAAACAGAAAGAAATTAACAAAGCGAAAAAGGATAAGAAAGCTCAAGACATGTCAGTCCTTCAGGCTGCCCAGCAGTTTAAAGATAACGAAGTAGATGATGCGAAGGAGATATCAGAGAGACAACATCGTATGACGATAGATAGATGCTATCCGATGTTGCCTACTTCCTCTTCAGATAAGAGAAAGGAAGTAGAAGAAGATTCCCTAATGACTTGTTTATTGAATTCACCTCCGCCCTATGTTCAGAATGCAACTGCACCTCCGTTACCCCCTCCTGTTGCTCAACAAGTGGTAGCTCAATTACCAATTGTCCAGCAACCAGTTCAGCCACTTAATGCTTCCTTGTCTACTTCTGCTCTGCCTTCGCAGCATGTACTTCAGCCCCCGCCTTCTCCTGCTCCTATTCTTCAACATGCTACGTCTCAGTCCCCATTGCCTTCTATATCTGTAATACCCCCTATTCTTTCGAGGGATTCTCCTGTTTCACAGAGGAGGATAGCAGATGCTGTTACAAATTTCTTCTCTCCTTTTGTTAGGTCCCTGAAAATGTCTCCAGCTTTTTCTAGACGACAATCTCGCTGTCAGCTTCCTTTTGCGGACGAGAAAGCAGCTCTGGGTTCTCTCGCTCGCAAATGGATTGAGCATGGACCAGAATATAGTACCGATGATATTATGAGTTGTTTTGATCAATGGGGGGAGCCCACGCAGAGATATGTTTTCAACATTATGGGTCAAACTCTTATTAGAAGTTGGGAAGATATGAAGTTAGATACAGTCCCTTCGGACCTCCTGAAATTACAAATTGATTTCGACAAAGGTTTTATTGTAGGGCACCGAATTGAGGAGGCGGTAACTAGACTCATTGCGTTTCGAACAATGTTTCTATCCCTGTCCTTTTCCGAGGTTGATCCTGTTAATAAAAAGGGTAGCAAGAATTATCCAATGCGCGAAGTCCCTCCCGTATGGAGAGACGCGGTGGTTGGTCCACCTGCTATCCCTGCTCATTTCCAGCGTATATGGGTTCACGAACCCTGGAAGAGGTCTGAAGTATTGGCGCTTAAGCAAACTCTTCCTGACCCTCGTAAAAATCCTACCGGATATTACAAAGAGTTGTCCCAAACAGTTGATGCTTGTATTATGAATTTGGCCGACATTGATATGTTATTTGGAAATGTTGTTCCGCAAGATATATGGGCACGAATTCGTAGGGAAGATCATTTGGCTGAATTGGGTGGTGATTGGGCTGTTATTAGAGCTGCGGATGCGAATCAGGTGGGCGGTGCAAAACCCGAGGATTTGATTACGGCTCTCCCAGGTAGAATAATTGAGTTAATGAAGACAATGATGCCGGTGGTACGAGTAAATTGGGATAAGTTGGCCGCGTGTAAGCAAAAGAAGGATGAAAGTGTCTCAGACTTTTTCACTCATTTTGAAGAAACGTTTATAGACCAGAGTGGTCAGGACTTGAGTGTAAAGGGTGGTCAGCGTTTGTTTGTGGACAAGTTTGTATATAATTTGCTCCCCGAATTGTCGAATAAATTGAAGAGTTCTGGGCTGTCTCTTCTCCTGCCAAAATATTGGCTACTGCACAGTATTATGAGAATAGGGATAAGGAGGAGAAGGAGAAGCAAGAGAAGAAAAATAAGGATTTGAAAACTAAAGTTCTTCTACAGCAGGCATATCTGCCTCGTACGAATCAGAATCAGCAAAACACTCAGTTTCAGCAACCTCCACAGTTTCAGAGACTGTTGCAAAAACCTGAGTATTTTGCGCCGAGACCTTAACTAGGTCCTAATCAATGTGCATATTGTAGGGAGGAAGGACATTTCAAAAGTAATTGTCCAGTCTTATTACAGCGTAATAATGGGATGTCTGCTTCTCGAGATCGTGGGAATTTTCAGACAGGATATAGGGGAAGAGGACGAGGTGCGCCCTCTCAGGAGCAGCGTTCTCGTGTCCCATCTACATCGAATTATTTTGACCAGCAGGCAGTTCCGTCTACATAGTATTACAATGATGATTACTATAGTGAAGAAAGGGCTGACAATTTTCAGACCGAATAGGACAGCCAAGGACGAAGTGAGGGAGTTGTGTCGATTCCAGTAGATCAAGATGGGCTGTATGTCACTGTCAATGCCATGGGTGTTTCAGAACCGTTTCTTTTGGATACTGGTGTGATTAGTAGTTCGATTATTCATTCTAAACTCCCTGGAGCCCCTTTGTCTGGCTTAATAAATACTTCTGTGGGATTTTCTGGTGCTCCAGTTTGTAATCCGGTTTCTTGCCCCTTGCCTGTTTCGATTGGTCCCTATGATTTGGAAGTTCCACTGATTCTGACAACTGGTTGTGGTGAGAATTTATTGGGTTTAGATTTGTTAAAAAGATTGCATGCAACATTGTATTGTTCCCCTTCTGGTGTGCATCTTACGTTGGAAAAAGATTGATGTCCCCTATGTATTTATCTCGGGACAAGTTTCCACCTGAGTTACGTTCTCTCCCAGAAAGTCTTTGGGCCACGGGTCCGAATGACGTGGGTCGTCTTGCGATCCCACCGTACGTCGTCACAGTTAAAGAGAATGTTCGAATGCCACGCATTCCTCAATATCGTATTTCTAGTGATGGAGAGAGAGCACTGTTGGCTATTGTGGAGGACTTCATTCAGAAAGGTGTGGTCGAAGAGACTAGAGGTAATGTCTGTAATAGCCCTGTTCTTCCGATCCTTAAGAGGACGGATCCTTCGCAGCCTCCTGTCTATAGATTTGTTATTGATTTAAGGGAAGTCAACAAAATAGTGGTACCACAGTTTCCTGTTGTTCCAGACATTACAGCCTTATTGACGATGATTCCTGCTTCGGCGGCTTGGTTTTCAGTGATCGATCTTAAGAATGCTTTCTTTAGCATCCCCATTGCTGAGGAGAGTAGGGATATCTTTGGTTTCTCTTTAGGTGGCCGAAGTTTTCGCTTTAAGAGAGCTCCTCAAGGCTATTGTGAAAGTCCCTCTATTTACAGTAAAGCTCTTAAATGTCAACTTGATACTTTTCCTTTGCCTCCAGGTGCTACGCTTGTTCAGTATGTGGATGACTTGCTGGTGGCTGCTGATACGGAAGATGTGTGTAGGAGTGTGACAGTTGCGTTGTTGCATCATCTGGCTATTTTGAATCACAAAGTATCGCCCTCCAAGTTGCAGTATGTCCGACAAGAAGTGACCTATTTAGGTCATCTCTTGTCAAAGGAGGGAAGGCGATTGACCCCAGAACATATATACGCTATTTCACAGATGTCTGTACCCACCACTCAGAGAGAAGTATGTGCCTTTTTAGGTATTACTTCCTACTGTAGACAATGGAATCCCAATTTTTCTCTCTTGTCGAAACCATTGGTGGCATTAACGTTGAAAGATACGCCCCATCCACACCCTTGGACGGATGAATGTCAGAAAAGTTTTGTTGATCTACGCAATGCCCTGTGTTCCACTCCAGTGTTGGGTACCCCAGATTATAGTAAGGACTTTACATTGTACGTCCATGGGAGAGAAGGTTGCGCGTTGTCAGTCTTGACACAGCAATTCGGAGATAAGCAAAGGCCATGTGCCTATTTCTCCGCTACATTAGACCCAGTAGCTTACGCTTTGCCCAGTTGTCTTAGAGCTACAGCAGCTGCCGCAATTTCTATTAGACAGTCTGCCGGATTAGTATTGGATAACACACTCATTGTTATGGTTCCACATGCAGTGGATACTCTGTTAAATAGAACTAAGACGCAGCATCTCACGAGTGCTCGTTTGTCTGGTTACGAGCTGACACTTCTAGCGAGCCACCTACATATCAAAAGATGTAACACGTTAAATCCAGCTACATTGTTGCCGCTCCCAGATGGGAAAGACGATCAGGAAAAGCATGATTGTTTCTTCGAACAGAAGAAGAAATAAAGGGGAGGATTGATTTAAAGGACACTCCGCTCAAGGACCCGGACGGGATCCTATGGGTGGACTGTTCTTGTTTTAAGCTTCCAAATGGAGAAACCACTTCTGCCTATGCTGTCACCACCTTATGCACTATTGTTGAGACGGCACGTATTGGACATAATTCAGCCCAAGTAGCTGGATTAATAACTTTGACTAGAGCATGTGTGCTGTCGAAGGGAAAGAGAGTGAATGTGTACACGGATAGTCAGTATGCGTTCGGTGTTGCGCATAGTTTTGGAAAGTTGTGGAGGGAGAGATGATTCTTTACCTCCCACGGGACAAAGATTCAGCATGGTCAGTTAGTGACTGATCTTCTTGAGTCACTTACTTTACCAGCACAGATAGCGATCATAAAGTGCAGCGCACATAAGAAAATCACAGATGATGTGGGTCGCGGAAATGCGTTTGCAGATGAGGTAGCGAAAACTACAGCTAGAAACTCCACTAGTCGAATGTATGTGGCAGGCCCTGCAAATTGGGTGAGGGAAATTGGAATGTGTGAAGATACGATTCAGAGTGTGAAAACTATTCAGGGAGAAGCTACTGAGAAGGAATTGAGTACGTGGAAAGAAAGTACAGGAATGTTAGATCCAACGGGTTGTTGGACAGAGTTGTCGGAAAATCAGCGATGGTTATTACTGGATTCTTATGTGATGCCGGTCGTGACTATGGCTCATGGCCCAGCTCACATTAGTGCAAAAGGTATATGTAAGCTCTTGGCTCCGGTATGGCAGAATGAAGGAATTCCGAAATGTGCAGAAAATGTGGTAAACATTGCATTGTTTGTTTAATCCACAACCCAGGAAAAGGAACCCCAACTCCAGCAGGTCATTTTGCTCCTCCGTCATATCCCTTTGAGTTGTTGAAGATCGATTACATTCATATGGATCGCTGCAACAACCTCAAGTATGTTCTGGTGGTGGTATGTGCCTTTTTCCCGCTGGATAGAGGCATACCCCTTGAAAGATAACACTGCTTTGTCAACTGCTAAAGTACTAATTAAAGAATGTTTCCCTAGGTTCGGTTTGCCACGCATTGTCTGGAGTGACAATGGAAGTGAATTCGTAGGCCAGATAATGCAGAAAGTATGTTCTGGTCTCGGAATCAAACAAAAATTCCATGCGGCAAACCATCCACAGTCAGCGGGTTTGGTTGAGTGTTACAATGGTACGCTCAAGCTTAAGCTGGCGAAGATTCAAGCCAGTACTGGTCTTGCTTGGCCTGATGCCTTGCCCTAGCTCTTTTGTCAACCAGAACTACTGTGCACTCTCGTATGGGACTTAGCTCATATGAGGTGGTATTCGGACGCCCAGCTAATGTTTGGGGTGTTCCCCACCCCAAAAGATACTCAGACATACCATATCCTTTGCTAATTTACTATCTGCACGATTTGGCTACTAAATTAAGTGTTATTCGTCAACAGGTACAGAGTGTTCTGCCGGAGGCCTCCACAGACCCAGGTCACACCATCGTGCCCGGCGACTGGGTCTGTGTGAAGAATTTTCAACGGACCAAGAATTTGGAACCTCGGTGGCCCCCTCCTACGCAGGTGTTGCTCGCTACTCGCACGGCTGTCAAGGTGGTGGGAAAGCGCAACTGGGTGCATGGAGTGCACTGCAAAAAGGTGCCCCTTCCATTACCCTTTGATCAGTGGACTCGTAGTGGTGTAAGAGAATCGGACACTGCAGCTGTTCCTTGTTTTGTCCCGTTCAGTGATGCTCAGATTTATGGGACTCAGTCTGAAAAAGAGGATGATGATATTCTTCAAGCTGCTGTGCCTGTGCATCGTCGAATAGACACCACTAACCCAGAAATCCTGTTTAAAGATCAGACCGTGCCGAGCAAAACACGCTACAATTTAAGACAAAGATCCAACGAACTGAACTCTTGAACACTTTTATTAATTAAAGACATTCTTTTTGTCCTTTTTGCCTTTTTGTGTAACATTAGTATTAGATGTGCCATCTGTCTCCGTCGCAGGGTCACGGTAGGAGACTCAGACTGTAACCTGATTCTGTTCTTTAGTAAGCGGCTAGTGCCTCCGGTATACAGAAGAGATTAGCTGAGTGATCGGGAGAAGAGTGCCGTGAGCGACATTTTTTTAGATACAGATGGATGGTACAATAATTGTAGGTAGGGAAAATAGGAAGCAAGAAATGAGAGCAAAATATTATAAATTATTACGTAGTCGATTTGGCGTAGCTTTGTGTGTTCTTATGTTTTTGTGTATTTTATTAGCTTGCACAGGATGGATTGTTCATATCTTTCAATCAAGAAATGTTGCTAATACTACGATTTCTTTGCCTTCTCGACTTTCTGTCTTTTCACACAAAATGCATACTTTACCCCCACATGAACAGATAAGGAGAGCCGAGTATATGAATAATACGTTTAATCAGTTGTTGCACCAACATCAGTTGGCTATTAATATGACTGACTGTTGGGTGTGCGGACTTATGCCACATAATACACAAAAGGGAATGCCATATCTGGTTCTTCCTTTTTCATATGAAGGTTCAGCTTGGGCATATTTAACAATGTTTTCGGCCGCATACCACAACAGACTTAGAAGCCCTGTGAGAACTCCTGGGAATGGATTTGATTTTAGTCATAGCTCCTTGATAAACAAGAATAGTGGTAATGGCCAAGATTGTAGAGAGGAGTAAGATTCCATTGGATGAAAAGAAAGCTTATGATGGATGGAATGTTACCCACTATGTCTCCATTCTCAGCGATAAAACTAGAAAAGGCGAGTCTTCCCCAGTGTGGACTGTGCCCCATAAAGGAAATCTTTGTCTCCAGATTAACAGCAAGAAAATTGATGATATCCAGAAATGTACATATACATACGTTCTTTCATCCCTTGATTTCCCTCCGCTAGTTCCGTCTCAAGGAACATATTTTGTTTGTAACGATCGAGCCTACATTTGGTTACCTTCTAACTTTTCTGGAACTTGCTACATAGCTTTTCTCCTTCCCCCTACATATACGGCTTCGTCAGACCATCACAGAGTTAGACATAGCAGAGGCGTATTTGATACCAAAGACACGACAGAGCAAGAGGGAGGAGATTTCCTTAAAGGATTCCTTCCCTTTTGGGGACCAATGGTTAACAGCAGACACATTAGGCAATTGGTTTGAGTGGTTGAGACCACTATTAATGTTACCGCAGGTGCGATAGGTAACATTACAGCAGAGCTTCAAGCGGACCATCTTATGACGCTTCAGAACTGAATTGTGCTGGACGTGATTCTAGCAGATCGAGGAGGTGTCTGTAGATTGATCGGATCTAGTTGCTGCATTTATATTCCAGATGACGCTCCAGCAGTATACCAAGCTATTTCCAAATTGCACACAGTCTCCGAGTCGATACATCTGGATGAAGGAGATTGGTCTTTTATGGGATGGTTTTGGGGAATATTGTCAACTTGGAGATGGAAGATCTTAACGTTCCTTGGAGAAATTCTAGCTGTCATATTCTCTTGTTGTTTGTGCGTTCAGTGATGTCCTGCAGTTTGTGGCCTGTTGGCTACCTTGTGCGTCCCACGATCTGCTGCTCAGAAGACAGAGAATATTAGAATGATGGTGCAGCAACAACTTGAAGATCTCATGAATATCAGTGTTGACTCTGACTCAGATTAGCATGCGTTGGTTTGTTTTTGCCTGAGTAATGGCAAAAGGAGGGGCTGAGGTTCTGTAAATTACAAATTTGTTCGTGCTCATCCTCCATTTTGAGATCGCCGCCATTTTGTGTTGCCCTCACTCAGGCAGCTCGGTGAACGCAATGTTTTTTTCGTTTCTGCCTTTGCGTGTCAGGTGGCTTCCTCGCTTATGTTTGCTAACGAGTGTCAGGGTCTGGCCGAGTACACTAATTCCTGTCTGAGCTGATTAATCCCCGTCCGGACTACATGTCATTTCACACCATTGTTTCCCTTAAGTTATCTTATCTGCTGTCCTTCGCTACACATCTCATGCATTCTCCTGTTTCTCGAATGTGCTTCTAAGACACACAGCTGTGTTTTCTCTGCTAGTAAACCGAATTGTGTGGATTCACTTGGGATTTACTTAAAGGGTCGAGTGACAAACAGAACCGGGAACTTGAGTTGTTTTGGCTTTTTAACATTGTCTGTAACATTTGCTTATAGCTCATGCTCGTGTGTGATTGCATTTTTGCATTGTGCTGTATGATATATAAACCTATGCGCCACGGAGTTAAGTGGCAGTCTCTTTTGAACCTCGTTGTACTGACGACTTCTAAGACCACTGTACTAGCTGCAGCTAATAAATACCATCTTCTACGCCAGACGAAGAGTCCGTGTCTCTGTTTTGACAAGGCAGGTGAATCCTGGGGATTTAGGCGTACCCTGCGCCACCAGGCCCTAAGGCTGCGGTTCTCCACTTATTGCATTTGTTACAGAGTTCAAAATGTAATATTAATTCCTATTGTGTTTCTTAGAGAATTCACAATTTAAAGCCCCTTCCTTTGCTGTCTGACAAGGACAGGGCAACTGGAATTACGTGGTCATGAGGCTGCTGCAATTTTCACATAATTATAGATTTGCCGCATTTGACACATAATCTGTCTTTTGCCACATAATCTCCAGATTTTACCCCAAAAATTTGTTTCTAGCTCAAACAGATTAAAAGTTACTTAAAATGCGATGAAGTGTCTTTCTGTGCTGTGGAAGGATCTTTGCAAAACTGGACTGAACACCTTTCTGTTGCTTATTGCTATATTTGGATATTAAACTGGTACTAATTAGATGCAACCAATGCCCAGAGAATGCTACCACGTTTAAAAATTACGAAATAAAGAAGTAATACTATTACAAAATGTGGTGCATCTTGCTGCATAATTTCCTTTTTTTTGCCACATAATTTACTCAATCCTGCTGCATAATTTGGCCTCCTCCTGCCGCATAATTCCAGTGGCCCTGGTCATGGAGTTCACAATGTAAAACCCATTCCTGATGAATTCATCAGATTTTACAATGTAACATCCCTTCCTATAGCATTTGTCAGAGGACTCACAAAGTAAAGCCCATTCCTTTTGCATCTGTCAGAATGTTTATAATGTAAAGCTACTTTGTATAGTACTTGGCAAGCAATTCAATGTAAAACCCCATCCTATGATGTTTTTCTGAGAATTAATAATGTAAACTCTCACTCTATTGTATCAGTAATGAAGTCACACCATGCAATGCCCCTTTCTACTGTATCTGACCTGTGGCCTACGTTAACAGTGACCCTAACAGTTATAAGCAATGGAACTACTTCTTCAGTCAAATCCTTGTAGAGAAGAAAGTCAGATGTGGGTGGATCCAGAGCCCCTTTCACAGTAGTGTTTCTTAAGACTCTGTTTTTCTCCCGGTTTGAGTCTTGGCAGCCCCGCGCAATATCCTGTGATTCTATGCAAATCACTTAATCTCGCCAGGTGATAAATTGGTACATAAATATGCTGCAATAGTAAAAGGAAAAACTTTATGAAAATATAGTTCCACTAAAGCGGATGTCGACAGTATTTCAGCGGCGGAAACTGATAAAAGAAGCAGATGTGGAACAAGCATTGGTAAATGCAGGAAAACATGCTACAGCCAATAGAAATGGAGGAAAGGTAAGAGGCATTCACAGGAACCAATGAGAGGAGGGGGTGTAAGTCCCTTTTAAGTTTATATTAAAACCAATAGATTTCTCAAGCACAGCGCGCTATGCAGGTGAAACCTAAAAAGGAGAAAAGCTGTCACTATTCATCTGCTCAGTAACACCAGATAAAATATCACATCCAACTATCCATTGATTCAAGAGTGTGTTACTTTCTTTCCTTCTGAGGGAAAGAAAATAAGCTCTGTGGGGTAATTTGATTTTGAAGAGTTCATCCTCTCCCCGCTTTTCCCCTTGAAACAGCCGAATTATTTATAATATAATTGAAAGGAACAGATCCAATTCCCACTGCACTTCCAAATGGCAGAAATGTGATATGGAAATTTGCTCTATTTGCTCACGAACTGAATGACGTAAATGTAAAACTATTACAGACACACTAGACAATATGAGCAGTCAAGAAACTGCTCATCTAATAATTATTTGATTTTGACAGACAGTACGAATTTATATATCAAGTAGTTATTACCTTATTTTGGCTTACATTTACACAGTAACTCACTAGAATCCTTGGAGCGTCATTTCCGGCGTTCTTCCACGTGACTTGCATATTTTCTGTCAAGGTATTGCATGGCAGAAATGACTTGATGTTTTCAGGAGCCCTTCTTGTTTGGAACAAATAACCGCTGGACTTCATGACTGTTGACTTTGAATTACTGTCATATGAATTTCATGTTTGTTGACATGGACTAAAACGCACTGCAGTGTTTGCTTTGGCTTTACACCAATGCGTTTATGAATCTTCCGCGTTGCTGTTGTTAGTCAGATGTGGAGGGAGCAGGGTGGAGTGGCAGCAGTGCTTAATTTGCAAAAAAACAGAAGTGCCAGGGCCCTCGACAGGATGCAGCTGCAGCTTGCCACACCTACTGCCCCTGTCAGCTCTGTACATGACAGTACCAACATAACTGCTAACCATCACACTGCTACAAGTGTGACAAATTCAGACTGATACACGCCCCTAATGCTATAAGAATAGCTTGGGGAGGCAGGTCTTAGTCAGTTGTACCTTATATTGAACTAATAAACAACTGTTTTTGCCCTGATCTCTAAATGAGATGTACAGCACCACCATGTGGCAGACTGTCAAAAGCCCTGTGCTGACAATTAAGTGACTGGTGCCGAGCACTGGAAACCACCGGCTCAAATTAAGCACTGAGTGGCAGGTTTTCATTCTCCACCCCTTCATGTCCTTCCTGGCAAGAACAGCTGCTGGTGAGGTCATTCATCCATTTTGTAGCTCAGAGTGCCACTTTCCTTTCTGTGGGGAAGCAAGCTGTGAGTTGAACATGCCCATGGGTAAAGAGGGCTGACCCCAAGCCCTCTCTAATATATGGATATATGTATGTATTTTGTATGTATTATTTATTTTGATTACAATACAAAGTCAAGTGCAAGAAAGGAACACAAGTCTATATACTTATTCTTATTACTTATTCATACAGTTATATACGTATTCATACAGTTGTATTGCGATGTACAGCAGTATGACAAGTTTTGGATTTTTTAAATTATAGGTAAAGTCAATCAAACTGCAAGATTAGAGCAAATACATGAAAGTATAAACTGGGGTGAATAAGGCAATTATCATTTCCACTTAGATGTCTTACCATTCACAAATAGACATATGTGCATACACATATTCTTCATACATACATGTACATCTTGCAGATAAAACAATACAATCAATATTCATTAGATTACTAATCGAAAAAAGTTATTAACTAATCTCAAAGTTAGACAATAAAACTCTCTCATTAGTACGATCCGCTCAAAAGAGAAATCAGTTGACACAAAAACACAGCCTTCTATTTTTGGTATTGTATGTATGTTCAAACACGGACAATAAATAAATAATCTTTTTTGTAGTTACAAATGTTCTGATTAAAAACTGTCGTTCACACCGTGTCAGAGTCTTGAAAGATGAATCTACCAGTTGTGAATTACCAACCTGTAGATCCTCTATTTCCAATATATTAAGTTCAATCTTTCAAAAAAAGCTATCCAGCATTATTCCACTTTCTAAATCGATTTATATGTTAATATCAACTGCCTGCGTGACATAGAAAATAAAACCACTCAGGGAGAATTTCGGAATCCCAATGAATGCAATTAATACAAAGCCAATAGGTCATATTATACATGCATAGGAGACATCTTCAGTGGGATACGGCAGACATGCTTTCATGTACATGTTCTGCCTCAGCACTGCAATCTCAGTGGAAAAAGTGCAAGCAGAAAAGCATTCTTTCAAATTAGATTTTTTATGCCTGCGTCTTATACTTTCTAGTTTTATAGTAATTTTCATTTATTGATTTTATATTAGGGAGGGAAGGGGGCAGTGCCGGATGCTGGACGGGCATGCCTGGTGAATGGGAAAAAGGCCCGGCCAAGAGGCCAGAGACAGATATATGGCCTCAGCCAAACATAAAAGTATTTATGTTCAGAAGGTCATTAAGAGCAATAGTCGCCTACCTATAGTGTCGGGACGGTAAATACTCGTCATCCCGACTGGTGAGAAAAATCGCGTTCTGCTGCGATATGCAACGCGCTCAGGCCGCGTGGTACAGGCCGCAATGAAGAAAGCGCACACAGTGTGGTGTTTACTTGTGCTCGCGTGTCTCAGCTCTTACGCCAGGCGCACCCGCACAACTATTTATTTCAATGCGCCCGCGTAGTGCGGGCCAAACCATAAACAGTGACGTAGTCGGGGGAGATCACAATTCACCCCCGTGGCTAGTCATTTCAATGAGCACAAACACGTATTTCGATGAGCGATACAACATTCTTCCCCAAAATAAACTCAAAGAAATATAACCAAACCAAAAACCAAACAGCCACACTATCACAATGTCCATCATTACCATGCAGCACATCGAACTCCAGCCCCAGCAGGTGAGTTGCTAGCAATGATAGTCTCGTAGTCTACTGGACGGCTCAGGGTTTTTCCTCAGTTTGTATTGAGTGCGATTTTCCTGGCACTAGCTGTACTGTAGTGGTCATGGGAGGCGCAGATGAATCTCGACTAACCTCTTGATGTTGTGTAGAAGGGTCACACCCCAGCTCCAGTTGTTTCAAGGTCAGCTTCTGACCAGTCCTCCCAGACTCGATCACGGGAAACTCCATCCAGATGATTCATCTCTGCGTCAGGACATAAGTGAAACTTCTTGAAGGCTGACACATTTCTGGTGACCAGTTTCAAGCCCCTCTTTGCCGTGACTTGTGTGCCACGAATTTGGGTAATGCACCAAGGATCTTTTTCAAAAGGAAGCCTGAACCTGCTGCCTGGGTTTCTGTCTTGGTCAAGGACCAGATCTCCTACTTTGAGACGTGATAGTTCCGCTTGGCACCGCTGGGTGACTTGATCATTCAACCTTTTCCTTCTGCGATCAACAGCTTGATCATTTATCTCCTCTGGAACCCATCTAGGGTAGTGTGGGATGGAATCACTCACTACTCGACCAATTGATAGGTGTGCGGGAGCAAGACCAGTGGTGGCATGGAGAGTCTGCCTGTAATCCCTAAGAAAAGAGTATATGGACTGTTCCACAGAATCACCATTGGCCACTGCTATTCGGATAAACTTGTTTAAAGTTCTCATGAAGTGCCCAGCTTCTCAATTGGCTTGTGGCAACTTTGGTGTTTTTTTGTGCATAATTCCCAGAGCCATCAGGTACAATGCAAATTCCTGCCCCTGGAAGGGAGGACCATTATCAGTTTTTATCTCTATGATGAGTCCATGGGTAGCCATCACCTTTTCCAGCTTTGGTATTACCTCTCCGGTGCTCAGGGATGACAACACCCCATCTTCAGGATATTTTGAGTAATCATCTATTACTACCATGTAGTGTCTCCCATCAGGGAGGCTCCCAAAATCCATGCTTGCGCTCATCAATGGGTCTTAAGGTCACCATTCAATCACAATGGGTGCTAGAGGAATCGGTTCACCAGTGGCTTGACACCACGTACATGATCTCACCACCTCCTCTACTTTGTCATCCATGAGAGGGAACCAGACCTTGGTTCTGAGCCTACCTTTGGTTTCTACCATTCCCTGGTGACCAGCATGGGCTAGCCCCACCACTCTGTTCACTAAGGTTGTCGGAATAACCAATCTGTGACCGCGGAGTAATCACCCATTCGGATCAGCGCTCAGTTCATGTCTTACTTGATCCAGGCTCTCGATTACTCTCCGGGCCTCAGGAGTGAATATTACCCCTTGACTTCTGAGAAGATGCCCTTTCTTGGTTTTCACGGCCTCCAATACCTTCAGCAGACATTCATTCTGGGTGTTTGCTTGGCACAATGCTCCCAGAGATATAGGTAACGGGCGGGATCTGTCCTCTATGTATCGAAAATATTATTCCGTCTCCTCCGCATCCTCCATCTCACTGAGTGCTGCTTCTCAGGGATGACGAGACAGGTAGTCTGCTGGATTGCCTGTTCCTGGGTGGTAGTCAATCTTACAATTGTATTCTGTCAACTTCAGCATCCATTTCTCTATGCGAGGTGGAGGCTTTGAAGCAGTTCCGGTGAACAGAGGAATAAGGGGCTTGTGGTCAGTGGTGACATGGAACAGTTTTTCATACACATATAAGTGGAAATGCCGGCACCCCAATGCACCGCAATCGCCTCCTTTTCTATTTGTGAATATCTTTGTTCTGTGGCAGTCAATGACCTGCTGGTGAATGCCACTGGAGCCCACTTGTCCTCTTCCTTTGGCTATTCTAAGAGAACAGCTCCTAGCACTTTTGTGCCAGCGTCCACGGCAACCTGAGTGTGCTGTTGGGGATCAAAGTACCTGAGCTTGGTAGTGCTAGACAGTGCGTCCTTAGTGGCCTGAAAGGCAGTCTCTTGTTCCGGGCCCAATACCCAAGGAATGGACGCTTTGGTAAGCTCTCTCAATGGGGTGGTCAGCGAGGAGAGGTTCTTGATAAATCTACCACAGTTGTTTGTCATCCCCAGGAAACTGCGCATTTCCGTCATATTGGTGGGAGCCGGGGCCTCTTTGATATCCCTTACTTGTTTGGGATCAGGGGCAACTCCTGAGGAAAAGATGTATCCAAAGAACTGCAGCCTCTGCTAGAGCGGCTCACATTTGTCTCTGTGTAGCATGAGTCCAGAGTCTTGTATTCTTTGGCGCACCTTTCTCAGCCGACTGTTGTGCTCCTGTAGGGACTTTGCATGGACAAGAATCTCATCACTGACATTAACTACTCCTGGGAGGTCAGCGAGTAGTTCTTTGATGGTATTTAGGAACACCTCCACTGCACTCGATATCCTTAAACTCAACCTCTTGTAGCATCGCAATCCGACATGAGGGGAAAATGTTGTGATGTATCTGGACTGCTCGTCGAGGACGAGTCGGTGATACCCAGCCCGAAGGTCAAGTTTTGAGAAGCAGCTGGCTCCACTTAGTTCCCCTATCAGATCGTCAACGGTCGGAGTTAAGTGCCTTTCTCTCTTGATCGTGGTATTGGGAATTTGTATGTCCACGCGGATTCTAACTTCCCCCAGCAACTTAGGTCTTCTTGCAACCATAATTCGTGATACCCAGGGGGTTGGACCCTTCACCTTTTCAATAATTCCTGCTTCTTTTGCACAGTTCTTTTTCTACCAGGGGTCTTAAGTAAAAAGCAACTCGCCTGTGTCAAAGGGCCACTGGCTGCACAGAGGGATCAATGTGTAGAAGTATCTGCTTATCACAAGCACCCAATGCCACTGAACACTTTCGGGAATTACTCTAACATTTGACTCACTTCTTCTCGATGTATTCTGAAAGCAAAGGTGACTATGCCCAGGACTTCTACTGACTTGCACCCAAGCAACATTCCATGTCCTCCCTCCATTACATACACTAGCGCTTCCACTTCCTGTTTGTCATAGGCGATGGTGGTCCTGAATTTCCCTATGAGGGCCAGTGGTTTGGTTTGACCATTCGCAAACACTTTTATCTTGGCAGGTATCAGTTGTGGAGGAGGTGTCATCTCTTGGTGGGCCTCACAGGACATGATGTTTGTGGTAGCTACGGTGTCTACTATTGCAGTCGAGGGGCGCCTCCCACCTGGACTCGGCTCTGTGGCAGTCGACTCTGTGTATTAGATGCTGACCCTACTGTGAACACCCAGTGTACCGTGTGTTCTTCTTGGTCGTCATCTTCCATATCACTGTTTTATTCCTGAGACTCCGGGATCATGTTCATGTGGGACCTCGCGGTCTGTCCTTTGCTAGATCGACATACTTTCATGAAGTGGTTCATTTTCCCACATGCCGTGCACTTCTTTCCCTTAGCTGGGCACTCTGACGGCTGATGGGAGGGTCCCCGCCCTATCCACACCATCGTATTCTCGGGCCTCGTGTCTGGATTGGCGATGCCGTGGTAGTCAAGGTAACTACATTAACAGGCTCAGTCTTGATGGGAGCTTGAAGAGCGCCTCCATGTGTGCCGCCCGTGCGTCTGAGAGTTCTTTCTATATTCCCAGGGTAAGTATATCTGACAGCGACTTCCTCGACTCCTCCAGGATTCGCTCCCTCAGTTTTGCTGAGGCACACCCCTGAATAACCTGGTCCCGGTTCTCCTCTGTCTCATCTTGAAAACCACAGGTGCTTGCTAACTCCTTTAAACATGCATGAAATACATCTATTGACTCTTCAGGCTGTTGCCTCGCTTGTCTGAACACGGAGCGTTCATTGTCTTGATTTGCCATGGGATCGAAGTGACCATTAAGAGCTGTAATGAGTGTGAGGTGAGTCTTTGGTGCTGCCTCTGCCACTGTCTTGGCTATCTTATATACATCCTTCCTTCTAAGATGCAGTATCATGGCACGCTTCTGTTTATCTTCAACTGTTGTGGCCTCAAAGAAGAGGAGGACTCGCTCCACCCATTCCTTCCACCTCTGGGCCTGAGCAGACGGGGACCCGTCTACTACAAATGGATTTTTGCAAGGATGTGGGCTATGGTATGCACCAGCGTCCCCGGTATGCTGCCATGGAAGACACTTGCTGTGGCCGTGCCGCAATGTAGTGGTAGGTGTGACCTTGCACTTTTCCGCTGCTACTCACAGTTGGCTGTGCACCCGATGATCCCAGATCCTGTACCACATGCTGGATTAGCAATCAGTACTAGATGTTAGCACTCAAATTCAGTCCAGATGTTTCTGCTCTTAGTTCCCCACCTTGGTCACAGGTAGCTTGAGGTGTGGTGCAAATGCAGCGCGAGCACCGTGCACACGGGAGAATGGGCGTGGCTGTCGCCTAATGCCACGTGGTTCATTGGCACCCTCGTCACCAAATGTAGTGTCGGGAAGGTAAATACTCGTCGTCCCGACTTGTGAGAAAGATTGCGTTCTGCCACGATATGCAGCGCGCAGGCTGCGTGTTACAGACCGTAATGAAGAGAGCACATGCAGTGTGGTGTGTACTTATGCTCGTGTGTCTCGGCTCTGACGCCGGGTTAACACGCACACGCACAACTATTTCATTTCACACGCGACCACATAGCGTGGGCCAAACCATGAACAGTGACGTAGTCAGGGGAGATCAGAGTTCACCCCCATGGCTAGTCATCGCAATGGGCATAACTCACAACCACCTATAGTGATGAGCGATACAACACCACCCACATGTGCTTTCTTGTCTGTCTTGGGTTTGAGTGGCATAATGTTGTGTCTCCTGCGCCGATGTCGGAACGACGTGCAGGCGGGCACTAGACCCAGCACAGGGCATTTGAAGAGGTGACGGGATACCAGGCACCTGCCCCCCGTCTGCACATGTTGTTCCAACACATAACAGTGAGAACCAGATGGCAGAAGGGTATGGGTTTTTTCAGATAGAAAATGAGGGTTGTATTGCAATGATTCATTTCCAATATACGTGTTTTTTTTCATTCTTTTTTTTAACCAGAAAAAGAAAACATAACATCTGTTTCAGTGGTAATTACAGCATACATGGTATTTAGATCAACATACAAAGATGCATTGGGAGCCAAACAATTTCAACCCCCCTACTGTCCTCCCTCCCACTAGGTGAGCGGTGACCCGACCATAAACGCCTAGCGTAGGGCATCAACAACGTTTGCCTTATCGTGTGGGTGGATCAATTCTGTAGGTCATCCATGCCCTCCAAATCCTCTCCCACTTGTCCGGGCATCCCCTACTCTGATAGACTGTTTGTTCAGCTTGCTGGCACCAGTCTAAATCGTTCTCCCAGGTGCGCACTGTTGGGGGTGTCCTGGTACCCCACGCTCGGGCAATATTGCGCTTTGCCACTGCTCCTGCAAGGGCCATCCAGGTGGTGGCCCTGTGTAGGCCAAACCACCTCACCCGACACCCCCAGGAAATGCCACCTCGCGTCTTCCTGGACTTGCTCACCCATCACGGCAGCCATCACCTGGGTGACTTGACTCCAGAATGTTTGGATCTTGTGGCAATCCACAATAAATGGAAGAACGTTCCTATTTCCCCACAGCCTCTCACACACTGCTCTGACATACAATGGCCCATATGGTATTGCGTAGACCGTGAGGCGTATGATCTATGGAAAAAGCGGAGCTGAATCAGCCTAAATCTGGCACGTACAGCTATCTCTCTGGGGCACTGCATCGCCTCCCTCCAATCATCGTCTTCCAGGAGGCCCACGTCCGATTCCCATGCCGCCCGCAGGGGTCCCATACAGTCAGGTGTATTATTGATAAGTTTTTATAAGTAAGGGATACTGCCGTTTCAGCCATGGGGTCGAGGAGGAGTCTATCTTCAAGTGGAGTGTACTCAGGCAGCGGAGTTCCTTCTTTTAAGTGGCAGTGTAGTGCGTGTCATAACTGCAGGTATCGAAAGTGCTCAGTGAATTGCATCTGGAATTCCTCCCGTTCTCTATCAAATGTTTTCATGTCCCTCTTTTTCCAGACGTCTCCCAGGAGACCAACACCGATGTTAGTTACTCCAGCCACAGAAGCCCCTCATCATTTCCAATATACATGTATACCTTGACAGCGGACAAAACATAAAGGAGTATTAACAAGCAAGCATGTAATATTAGAGACCAGGTGAGGTAGAGGCAGACACAAAATAACCCCGGATTTCAAATTGCGTGAGGCACACCAACTCTGTAGCACCATGCCATACTTGCAATGATGCTGAGTTACTACAGCATACTGGCACTGTTAGTGCCTAGACAGCATTAGATGCTGGCACTGATACATCGCCACCATGAGATATTGCTGCTAGCATTGGGTGCTATCAGATGCAGGCACTCTTGCTATGCGATTATAGGATGTTGGCACTTGGGCATCAAGGCGCAAAATAGGACAGAAAATCTCAAATCACCGGATCCAAGTCTACGAGTAGACCTCTCGAAAAAAACAGGTTTTCAATTCTTTGCGAAAACGCGCCAGAGAGGGTTGTCCTACCAGTTCAGGGAGGAGGGAATTCCTGAGCTTAGGTACCAAGGTGGTGGTGGTGGTCCATGTAGGGCAAACCACCTCACCCGACACCCCCAGGAAATGCTACCTTGCGTCCTCCTGGACTTGCTCACCCACCACGGCAACCATCACCTGGGTGACTTGACTCCAGAAAGTTTGGATCTTGGGGCAATCCCACAATATATGGAAGAACGTTCCTATTTCCCCACAGCCTCTCACACTCTGCACTGACATGCAATGGCCCTTATGGTATTGCATAGACCGTGCGGCGTATGATCTACGGAAAATGCGGAGCTGAATCAGCCTAAATCTAGCACGTACAGCTATCTCTGGGGCACTGCATCGCCTCCCTCCAATCATCGTCTTCCAGGAGGCCCACGTCCGATTCCCATGCCACCCGCAGGGGTCCCAGACAACCAGGGGTATTATTCATAAGTTTTTATGGATCACTGACATAATATCGAGGGACAGAATATCGACCATCAAGAATATCGTTGACAAAATATCGACAGTCAAAATATCAAGTTTCTATCTTCAAACAGGTAAGTACAAAAATATCGAGTTAAAAATATCGTTTACTAAAATATAGTTTTAAAAAATAATGAATTTACTAAAAACAACGTTAAATTAAATTAATATTAAAAATTAATTACTAAAATATACTTACAAATACTTAAATTAACTTATAATAATTAAATAATTAATGAAAGTAAAAAAAAATTACAATTCATATTTGTTAAAACATATATATATAGTAACAAAACATAATTAAATAATAGCCAATATTATTAACGTACAATAACAAAAGTGTAAAAATTACTATTCCCACTCCAAAGAGTGCAAGCGTAGGGAAAGCGTTGCATAGCGTAGGTGTTAAAATTACTATTCCCACTCCAGTGGGTGCAACAGTAGGGAAAGCGTTGGATAGCATAGGGGTGAAAATTAATATTCCCACTCCAGTGGGTGAAACAGTAGGGAAAGCGTTGGATAGCGTAAGGGTAAAAATTACTATTCCCACTCCAAAGAGTGCAACAGTAGGAGAAGCGTTGGATAGCGTAAGGGTAAAAATTACTATTCCCACTCTAAAGAGTGCAACAGTAGGGAAAGCATTGGATAGCGTAGGGGTAAAAATTACTAATTCCACTCCAGTGGGTGCAACAGTAGGGAAAGCGTTGGATAGCGTAGGGGTTAAAATTACTATTCCCACTCCAAGAGTGCAACAGTAGGGAAAGCGTTGGATAGCGTAGGGGTTAAAATTACTATTCCCACTCCAGTGGGTGCAACAGTAGGGAAAGCGTTGGATAGCGTATGGGTTAAAATTACTATTCCCACTCCAGTGGGTGCAACAGTAGGGAAAGCGTTGAATAGCGTAGGGGTTATAATTACTATTCCCACTCCAAAGAGTGCAACAGTAGGGAAAGCGTGGGATAGCGTAGGGGTTAAAATTACTATTCCCACTCCAAAGAGTGCAACAGTAGGGAAAGCGTTGGATAGCGTAGGGGTTAAAATTACTATTCCCACTCCAGTGGGTGCAACAGTAGGGAAAGCGTTGGATAGCGTAGGGGTTAAAATTACTATTCGCACTCCAAAGAGTGCAACAGTAGGGAAAGCGTTGGATAGCGTAGGGGTTAAAATTACTATTCCCACTCCAGTGGGTGCAACAGTAGGGAAAGCGTTGGATAGCGTAGGGGTTAAAATTACTATTTCCACTCCAGTGGGTGCACAGTAGGGAAAACGTTGGATAGCGTAAGGGTTAAAATTACTATTCCCACTCCAGAACATACAACATTAGGGAAAGTACATACTTCATATATTATTAAAAAAATTAAAAATGAATATCTATTAATAATTAATTAAAAATAATTAAACATTTTATATAATATAATAAATAATATATTACAATTACTAATTAACAATAATTATTTCAATTGATCACCTTTTAATACAAATTAATTAAAAATAACCAATTAATTATTTAATAATTAACAATTATTTAACAATTATTTCCAATTAAATAAATTTAAATACATTTAGTTATTTTATTAATTATTAATAAATTACTTCCCACCCTATTCCCCTGTAAACCCACAACCTGCTACAGAAAATAAAATATTAAAATTAACATAATTAACAATTAATCAATTAAATTAAATTAATTGGCAAATAAAATTTGTATAATTACCCATAAATACTTAATTAATAATTAATTCAAAATAAATACCAAATAATAATTTCACATATTTATTAATGATAATTTAATTACTTCCCACCCAATTCCCCTATAAACCCACAACCCGCTACAGAAAATAAATTAGTAAAATTTACATAATTACCAATTAATCAATTAATTAAAATTCATTACCAATTAAAATGTAATTAACAAATATAAATTAATTAACAATTAATTAAAAATTACTATCAATAAATATATTTACATATTGAATTAATTATAATTAAATTACTTCCCACCCTATTCCCCTATAAACCCACAACTCGCTACAGAATTAAATTACGCAATAATTATAAAAACAAAATTCATTAATTAAAATTAATTATAACATAAATACACACTTTTCACACATATTATAACATAAAAATACACCATAAAAATTAGATAATATTAAAAAATCGATCTTTTTAACTATCTATGTTATATACTTCATTATTTTTAATTTCTATATTTTTAACAGTCGATATTAAATCACTTACCTTAAAAACGATATTTTGGTAGCTAGTGACAGCTGAGGGATGCTTGGTCCCCCCACTACGTTTGATCCCTTCCAGTTATAATACTGAGACAGCTGATTTATGGCTTGTTCTATATGGCTTTCTTATACCATGGTGGAAATGAGGACAAAAAAAAAATGTTTTAAAAAAGATATTTTGGTTATCTATATTCTGTCCTGTCGATATTTTGACCAGTCTATATTTAGTGCTCGATATTATGTCCAATCGATATTTTGGAGTCGATATTATGTCTGTGCACCGTTTTTATATGTAAGGGATATTGCCTTGTCAAGCATGGGGTCGAGGAGGAGTCTATCTTCAAGTGGAATGTACTCAGGCAGCGGAGTTCCTTCTTTTAAGTGGCAGTGTAGTGCGTGTCATAACTGCAGGTATCGAAAGTTCTCAGTGGATTGCATCTGGAATTTCTCCCGTTCTCTATCAAATGTTATCATGTCCCCCTTTTTCCAGACGTCTCCCAGGAGACCAACACCGATGTTAGTTACTCCAGCCACAGAAGCCCCTCAGTATTTCCAATATTCATTTATACCTTGACAGTGGACAAAACATAAAGAAGTATTAACAAGCAAGCATGTAATGTTAGAGACCAGGTGAGGTAGAGGCAGACACAAAATAACCCCGGATTTCAAATTGAGTGAGGCCCAGCAACACTGTAGCACCATGCCATACTTGCAATGATGCTGCGTTACTACAGCATACTGGCGCTGTTAGTGCCTAGACAGCATGAGATGCTGGCACTGATACATCGTCACCATGAGATATTGCTGCTAGCATTGGGTACTATCAGATGCAGGCACTCTTGCTATGCGATTATAGGATGTTGGTACTTGTTCTTTGCCACAGTGGATTTATAGCATTCATAAGACCACTTTGGAAAACTCGACGGCGAGCCACAGTGGTATGAACCAAAGTCTGTGATTGATGGTGAGTATTGTACTGACATGAGCACTGATGGGGACCATGAGAAGACTACTTTGACCCTGCTAGTTACTGAAAGCTACTGCCACTGATGCTAAAGGCCAAAGTACGATTGGCCAACCAGCATGGATGTCCTATTACTTCGGGTAATCTTCATTACTCCGGGTCCTGTAGTCCTCGACACCTTCAAAACTAATGAGATGTTACTATCTCTGACAGAAAAAAGAAAAAGAAGGAATGCTGGACCTACCCTCCCCCTCCCGCCGGGAGTACATAAGGGTACATGTCCCAGCATTCCCTCTGAAATACCAAGCCAAAGGATGAAGGCCGGCAAACAGGGCGGGAGGGAGGGAAGTCATGAAGGTGTCGAGGACTACGGGACCCGGAGTAATGAAGATTACCCGAAGTAATAGGACATTACCCCCAGGTCCCTACGTCCTCGACACCTTCAAAACTAATGAGACATACCAAAGCAACTCCGGCATTCATCCCAAAAAACACAACAAACAACCAGTACAGCAAAGAACCAGGCATTTATTGAGCACAGAACAGAAATCACGGGCGAACACAACCCAAAACCCCGAAAGCAAAACCGCCCTCATCACCTAGCAAATTGAGAAGACGGTAATGCCTGATGAAAGTATTGGAAGAAGCCCAAGTGGCCGCCCTACAAATCTCAGAAAGAGGGACACCCCGGATCTCAGCCCAGGAGGCCGCCACCCCCCTCGTAGAACGACCCTGAACACCCACAGGAGGAGGGGACCCAGAAAGAGAATAGGCCAAGGAAATTGCCTGCTTCAGCCAGGGACCAATGGACACAGATGAAGCCTTACGCCCACGGGAAGCAGCCCCAAAAGAGACAAACAGGGAGTCAGTCATCCGAATAGCCGCTGTGCGCTCAAGATACACACGCAAAGCCCGGCACACATCCAACAAGGACCAACAGGGACCACCCGGGGAATCCAGAACAGAACCCAACGCAGGCAAGACTAACTCCTGGGACCGGTGAAACTGAGAAGCGACCTTAGGCGCGAAGGAGGAATCAAGGCGGAGCACCACCCCGTCCTCCGAAAAGGACAGGAAAGGATCCCGAGACATCAAGGGCCCCAACTCGCCAAGGCGCCGGGCAGACGTGATGGCCACCAAGAACACAACCTTCAAGGTCACAAACTTCAAATCCACCTCCGACAAAGGTTCAAAAGGAGGACGAATCAAGGCCCGAAGGACCAAGGGCAAATCCCACAGGGGAAAGGAAGGCCGGGAAACCAGGCGAGAAAGAGAAAAACCGTGGAGCAGCCTGGAGACCAAGTCCTCATCATCAGAAAGATTACCCCACGGGGAACGAAAAGCCCAGACAGCCGCCCACTGGGCACGCAAGGTGGACACAGCCCAACCCTTCTCAAAACCCTCCCACAAAAACTGAAGCACCGCCTGTAAAGAACAGTGCAAAGGGGAAAGGTCCAAGGTCGAACACCAACGACTGAAGTTACCCCAGTGGCGATCATAGGACAGGAGAGTAGAAGGCCTACGGGAACCCTGGATGGCAGCAGCTAAATGCTCCAGGAACCCACGCCGCCGCCACCCCTGCCTCTCAACCTCCACACCGATAGCCGCAAGCGGAGAAGAGACAGGGGCGGGGAGGACCGCAGGGGAGACAGGGACAGAGGGAGGAACCAAGGGCCCCGCACAGCCAGAAGACGAACCGTCGGAAACCAAGACCTCCAAGGCCAAAAGGGCAGAACCACAACCACCTCCCGATCCTCCAGACACAGACTGGACAGAAACCTGGGAATCAGCGCCAGAGGGGGAAAGGCATAGAACAGGCGGGACGGCCAGGGAACCGACAGGGCATCCACCCCCCAACAACCCTCCTGCCAAAACCTGGAGCAGAAGCGTGGAAGCTGCGCATTCAGCCGGGAGGCAAAGAGGTCCAGAAAGGTATGCCCAAACTTCCCGCACACAAGCCGAAACGCAACCCGGGTGAGAGACAACTCCAGAGGAGCCGGAAAGCAGCGACTCAGGACATCCGCCGCACAGTTGTCCACTCCCTTGATATGAATCGCAGTCAGAGACAGCAGATGACCCTCCGCCCAACAAAACAATGGAACCACCACTGCGTTCAAGCAAGCCGAACGGATCCCCCTTGATGGTTGAGATAGGCCACCGACACCATATTGTCCGACCTCACCAGGACGTTCCTGCCCAGCAAACACACCCAAAAACCCATCACGGCCCGGGACACAGCAGTCAACTCCCGCCAGTTGGAAGACCTGCGACTCTCCAGCCAGGACCAACGACCCTGAAGGGACTGAGAACCCAAGGTCGCCCCCCACCCCAAAGCGCTGGCATCCGTCGTTAAGACCAGCGACGGAGAGGGCTGCAAGGGGAGCCCCTGAGACAGATGGACCGGATCTGACCACCAAAGCAGAGCAGGCAGGACTACAGGAGACAGGGGCACCAGACACTCCCAATCGCGGGACAACGGATCCCAGAGAGACAGAAGGTAACACCACAAGGGGCGGAGGTGAAAACGAGCCCAAGCCACCGTAAAGACAGTCGCTGCCATCAGACCCATAAGACGCAACCAGAGGCGCACTCGAAAGGAACCCCCCGCCCTGAACCTTCGAGCAAGGGACAACAGGGACACAACCCGAGGATCCGGCAGGAACACACGGTTGAGGTCCGTGCGAAACCGAGCCCCAATGAACACCAGATCCTGCGAAGGAGTTAGCCGGCACTTCGGCAGATTGATCAGAAACCCGTGCCGCCGCAACTCCGAGCACACCAACTCTCTCGCCTCCAACAACAGGTCCCGAGAGGGAGCATGGATCAACCAATTGTCTAAATAGGGATACACCATCACCCCCCGGAGATGAAGCCAGGCAACCAAGGGGGTGACAACTTTCGTAAAGACCCTCGGGGCAGAGCGAAGGCCGAAGGGCAAAACCTGGAACTGAAAGTGGCACCCCTGAACACAAAATCTCAGGAATCGACAGGACCTGGGATGCACCGGAACATGGTAATAGGCGTCCTGCAGATCCAGGGTACACATGAAGTGACCCGGCAGCACCAAAGGAACAATCCGCTGCAAGGTCTCCATGCGGAAGGGAATCCGCAACACCCACCGGTTCATGATCCTCAAATCCAGGACCAGGCGGAAACCCCCGGTATTCTTGGGCACCAGAAAAATCAGGGAATAGAAGCCCGACCCCACCTCCGAAGGAGGAACCGCCTGAATAGCGTCCTTCCGAAGAAGATCCTCCACCCCTTGAACTAGGTGGGCCCCCCTGGACCGGCAAGCAGGCCAGGGAATCGGGCGGAGGCCGGAATCTGGAGGGGGAACAGAAAACTCCACCTCGTAACCCTCCCGCAGAACATCCAACACCCAAGCGTCTGAACATGACTGAACCCAGGCATCCAGGAAGAAGCGCAGCCGCCCTCCTACCAACAACCCGGGAACCACAGCCAAAGAGTCAGGAGCGAGGTTTCGGGGGAGGAGGAGACCTAGCCTTACGGTCCCGACCCCCGCCAGAAGAAAACCTCCCTCGGCCCTTCCCAAACTTCCCACGAAAGGAAGGCCGAAAGAAAGATTTAGACTTAGAGGGGGCAGAAGAAGCAGCAGCAGAAGCAGAACCCTTAAAAGAAGAAGAATGTTTCTTTTCTTTAAACAGCTTGTGCAGTTTGGTCTCCAACTCCCCCCAAACAGCATAGAACCCTGAAAGGGCAAACGCAAGGCACAAGCCTTCTGCGCAGAGTCTGTCTTCCAGTCCTTAAGAACAAGACTGCGACGAGCCGCCACACAGGCCCCACCAGAAAGAGCAGCAGCGCGCACCACATCAAAAGACACATCGGACAGAAGTTCAACCTGCCGCTCAATGTGTTCAAGAAGACCTGAACAGTCTGTGGCATCGTCCATCGACTGGTAGAGAGACTTAATGTCCGACAGCAGAGACTGCGACAAATAAGTACCATAAACACCGGCCCTCAAGACCAGATGAGAGCCAGAATAAACCTTCCTTAGAGCCCCGTCCGCCTTCTTATCCACAGGGTCCTTCAGCACAGCGTCCTCAGACAAGGAAGTGCGACCCACCAAACTCGCAACAAAGGAGTCAATGGGGATCGAATCAGGAAGATCCGTAGCCATATCCCGGAGGGGGTAAAGACGGGTCATAAAACGTGGAACCAGAATGCGATCCGGATCAGCCCACTCCCTCTTCAGGACATCCTTAATAAAGGGATGAACAGGAACATCCACCGCGGCAGAACTCTGGAATTGGCGGAGCAAAGAACCCCCCGAAGTACTGGGAACAGCGTCATCAGCAAAGCCCATATTCTGCTTCAAGTGCATCAGGATACCAGGAAGAGCGTCCTTGTCAATATACTTCCCCTTCAGCTCAGAGTCCCCAGCCCAAGCCGAATCGTCACCAGAAGAAGCAGAAGCACCCGAAGCCGCAGCAGGAACCTTGCGTCCGGCTCCACCAAAACACATTTCTGAAAGGGTCTCCCTGATCAAGCGCTTCAAGCGCGCATCCCCACTCCCACCACGGCGTCTGGACCGGGCAGGAGAAGGAGAACGTGAGACACTGGAAGAAGAAGAAGAAGAGGACCTCTCCCTGTGATGCCTCTTCCTCGAACTTTTCCCCATCCTGCACAGCAAGGAACAACACAGGAGGCAGTAGCAACCAGCAAACAGCACAGGAAATAAACACCGCTACGCGGTACTCACCAGCTGCCCCCGTTTATATCCGTAAAAAAAAAACGATCGGGCAGAAGCGCCTGACTATGTCCCAAACCGGAAGTCAGGCAGCGCCATAACAGGAAGGGAGTCCCAAACCAGCCAACCCAAGACGCGAAGGCGGCCGCGCCCCCTAACAAGCCCGGCAGGCAGGAGGGGCGGCCATCGGGCAGACGCGAGGCCCACGCGGTCCAACATCCACGCGCGGCCCAGAGGAGCGTCAGAAGCAGCCCGCGCCACTCCCCCCAAGCCCGGCAGGGAGGGAGAGGCCATCCAAGTCGCCGAGGACAACGAAGCCCCAGCGGAGGTAAGTTTGGCGCAGGAGCCTATTCCAAGCTCCACGCGCCACAGCAATCCCTGTCAGAATGACAGAAAAAGAAACAGAGGGAATGCTGGGACATGTACCCTTATGTACTCCCGGCGGGAGGGGGAGGGTAGGTCCAGCATTCCTTCTTTTTCTTTTTTCTGTCAGAGATAGTAACATCTCATTAGTTTTGAAGGTGTCGAGGACGTAGGGACCTGGGGGTAATGATCAGTATGGAGCATTAGATGTGATTATGGTATTTAGAATTAGAGTCTGGAAATAATACTGCAGCTACATTGTCAAATTTGTAGAGGCTTTGAAATACTGGTGAGCAGGGCCAACCCAGGTAGTATAACATGCTGACCTACTCCTGACAACAGTGAGGTCAGTACCAGGCTGCAGCAGGAGGGGAACATGGTATGCGAACTGTTTGAGAGACATCGCCTAGTAATATCTTGTGTTGGATATTATCACCAAGCAGTATTTCCTGTGTAATTCTAACCACGGGTCCTCTCTCTCTTTGCTTTGTATCACCCAGGTGCAGTCCTCTTTAAACAAGATTGCAATACTATCATTCATGCTTCCTCTGTCATAATAGTTAGGGGCAGATTTTCAAAGGCAGAGTACCATTCGCGCTGCGCCAGAAAACCATATCGCTGCGTGCGTGAAAGCAGATAGCGCTGCGTCATATTTTCAACAAGAGGCATCGCAAACCAGCCCATGTGCAAAAATAGTCTTGCGTCGCATCATGCACGTCCTTAAAAAACACGAGAAACACCGCAAAAGGATGTAATGTATTTTGGTGGAAGTCCAAACACACGAAATGGCAGAGAGCCTTGCCCCACAACCACACCAGAGGAAGTAGAAATTTTAATAGCTGAAGTCAGCAAACTGAACACCAGCTGTTTGTAAACACAAACATAACTCAAGTCAAATAAAACGCTTTATGGAATTCCATAGTAGACAAAGTAAATGCAGTGGCACCTACCTCCAGGACAGCTGAAGAGTGCAAAAAGCAATGGCATGACAACAAACGCCGTACTAAAGAGAAGTTAGCACGTAATCACCGTGCTGCCCTGAAAACTGGGGGTGTACATCAAGCTTACACCTAGGGAGGAACAAGTTGCAGCTGTAATAGGACCTGACTTGGTTGGTGGGGTACAAGGTCTAGACTCTGCTGAGCTTGAGGAAAATGAAGTTCATGGTAAAGTACAATATTGCACACATTTCTATGGATGACTAAAAGCACATGATACATGCAGTCACAATGAAAATGTGTAATGATCACGGTAGTAATTATGTATGTGTATGGTATATGTGTGTTGGATACAGTGCTTAATTTGTAAAATATGAAGTGCAGGTGCTCCCAAAGTTTTTATGAGACCACACCCACTCCCCCCGCTCCACCTACTACCTCCCACGACTGACCAAGTATTACACTTTCCCAACTAGACAAAACTAACAATGTCGAACAGTGACAGACATCACTGATTCACTCTTTAAGACCTGGCATTCTCACAGGTGGTGCCCAGTGCAACAAACTTTTTTGAATCCCCCCTCCAACCTCCTTCTCCACGGATTCCCTTACTACTACTCTCCATTAGTGCACCTTATCTATCCATAGTTCAGTTCCTCTCTCACAAACATTTCTTTTGCTTTTATAGCGCTGCTCATACCAGTGCAGGGTGTCATAGCACTTTATACCACACACACATTGTACAGAGACAATGAACCAGCCTAGGAAATGTAAAAAAAAACAAACAATGAGGATAAAAAGGTGTAGGATCACGTCATCTATAGTTAGGTAGGCCTTATAGTTTAATAGTGGTCTGGAAAAGCACAACCTCAGAGTTTAAAATGCACCACAGTAATTGGGGTTGCCTTTACTAATAAGAATGCATTTTTACCCAAACTAACAAATGAGAGTTTTTATGCCACTGTGGGGAATAGGATTGTCATTAATAATTATAAGGGACCAAAGGATCTGTGTTACAAAGAAGTAACCCACTCAACTATCCACATTAAAAACATGTTTGTGACATGCAAAATACACATTCTATCCAGCAGGCATGTTAACCCTCTGTACTACTGGTGAGTTAAAACTTGCACTACACAAAACTCTAATCCTTCTCCAACAGGAACATTCATTACCACGTTATCTTTGACTTACCAAGAGGAGCCACTGACAGTTGTGGTTAAATATCTGCTCCCTCAGGATGGTCGATGTAGGTTATGGTCTGTGGAGTCCCTCACTGCAGACAGCTGCTATGACTGCCATGGTGATGTACCGGTCATAGAGGGCAGGCTGCCGCAGTGAAAGAGTTTATGCTGGCTCTCTTCTTTGCAGATAGTACTGCACTACTTTGCATCTAATATGCAGCTATAGAGTTAAGTTGCTGTGAGAAGGCATGGCGTGGCACTTAAACTATCTTCAGAGCCATGACTCGGTCTTTAGGCATTGGGCACAAACTCTCATGCAAACCTCCAAAAGCAGAATGGCACTCAGGGCAGCACATGTCAAGAAGGTCATGGCTGTTCTTTGCTGTAATTCCTCTGTCTGCAGCAGAAATTCCTGGTGGCAAGAGCAAGAGTGCTCGTGCATCGTCCAGTGCCAGCTATAACAGAGGCCTGAAGGGCTGGAAAACCATGATTTCCAGGAGCTGCTGCAACAGCAGGCCAGAGATCAGTGCATAGTTTGAGGTGGTAATGCTCATTCTAATCGAAATGGGACGTAAACAGCACCACGTGTCTGGTCAGGGGCAGCAGCAGTTAAGACAAGCATTTGCAATGCAATAGGTCTCGCATTAGGAAAGTTTGAGCTATTGGTATTGTAAATGACACATTTGTAAGGAGACGCCTAAACTGATTGTCGCCGACCAGGGAGCTCCCTGCAACGTTTCTGCTGCTGAACTCATCTTTGCCACCGCTGCACCTCGCGGTACCCGCTGCGCGGGTCCCGCATCGCTCGCTCTGCTGGGCTGCCTTGCCGAGGAGAAGGTTATTTGCTGGCGTTTTGTGTGAACCATAGGGCGGGAGAAGAACATTCTTTCAGGGCTGCGAGCGCCAGGTGAGGGACAGGGACTCCATTTCCCAGGAGTCCCTGTGTAGCCATCCCCTGCACCTGGACGCTCTCCCTGGTTGCCCCGCCCCCGACCGCCGGGCTAAAGCTGCCGTTTGCCAAGGAAGTTTGGGAGACGCCTAAACTGATTGTCGCCGACCAGGGAGCTACCCGGCTAATCCCTGCAACGTTTCTGCTGCTGAACTCATCTTTGCCACCGCTGCACCTCGCGGTACCCGCTGCGCGGGTCCCGCATCGCCCGCTCTGCTGGGCTGCCTTGCCGAGGAGAAGGTTATTTGCTGGCGTTTTGTGTGAACCACAGGGCGGGAGAAGAACATTCTTTCAGGGCTGCGAGCGCCAGGTGAGGGACTGGGACTCCATTTCCCAGGAGTCCCTGTGTAGCCATCCCCTGCACCTGGACGCTCTCCCTGGTTGCCCCGCCCCGACCGCCGGGCTAAAGCTGCCGTTTGCCAAGGAAGTTTGGGAGACGCCTAAACTGATTGTCGCCGACCAGGGAGCTCCCCGGCTAATCCCTGCAACGTTTCTGCTGCTGAACTCATCTTTGCCACCGCTGCACCTCGCGGAACCCGCTGCGCGGGTCCCGCATCGCCTGTTCTGCTGGGCTACCTTGCCGAGGAGAAGGTTATTTGCTGGCGTTTTGTGTGAACCACAGGGCGGGAGAAGAACATTCTTTCAGGGCTGCGAGCGCCAGGTGAGGGACAGGGACTCCATTTCCCAGGAGTCCCTGTGTAGCCATCCCCTGCACCTGGACGCTCTCCCTGGTTGCCCCGCCCCCGACCGCCGGGCTAAAGCTGCCGTTTGCCAAGGAAGTTTGGGAGACGCCTAAACTGATTGTCGCCGACCAGGGAGCTCACCGGCTAATCCCTGCAACGTTTCTGCTGCTGAACTCATCTTTGCCACCGCTGCACCTCGCGGTACCCGCTGCGCGGGTCCCGCATCGCCCGCTCTGCTGGGCTGCCTTGCCGAGGAGAAGGTTATTTGCTGACGTTTTGTGTGAACCACAGGGCGGGAGAAGAACATTCTTTCAGGGCTGCGAGCACCAGGTGAGGGACAGGGACTCCATTTCCCAGGAGTCCCTGTGTAGCCATCCCCTGCACTTGGACGCTCTCCCTGGTTGCCCCGCCCCCGACCGCCGGGCTAAAGCTGCCGTTTGCCAAGGAAGTTTGGGAGACACCTAAACTGATTGTCGCCGACCAGGGAGCTCACCGGCTAATCCCTGCAACGTTTCTGCTGCTGAACTCATCTTTGCCACCGCTGCACCTCGCGGTACCCGCTGCGCGGGTCCCGCATCGCCTGCTCTGCTGGACTGCCTTGCCGAGGAGAAGGTTATTTGCTGGTGTTTTGTGTGAACCACAGGGCGGGAGAAGAACATTCTTTCAGGGCTGCGAGCGCCAGGTGAGGGACAGGGACTCCATTTCCCAGGAGTCCCTGTGTAGCCATCCCCTGCACCGGACGCTCTCCCTGGTTGCCCCGCCCCCGACCGCCGGGCTAAAGCTGCCGTTTGCCAAGGAAGTTTGGGAGACGCCTAAACTGATTGTCGCCGACCAGGGAGCTCACTGGCTAATCCCTGCAACGTTTCTGCTGCTGAACTCATCTTTGCCACCGCTGCACCTCGCGGTACCCGCTGCGCGGGTCCCGCATCGCCCGCTCTGCTGGGCTGCCTTGCCGAGGAGAAGGTTATTTGCTGGCGTTTTGTGTGAACCACAGGGCGGGAGAAGAACATTCTTTCAGGGCTGCGAGCGCCAGGTGAGGGACAGGGACTCCATTTCCCAGGAGTCCCTGTGTAGCCATCCCCTGCACCTGGACGCTCTCCCTGGTTGCCCCGCCCCCAACCACCTCATCCCTTTATTAGGAACAGCCGATCCCCGCTACGCGGGACGCCCGGGGCTAAGCCCGGGCAAAGGGCGAGCCCTCTGTGGCCCTCAGAGGCCTGAGGAGCCTGGCCTGGGCCACACCCTCTGTCAGTTGCTTCCCAGCCCTTGGGCCCACGGACCTCCATAACAACTGTAAGTTTGCCCTACGTTGTTCTTGTTATTATTACTGGGACCAATATTACAGACTGACTTTTGTGATTGCCTATACGTAATTTCTGCAACCTCGTACTGCCATTTTTTCGGGGCCTGTTATGAACTGTCGAGAGACTAGAAGCATGGCAGCTGCTGGAGCCAAAAAACTGACTGGTACCCTTGATGATTTTATTGTTCGGACTCATGCCCTAATAGACGAAGGGATTATTTTAATGGATAGAAGGGTGTCTCAAGATTTGGCAATGGCCAAGAGATCTTCCTTAGGCCTCATAGCTCAAGCTTGCACCCCACATGCGGCAACAGGTCCAAATACTTTTGCTATTGTACATAATGAGGGGGGCCATGATGATTTCAGCTCTCAAGAAGGTTTGGAGGCAACACCTAATCTCGCTTTGTTAGTAGAGAGCGGTTTATCTAATGAGTCTGAAAACGCTTCTATGGTTAATGCACATCAAAGGGGTATGAAAGAGGGGGCAATTCCTAAACAAAAGACCAAATCTGTTACACACAAAGGGAAAAAAGCACAGACTACTCAGAACTTAGATCAAACTACCCTAGACCCGGTGCCTCTAAACTCGAACAGCATTCTGGTTGCTCACACTGTCGACACGGATGGAGCCAACCAAGCCAATGTGGGCCTACCCCTAAGCCTACCAGATGATACCGTTATAGACAGTAGTTTAGAGGAAATTTTGGATTTAAGTGGTGAAGTAGATAATCATGTTAGAAGCAACGAGGATAGGAACAGCTTAAACATGGTAAATAACAACATCTTCGAAATGTTAAAAATCCTCCTTGAACCCATCGAGGTTAGGCTACGTTGCTTAGAAACCATCTTAAAAAACATTCATAAAGACATAAGTGCTCCCAGCTTCAGTTTGGATAATAAGATACCCCCCGCAAAGAAGGTCACGAATAAGCCTTCCATAGTTGACAAAAATATCCCTATTATCAAAAAAATGTGCCCAGCAATCCCACCAATACCATCATCTCAGGAGGCACTACTTCAAAAACCCCTGACTCAAAACAGACATCGAATCCTGTTAAATCTAAGGTAACCCCCCAGGTCAAGTTTAAAGACCCCACACACCCGACTCCTAAACTAGATCAGGCCCCAAAAGAAAAGAGAGAACCACGGAGAAACATCCACCTTCCCCGGATGCATGCTCCTACGTTGTGATCTTGACTGGGGTCACTGAACTTGTACCAACTGAAACGGAGTCCTACCAAACCCTAAAAAATAAGGTATGTCACTGGCTGTCCAAAAATCACCCACTACCGCCTGGCATGCCCAGTAACATCCTAATGGTGGAGAGAACTCCTTGGGTGGGAGGCAACAGGAAAAACCTACAAGGTGACTGCGTCGTGGTCACCTTCGAGAACCCACAGGTAGTAAATCACATCTGTGCTGGCATACCGCGCTATCAGGCGAGCACGGTCACTGCCAGGCCTCTCTCCTACTTCTATGCTCAGGGGAATCAACCCGATAGAAGATGGAGTTGGTTAAAGGGCCCCCAGGAACATAATAACAGACAGAAGTTCAATCCCCCATGGGAGGCTCAATCCCGTGGCTGGGAGGAGGGGGGTGAGGACGGGTGGAACGTGGTCAGGAGAAGAAGGGCTAGACCTTTCCAGGGTGGGTTTGCTGCAGGGCCCCAAAATAGCCACCCACATTATGATTATCACTATGTGAACGGGCAAGAAAACTACTTTAATGTTCCAACGTTCAATCATTATCATTACCCGTCTTTTATGGATTGGGTAGATTGACAAACATCGGGCCCCTCCGCTAAACAATTGTTAACTGCCCCACACACCTCTCCACAGAGCAGTCAGCCTGCACAAGAATTAAACCCTGAGCTAAGTACTGAGCCAACGTTAACTATAGGTCAGGGTACTGAGGGAGGAACAGCTTTGTGTGTGACTGATGGGAATGAAAGGGGCAGGCAGGGGATCGCAATGGCCACATGGAACATCGCGGGCCTTAGGAATAAAATTGATGACCCTCATTGGAGAGACCTCATAGGCACTATGGACATAATTGCCATGCAGGAAACGTGGGCGACCTAAAATTTGCTCACAGTGGATGGTTACACCACTTTCTTCCTCCCAGCTGTTAACTCAAAGAGAGGGCGGGCCAGCGGTGGTCTGGTTACCTTGATATCTGCAAGAATCTCAGGCACCTATAAAGAAATTCCTACTGGCAGCCCCTATTGTCTTGCAGTTTTAATTACACATAGGGGCTTTAATGCTGTATTGTTAGTGAACTTCTACAACTCCTTTGACAGAGAACACCCAGTTGACAACTTGCTGAGGTTAAACTCTTTCCTAATTAACTTCCAGGAGTCTATGGAGCCTGATTGTATTGTTATTTTACTGGGAGATTTCAATGTCCATGGTTGCCAGGAAAAATGTCCCCCCAATATTCTATTTGGCCCCCCAGAAGAAGAGAACATCCATTTTGAACACTCAGAACAGGGAACCTTTCTAGAATCCCTGCTAGCTGAAAACGGTCTAATGTTGCCACTCGGGGGGGAAGAGGGCATTCCAACTTTTACGGGTCATGGCAGTGGGTCCACCATTGATTATATTTTTTTGAGCAGTAGTTATGGCAGTCATATTATTTGTTATACTGTTGTAAGGTCCCATTTTAGTGACCACAATCTTGTTGTATTAAAAATTAAGAATGTATTTGATATTAAGGATAGTAGCTTGAGTCTAGTAGACAAATGTGATTTACGACCAACTGACCAGGCCCGTCGAATTAAATGGTGTAAAATAATTCCTGCGGACTTTTTTGGTAATCTGTGTATAAGTAGTCAGGAGGCCTTTAAACTCTGCTTGAATGACCAGGCGGGGGACATAGAGGTGTTAGAGGCGTACAATAGGGTCTGCGCCGACATCGTGTCCCACCTGACACGACAGTGTAAAAGGAAAACTCAAGAAAAGGTAGGCTGGTTTGACAACAAATGTTCTGCTGCCAATCACAAGTTAAAAGTAGCTTCCAGTAGACAGAAAGCTCGTGGCTACCCTCAGGAAAGCATACAAAACCACCATTGAGAAAAGACGGCGTGAGATTAGAGAGGATGCTTGGGCTGACCTGACCTCAACTGATGTCCTGAAAAGTAGCGCCAAATTCTGGGCCGTGGTCAACCAACCATTCTTTTTGGACTCATGCAATAATGAATTGGATTGTGGCATCCAAGAAGACAAATGGCACTTGCACTTTAAATCTGTTTATGAACAGGAAACCCCTGGGGCTGAGGACACGACTAGCTAATACCAACTCCCCTATAGCCTAACGGTGGATGAGGAAGAGGTGGCCTTAGCCATCAAAAAAAATGACTAGTAACAAAACTCCCGGGCCTGATGGGGTTCCCGCCGATCTTTTTAAAGTGGATATTTTATTCTGGTCCAAAATTTTAGCTAGAGTCTTCAACAGCATTTTTAAAACAGGTATCCCAGAATCATGGACCCAATCAGTAATTGTCCCTATTTTTAAAAAAGGAGACAGGGGGGAACCCAGAAATTATCGCCCTATATCCCTAATAGATTCTGCGGTTAAGGTCATAGGGAGAGTCGTTCTCAGCAAACTTACTGAATGGTTAGAGGAGACTAACACCCTCTCCCCCCTTCAGTATGGTTTTAGAAAGGGAAGGAGCACCATTGATCAGAGTTTAAATCTACAACTGCTGATAGGAAAATACACTAAAGTAAAGCATGGATCCCTGTACATCGCCTTCATGGATCTGTCCTCGGCTTTTGACCGAGTCAACAGATCCAAGTTGTGGGGCCAGCTCCTTAGTATAGGTATTGACCCAAACATCGTGTATTTCCTAGCAGACCTCCATAAGGACCTTACCGCTACTGTGCGTTATGACAGAAAAGGGAACTGCACAGGGAAAATTAGTATCACCAACGGTGTTAGGCAGGGCTGCATTCTTGCTCCCCTGCTCTTCACACTATATATTAACGATCTGGGTGGAATACTGGGCACAGCATGTAAAGATATACCCAGGGCAGGGAAATATACATTGCCCGCATTACTGTACGCAGACAATGCAGCTCTTATAGCTAGAACTGCAGTGGGTCTGCAAAGTCTGTTGAACTCTTTTTATAATTTATGATAAAACTGGATTTAAGTATCAATTTTGGCAAATCCCATGTAATGGTGGTAGGTCACCATGCTAAGGCCAAAAAAAATGTCATGACTTTACACTGTAATGGCCACAAATTATCAAGAGTTTCCAGATTCCCTTATCTGGGTGTAGTGTTTGACGATTGTTCTACATGGCTCCCCCAAATGCTGGAGAAAAAAAAGGTTTTGGCACGTTCCATATCTGCAGTCCTCGGTTTCTCACGTAAACTTGGGGTGAAGCCCATAGAGGCTGTCCTAAAAGTGTATGCTACTAAATGTATAGCTATCGCTATGTATGGCGCAGACCTGTGGGGCTTCAGGCCCGTTAAATTTCTCCAAGTGATCGAAGATAACTTTTTAAAATCCATTCTTTCCTTACCAAAATCCACGGCAAGCTTTATTGTACATCAGGAATGCGGGGTGGATTTTTTGGAAGATCGAGTCTCTATGGCTCCCCTTCTGAAATGGATATCTGTGTGGCTCAATCCAGAGCTTGAAGTTAATCATGAAATCCTGAAGGACTGCCTAAAATTAGATCACTGGAACAAGATTCCCTGGCTGAAATATGTTGAACAATTGTGTGCTAAGCTGGGAAGGCCTGAACTGTTCCACAATCCTTACGCCCTCGTGAAGGCTGATTTGAAGTGGACAAAGAACACTTTTTTGTTGTATAGTGGAATGGACAGAGAAAACAGGGAGCTGATAAAACCCCCTGTTAGGTCTCATCAATTGATTGTCTCTTCAGATCATGAACCAGAACTTTATTTGAAGGTCGTCAACAACCCAAGCCACAGGTACCTTCTCACTAAGTTCCGATTGAACAAAGTCCATTTGTTAATTTCCGGCCGCCCTGGCTGGACCAGGGACTCGGAACTAAACATATGTAATTGTGATGGCTACTCAATTATGGACACTGCCCATTACCTGTTCTTTTGTACCCACTTCAAAGCCATTAGGAAAAAAATCATCATTCCCCTGTTAAAGGGGAGAGGGTTTAGGCAGGTTAAACCAGCTTTATTATACCTTCAGATGTTAACTGATATCTGGGAAATTTATAATGTGGCCACATTTTTAACCATTGCAGTGAGACTGGGTAAAAAGATCAATTGGATGTAGAATACCCAGTACCAACTTTGCCTATTGTATAACCGAATCTAGTTTTTTACTCTGTAATGTTTTTATTAACGCTTGATCGTAAAATGTAACTTTTTTAATGATGTATTGTGATCTCTGGACCATTTTTTATGTGTGTCTTGTACTTTTATGGTTTTGAAAATTGAACCGAATAAAGTATTTCTTGACTGACTGACACATATGTTATTTATGTTTTGTTTTTGAAAATAGCGAAATTATTAGCTTTGTCATTTACAATGCCAATAGTTATAACTTTCGTAAATGTGACACCTATAGCAAATGTAATGCAATATGTGTTGTATTTACGTGACTTACATGTATTGATATTACAAATAACAATGGCTTTTAATTTTTTTTCAATAATTAGTACTTAAATAAAAGTTATTGTAATTTATAATGGGAATAGCTTAAAGTTTTGTAAATAACTTTTGTGAAGATTATGTGCAGTGTATTTTATTGTGAAGAAAATCCAAGAACAGAAGTGAAATATTAACATCTTTTTGTTACATCTGTAATAAAGCTTGAAACATTGAGAGAACATATTTGAACCAGGTGTTGTTGAATGGTTGCACAGATTGATGCTGTGGCGGCGTTGAGTGATGTTGTGATGGCGAACGAGTGATGCTGTGGCGTTCATTGATGCTGTGGTAGCGCATCGTGATGTTGTGGTGCCCCTGAGTGATGCTGTGGTGGTGCGGAGTGATGCTGTATGCTATGCTATGTTTTGTTTTGCTATCCTATGTTTTGTTTTATTATGCTATGCTATGTTTTGCTATCCTATGCTTTGATGTGTTATGCTATGCTATACTGTGTAATGCTATGCTATGTTTTGTTATGCTATGCTATGTTTTGTTGTGTTTATTATGCTATGCTTTGCTATGCTATTTGTTGTTATGCTATGCTATGTTTTGTTGTGTTTGGTATGCTATGTTTTTCCATGCTATTATATGTTTTGTTGTGTTTTGTTAAGCTATGCTATATTTTGTTGTGTTTTGCTATGTTTTGTTATGCTATGTGTTGTTGTGTTTTGTTATGCTATGTTTTGTTATGTTATGCTAAGTTTTGTTTTGCTATCCTATGCTTTGTTTTGTTATGCTATGCTATGTTTAGTTTTGCTATCCTATGCTTTGTTTTGTTATGTTATGCTATGTTTTGTTATGCTATGCTATGTTTTGTTGTGTTTTGTTATGCTATGCTATGCTTTGTTGTGTTTTGCTATGCTTTGTTTTGTTATGCTATGCTGGTGAGGGTGTGGGAGTGTGTCTGAGGGTGAGTGAGGGTGAGGGGTTGTGAGGGTGATGGGGTGTTAGGGTGAGGGGGTGTGAGGGTGAAGGTTTTTTTAGGGTGAGGGTGTGCGAGGGTGAGGTGGTGTGAGGGTGAGGGTGTGTGAGTGACGGTGTGTGAGGGTGAGGGGGTGTGAGGTTGAGGGTGTGAGGGGGTGTGAGGTGAGGGAGTGTGAGGGTGTGTGAGGGTGAGGGTGTGAGGGTGAGTGAGGGTGTGTGAGGGTGAGGGGGTGTGAAGGTGAGGGGGTGAGGGTTTGCGAGGGTGAGGGGGTGTGAGGGTGAGGGTGTGTGAGTGACGGTGTGTGAGGGTGAGGGGGTGTGAGGTTGAGGGTGTGAGGGGGTGTGAGGTGAAGGGGTGTGAGGGTGTGAGGGTGTGTGAGGGTGAGGGTGTGAGGGTGAGTGAGGGTGTGTGAGGGTGAGAGGGGGTGAGGGTGTGTGAAGGTAAGGGGGTGAGGGTGTGTGAGGGTGAGGGGGTGTGAGGGTGAGTGAGGGTGTGTTAGGGTGAGAGGGTGAGGGTGAGTGAGGGTGTGTGAGGGTGTGTGAGGGTGAGTGAGGGTGTGTGAGGGTGAGGGGGTGTGAGGGTGAGGGGGTATGAGAGCGAGGGGGTGTGAGGGTGAGGGGGTGTGAGGGTGAGGGTGTGTGAGGGTGAGGGGGTGTGAGGGGGTGTGAAGGGGTGTGAGGGGGTGTGAGGGTGGGGGGGTGTGAGGGTGAGGGTGTGTGAGGGTGTGAGGGTGAGGGGTGTGAGGGGGAGGGGTTGTGATGGGGAGGGGGGAGGGGGTGTGCGGGTGAGGGTGTGTGAGGGTGAGGGTGTGTGAGGGTGAGGGTGTGGGGTTGTGAGGGTGAGGGTGTGAGGGTTGTAAGGGTGAGGGGGTGTGAGGGTTTGGGTGTGATGGTGTGAGGGTGAGAGGGTGTGAGGGTGAGGGAGGGTGAGGGAGGGTGAGGGTGGAAGGGTGAGAATGACGGGGGTGAGGGTGAGGCGGTGTGAGGGTGAGGGTGTGTGAGGTTGATGGGGTGTTAGGGTGAGGGTGTGTGAGGGTGAAGGTGTGTGAGGGTGAGAGGGTGTGTGAGGGTGTGTGTGAGGGTGTGGGTGTGAGGGTGAGGGGGTGAGAGGGTGTGTGAGGGTGAGAGGGTGTGAGAGGGTGAGTGAGGGTGTGTGAGGGTGAGGGTGTGGGGTTGTGAGCATGAGGGGGTGTAAGGGTGAGGGGGTGTGAGGGTGCGAGGGTGTGTGAGGTTGAGAGTGTGTGTGAGGGTGAGAGGGTGTGTGAGGGTGAAAGGGTAAGTGAGGGTGAGGGTGTGTGAGGGGGTGTGACGTGAGGGTGAGGGGGTGTGAGAGTGAGGGGTGTGAGTGGGGTGTGAGGGTGAGGGTGTGAGGGTGAGAGGTGTGGGGGGTGAGGGGGTGAGGGTGAGGGGATGTGAGGGTGAGGGTGAGGGGGTGTGAGGGTGAGGGGGTGTGTGAGGGTGAGGGGGTGTGAGGTTGAGGCTGTGTGAGGGTGAGGGTGTGTGAGGGTGAGGGGTGTGAGGGTGAGGGTGGGTGAGAGGGTGTGTGAGGGTGAGAGGGTGTGTGAGGATGAAAGGGTGTGTGAGGGTGAGAGGGTGAGTGAGGGTGGGTGAGATGGTGAGTGAGGGTGAGTGGGTGTGAGGGTGAGGGTGAGGGGGTGTGAGAGTGAGGGTGTGAGGGAGGGTGAGGGGATGTGAGGGGGTGTGAGGGTGAGGTGGTGTCAGGGTGAGAGGGGGTAAAAAGGGTGTGTAAGGGTGAGAGGGTGTGTGAGGGTGAGTGAGGGTGAGGGTGTGTGAGGGTGAGGGTGTTTGAGGGTGTGTGAGGGGAGGATGAGGGTGTATGAGGGTGATGGGGTGTGAGAGTGAAGGGGTGTGAGGGTGAGGAGGTGTGTGAGGGTGAGGGGGTGTGAGGGTGTGTGGGGGTGTGAGGGGGTGAGGGTGAGTGAGGGTTGTGATGGTGAGGGGGGTGAGGGTGAGGGTGTAGGGTGAGAGAGGGTGTGTGAGGGTGGGTGAGGGTGTGAGGGTGAGTGAGGGTATGTGAGGGTGAGAGGGTTTCAGAGTGTGTGAGGGTGAGGAGGTGTGAGGGTGAGGGTCCGAAGTAAATGGTGGCAGGGCAGACATCATAAGACAGAGAGAAGAGACTGTGTGGTGACTGCGTTGGTCAGTTTCAGAATCAGGAGGGGCAGAGTCAGCACAGTCTGCAAGGGATCAACGTGTCTAGAGGCAACGCATAGCGGATGTAGCATTGCAGCTAGAAAGTCGAGTGTTTTCAAGCTGAGTGTCCCTTGAGAGATGGCAACACAGTAACAGCATTTGAGGAGCAAGGCTACTATAAACAAGCACGGTAGGCTTTCACTTTCATCCAGAAAATAAACGAGAAAGGTGCAGAGAACGCCGAACAAAACACGGCTTCCCCGCGGAATGGATGCAAAAAAAAACCAAGCTCTCGGCATTTCTGTGGGGGGAGGGGGGAGCGGGGGAGCAGCAGCCTTTGAAGTCTGATGCCAAGGCTCAGACAAATGGTGGTGTGCAATGTGAACGCGGGGGGCGGGGGCGGGGGAGCGGCAGCCTTTGAAGTCTGATGCCGAGGCACAGTCAAATGGTGGTGTGTGATGCGGCTGGCTCTGTGAACGCGCATAGCTCACATGAACTGTACGCGATCCGCAGGCTAGGTAGACTTTTCTTTTCAGGTTACTATAATCTCGCCTATTTATCCCTGCGGGAATAATAGGCGAGACCTAAAAATTGTGAATCCAGCCTGAGACTGCCGCCTGGACATTCAACACGAATGTGCGCTCTGTTTGGAAAATATCAAAAGCACCCCTGAATCCATGTGAGCTGGGCCCGGGCCGTGCAGCGCAGATTCTGTATCCGCCTCGCCCTCCAGGGAAGAATGCACCCAGTACTGAATGCACCAGAACCACTTGTCCAAGAGGCTGAGGTCGGCCCTCAAGACAGATTTGTGTGTTTTTATATCCGGTGCCGTTTCGAAAAAAACGTGTCAAAAGACACAGTTCAAATCTACTGTGAGCTCCGAGGCAGGTAAATAAATTGCACAGGGAGCGCAGCAGCAGAGCTTTTCTTTTTTAATTATGTGCAGACGACAGTGCTTCACTCACATTAAATTTGTAGATATGAATGTGTGACTAATGCTTTTTAGTGCAGTGATACCAGCACTAAAATGTGTTAGTGTAATCCCTGATGGGTGGTACTTTGTAGGGCTAGCCAATGCCCAGGGAGGGAAAATGGATTCAATAGCCCCTGGGAAATATGTGCCGGTGCTGAGCACTGGAAAGCACCGGCACAAATTAAACACTGTTTGGATAACATTTTAAGGGGTAAGTGACCAAACATTTTGTGATGGGTTAGAGTTATAAAAGTGATGAAAAACATGACTAAATGTATTTGTTCATAAGTAACTTACTAGTTCCAAACTAAGGGCCTCATTTATGAGACCCTACTGGCACTACTGCACTGCCAGAACGTCACTTTTTTGACATTTCGGTGGCGCAATGTGCCACTGACATATTTATAAGACCACCTTAAGCCATGTTATGTATCTTTTTAAGGCCTAATAAATATGTGCCACTTTCATGCATAAAACTGCATGAAAGGAGCGTTGTGTGGGTGTTGCTGGGGCAGTTCCCAGCAACATCCATGGCTTTTTGACTCTGTCCCAGATTTTTGAGAAATCATAAGTCTGAGGCAATGCCGCAAACTTATGCCTCCCCAGGAGAGGCGTAACGGAGGCACAAAAAGGAGAAAGAACTTTATTTCCCCTTGTTTTCCCTCTTTCTATGTGTGCGGCAGGAAAGTTTCCCAACCTGTACAAAAATAATCATCCCCGCAATGCAGGCACCCTTGCACCATGGTGCAAAGGTGCCTGTGTTGGCGCACCGGAGCCTATTGACCGCCGGTGCAGGTGAAAAGGACAGGACAGGACAGGAATGTACTGTATCTAATAGATATGGCTCAGTCCTGCCCTTTGTTTTGCCGTAGGGCAGCGCAGCATCAAGGCCTGCTGTTCTGCACTACAGCAAAAAAAAACATATATGAGGCCCTTAGTTTAGTGCTTGCTTGCAATGCATTTGACAGCACTCACACTTTAGCTGGATGGGGTGTCATGCCTTCATCTGAAAAGATGTGGTCAAGGATTTTTAACTTTGTCTTATGGAACTCACATTTCTTGGCATTCAAAGTTAAACTGGCATCAGCAAGCAAGTGACACACTTGTGTGAGAGCTTTGTCATGCTCCTTTTGTGTAGCTCCATAAACCAATATGTCCTCACTGTAAATGAATGCATTTGTGACAGGCTGGGTGATACATCAAATGACATCTTGAAATAGATGTGCAGCTGATGGCACACTAAAATGTAGTCTCTTGTAACGGAACTGACCAACATGTGTAGAGAAGGTTGTAATGTAGCAGCAATTCTCCTCAAGTTCCAATTGATGATATCCATTATTCAGATCCAGGTGAGAGAATACCTTCGCACCATTCAATTGTGTTATCATGCCGGCAATGTGCGGACCTGGATGTCGTTCCTTTCAATGGCCTTCTTTGCTTGGCACATATCCACGCAGATGCACACAGCTCCTTCACTGTCCTTTTTGGGTACTACCACCATGGCAGAAACCAATGGCGTTGGACCAGAAAGCTCAATGATATCATGTTTAAGTAAGGTTCCAAGTTCTTTTTCAACAGCATCCTGCAAGTGAAAGGCAGTTTGTCTTGTGTCTTTGAGCAATAGGATGGACGTCTTCATTAATGTGCAATTGGACTTTCATAGTCTTGAGTTTTCCCACTCCATGAAACAACGAAGGGAAATGACTGACTATTTTGTGATTAGCATTCATGTTATAGTTCACAGATCTCAGGCCCATATCAGCAGCTGTGCTGAAGCTGAGTAAACTGGCACTTGGCACCGTACCTTGAAGTACATGAATGGGTGCTTGTACTTTTGTTTTCTTATGCTTCATCGTTGCCACAAATGAACCATGACTTTTAAGTGGTGTTGTTGCAGCCCACGTACACACTTTAGTTTTCGATAGCGTAAGTTGAGGCAGTGGAGGGGAGACACTTCATTATATTTCTCTTCAGGCATAATAGTTATTGACACACCGCTATCAATAATGAAAGGTATTGTTCAACCATTAACTTTTAGTGTGATCATTGGAAAATGTTTGAATGACTTTGATGCTTTGTCATGTCAATTTCTCTTGGACCTGTGTTTTTCCACACAGGAGGCCAATCCAACATGCGCATGCTTCTCTGAGGTAAACATCGACATGGCACACCCATCTTCTTCATTTTCACTTGATATTGATACGGAAGAACCATTTAACAAAGATCTAGATGTCGATTGACTTAATTTGCCTCAGCTGATGTGGTCGCTTGGTCTTATGGGCATGCGTCGAACGTCGCTTCTGGAACGTTTGGGCATCTATTTTCTCTTCACGCTATGATGCATCTCCTTTTTTCTTTGATTTGCACACCATCACAAAATAGTTCTCCTTTCCACGGACGTTGCAGATCTGCCCAATGGTGCGACATTTACCTTTGTGTGGAAACAAAAATCCACACTTGAAACACAATTTCATTTTCTGTGGTGGTATCTTTGCATTGTACTTTGGCTTACTTCACACATTCGTGACTGACTCACTCTATGCACCTCTTGCCTCCATGTCAGCTGTTTGCCAATCAGCACACTCTTCAGCTCTGGCAGCGATGAGAACTTGCTCCAGACTCACAATTTCTCTCAGCATTCTTCATCTGAATGAATCTGACAAGCATCCGTCAATCACTCTGAGACATATAGGTTCCTCATCATTAAATTCATTGAACTTACAGTGTTTGATGAGTCTATCCAGTCTCTCAACAAATTCACTGTCTTTTTGTTGTTCTTGACTAAAGATGTAAATAAATAAATCCAGTACATGTATAGCGCACAAATCACCCCGAAGGGGTATCTCAGCGCTGGGGGCCGTTGGGAAGATTGAGAGAGCTATTGCCCAGAGTAGCATGGTGCTGGGCAGACCCCTGACGCCGGAGCCGGGGATCGAACCGTGATCCCCAGCGTCCAGCCTCAGTCGCCCTGGCAGCGGCGCCCCACCTCTTCCCTTCGTAATCTACATTTGGCATTAGATTGAACCTGAGATTCAAGGATGCTTTGATTTGACTGTATATGATTTCATCAGCCCGCCTCATTTTCTTAATCACTTCTTTTACACCTTCACCTTCAAGCTTCTTAAGGTACTTGATAATCTTTTTGTTATCTACTTCGTCAATTGGATCAATTAAATCATCAAATGTCTCCATATAAGCATGCCATCTGTTGCCAATATTCAACTTTTTGGCATTATCGAATGGGCGGTAGTGGTTTCATGAAGGCGGTAATATTGTACCCCTTTACAAGATTGGCTTACCCTGCGGGTGTAGTTCCTTCTGACACTATCTGCTGTCCTCTAGGACCTGCTTCATCCATACCATCTTTAAGGCCCTGTTCTATACTGGACTCATCTTGGACAGCTTGGGGATCCTTGAACTCCCTCTTGGTCTCCATGGGAGCCCTTTGCTTTTAGGAGACCTTGGGAGTTGTTCTGAGCCACCACCAAGCAGCTTCTGTGGTAGGCTGTTTTGAGTATGGACAACCCCAGGTGCCACAACCGCGGCAGGGAGGGGTAACAGTCTGGGTGGCAATGCCTTTGCACCAACACAGAACCCAAACATGCAGTAACTCAAAACCCCAATGCAAAGCATCGATTTTATGCGTACCTCAAAATTCACTGTACCAAAACTCAAAAGAAGGACCAATGAGACATTAGGAATTCAAACCTTTACTTGCATTTGGGAATTCAGAGCTGCTGAACATGTTTTGTAGATCGGGTATCCTCACTAGAGTTCACCATTCAGGGTGCCTGTGGGAGCCTAGGCCCCACTCTACTGATGATCCCCCAGGGTGGGGTGGCTGACCACACTCCAGGGAGAGGGCATTCTGACGAGGAGGCAGGGCGGCTCCATGACCAGTCCTTAAAAGCAGGCCCCCAGGTCCCCATAGCCAAATCCAACTGGGACACGTTCCGATCACCAAATCGAAGGAAACCCATTCTCGGGCACCCAACCCGGCACCTAAAATTCCTTCATGGCATGTAGCCCCAACAGCGCCATCAGAAGAAAAAAAACTGAAGCCTCCAGTCAAATTAATGCAAAAAAAAATCGCAGTTTGTGCTGGACTGTTCCCATGAGGCACAGGGTCAAGACTGATTTGCATACGGCCATGTCTGAACTGGGGTGGTGTGGTGAGCACAATAACGATAGATTAAACCCAGATCTGTGACTGGGGGTGAATGTTTGCCATTGTGCAACATTCCGTCCATCAATTGTTGTTTTTGCATTTGTCACCCCGAGTGGGAAGGGTCTGCTCAGACGCGAGTCCCGTGCTCTCCATTCCACTGGAATCAAGCTATCCTGGCTGATGACGGCTGAAAGCCAGAAACCGGTCCTAGGATGCTTGATTCCGGTCCAGGGAAGACATGGCTTGGCAGTTCGGGCTAGACTGTTCCCATGAGGCACAGGGTCAGACTGATTTGCATATGGCCATGTCTGAACTGGGGTGGTGTGGTGAGCAAAATAACGATGGATTAAACCCAGATCTGTGACTGCGGGTGAATTTTTTGCCAGAAGAAAGAAGTCTGCACCCGGAACACGGAGTCTCGCTCAGCAACCGGCAGCAACTACACAAACAGAATTTCCCACATCGGGGCTACTGAACCTCTGGCAGCCCTCGCACTCCCACCAATACAATCGATTGACCTGCCGGACTCCAACACTAGAAAACATACTTTCAGAATACCATTCTTTCGAACACTGTGAGAACGCCTACACTGCCTAACATTCAATTATTGAGGACAAAGACCTGGCATAGAGACTTCTTCTTTTAGATCTGCATCTTCTCTACACAGAATTTCCTACTCAACCTGGTCTCGAGCAGAGCCGGGTCGGAATTATCACTCGGCTAAGCGACCTTGTGTATGCCACCTCAAAGCTTCAGCCCTGAGGAGTCGCAGAATCACTTTCCTATGCGACGAAACACGTGTCGGCTGGTTACAAAGACTATTAAATGAAGATACTTTCCAAAAAGACAATTGTGCTTTCCTTGACAGCTGAAAATTGAACACTCTATTCTTTTTGTTGTGTGCAGCAGGTAGTTAGCTGTTCATGTCCAGTGTGTTGTTCTGTCAACACACACCGTAGAGGGGTTATAGGGCTTATCCCCTCGCCTGATTGCACCACCATCCTGAACATAGCTTCCACACTACCTTAGTGTCAAACAGTAGCAGAGCGCCCAGTATTTCTCCTTATCTTAAAACCCCTTCTTGTTTTGAAGTAGGATCTTTGCCCGGTTTGAGTAGCATAACTATTTGGGCTTCTTGCATAGGCTGTAGAAGTATCCCGGCGCACTCTGCTTCGCGCCAGGTCTCTAGCAGCTTCGGGAGTAGTGTTTTCACAAATGTCTGATAATATTTTACTCGTAGGCCTTGCTGCCTTCCATTTCCTGCACCGCTTCTTGCAGGGCTTCGAGGCTGATTCCCTCACCCAGAATCTTGCTTTGCTGGTTAGTGGGACGAGGTAGGGGTATATCATACAGAAACTGCTCTATGCCCGCTCGTTCCGCTGCTTGTCCTCTTTTATAGACCTCTGCCAGATGTGTGCATATCCGTGAGTTTATGGCAAACTGTGTGTACAAGAGGGTTCCACCGGTCTGGCTCAATGCTAATATGATGGGGGTGGGCGTTCTCTCTTAAGGAGCCACGCTAACACCTTCCCAGACTTCTCTTCTTCTCTATATAGGAGCTGTTGGTATCCCTATTTCACCAGGCAGTCCAACATGTCCCATATTTCTCCTACTTGACGGAGGGTGCTCAGCATCCCCTCATCTTCCGGTTATAATTCTGTTCCTGTACTTTGTAATGTAGGCAATGCATTCTCGGCTGCCATGATGTCCTTTTCCAAGCACTGCCTCATACCAGCCACCTTTGATAAGCAATATCCATGCAACACTACTTTTAACGCATCCCATTCCATCCCTCTGGTGTCTGTAGCCAGCCAGTTACTGTTGAGGTAATTACTGATTGATTTGCAGTCATGGACAAGCATCAGCCTAGAGATACGGGGCGGGCGCTAAGATGGCTTCCTGATTTTTTTGATGCGTTGGGTTTGGTTGACGGCTGGAGATTGTTTCATCTGGACCAACGTCAATACACCTTCCATTCTGGTGCCCCTGGAAGTCTCTCTCGTATTGTTTATTTTTTAGTGCCGGTGGCCCAGGCGTCGTATGTTATGGAGGTGACGCACCTGGCTAGGGGCATTTCGGATCATTCGCCTCTCTCGCTCAGATTCAAGATGGCCTCTGGATTGGGAGGCAGAGTGGCCCCAGTTCACCCCTGGTATTTGCGTAGTCCTAAAATTCGTAAGGATCTTTTGAAGACATTAGAGCATTATTTTCAGGAAAATGAGAGTTCGGTATCATCGTCGATCTCGCTTTGGGAGGCTTTTAAGGCAGTCGTGAAGGGCCAGGCTTTGTCACTGATCGCGGTAGCTAAAAAAGATAGGAATGAAGAAATTGTACGGGTGGAGTGGAGGCTGATTTGGAACAGGAAGTGACCCGTGCTAGGTTGCATGGTAGCTTGAATTTAGAGCGCTGATCACTGATAGTGCCAGAGCTTTGAGCAGGAAGCAGCAGGGTAGGTTATACGATGTAGGAGATAAGGCCGGGAAACTGATTGCTTGGTTGGATAGGAAGGATAGAGCAGACCGAGTTGTCCCCGAAATTGAGACGGAGGAGGGAGTGCGAATAACAGACCCTCAAGGGATAGTAGATGGTTTTGCGGATTACTTTCAAACGGTGTACACCTCTGTGTCGGAGCGACCTGAGGAGGATTCTCGTTTGTTGTTGAGGGATATTCAACTTCCGTGCCTTACTAAGGAAGACCACGATTTTATGGACAGTGCGCTCACTGCGGATGAAGAAGCCCTGGCAGTGCGTTCTCTGAATTCTATAAGGCATTGGGCCCGAATGGACTCCCGATTGAGTTGTATAAGCTCAGGTCTGATAAGGTTGCCCCCTATCTTAAAGGTATGTTTGTGGAAGCTCGAGAGCGCAGAGTATTGCCATATGATCAAAGAGTTGCCTCGGTTTTGGTTATACACAAGGAAGGAAAGCCTAAATCCAACTGCGCTTCCTATAGACCTATTTCGTTATTGAATGCGGAGCCTAAGATCATGGCCAAATTGCTATCCAATAGGCTTATTAAGGTGATTAGTGAGCTGATACACCCTGATCAATCGGGCTTTATCCCACATAGAAATACGGCTTTAAATCTACGTCGGTTACACAGAGTTTTGGCCAGAGCGCATACCCTGAAAGAACCGACCATAATAGCGTCGTCCGATGCAACGATGGACTTCGACACGGTGGAATGGCCGCAGTCTTGGCAAAGTTCGGATTTGGTCCTGAATTAATTAGTTTGGTGCGTTTGTTGTACACGGAACCTCTAGCCCAGGTTATAGTAAATAATCGTGCCTCTGCTCCATTTTGTCTTGGGTGGGGCACTAGGCAGGGATGTCCGCTTTCTCCCCTCCTGTTCGCACTGGCTCTCGAGCCCCTGGCGGCCTGGATCACCACGATACGGGGTATTCGCTGGTCCCCGCAGTTGGAAGACCTGATCTCTTTATATGCAGATGACATTCTGCTTTATTTGACCTCACCTAGGAAATCCCTCATAGTAGTTTGTGATGTTTTGGCTTCCTATGGTAGGGATTCAGGGCTTATTATAAATTGGCAGAAATCCCACCTGTTTGTTTTGAGTGGAGACACCCCTGTTTCCCCGCGTAATTGTCTGATTCAGATCTCCAAGGACGGATTTAAATATTTGGTGGTCTTTATTTCTTTGGACCCCACTATCAGATATGAGAGAAACCTCCTTCCCCCCTTGATTAGGGTAAGGAGTGACGTAGCCGGTTGGAAGAAACTTCCGCTCTCCCTACTGGGACGGGCAGCTCTTTTCAAGATGATGTCCTTACCCCGTTTTCTTTACGCCCTTCAAAATACGATGGATATAGTGCCGGCTAGTTATTTTCGAGAGGTGGCGGGGTGCAGCGTGAATTATTATGGGGCGGTAGACCCCATATTGCGTTGACCAAATTAACGCTTCCATGGTACGATGGAGGTATAGCCCTCCCTGACATTAAGAGGTATTATTGGGCTTCACAGTTGGGTGCCATAAACTTGGGTACTTACGGGCCCGCAACAGATCCGGGATATGCAATGGATAAATGGCTACTCCCAGGTGGCAATTATAATCGAGCTTTATATGCCAGGGCTGCAGGAAAGAGTTTGACACTGCCAACTAGGGTGGTGATGCGGATATGGCGTGACGCAACTAGTTCATTAGGATGTAGAGACCGACTTACTATAGCCACCCCACTGTTCGGATCGGATAAGCTGGGCAAGCTTTGGAATACGAAGGGGTTTGATACGTGGGACCTGATAGGGATTGCTACAATCGGTGATATCTGGGTAAAAGGGAGGATTAAGTATTTTGCTGAATTGCAAACTGAATTTGAGTTAAGTAAGACAGAATATTTCTGTTATGCGCAAGTTAGTCATGCACTACAGTCGGCACTGCTGGTGGAGGAAGAGATACCTGAGGCTTCGCCGCTAGAGGACAGAAATTTAGACGGGCACTTGCCAGAGAGTACTATTTCCCTGATTTATAAAAAACTGATTAATAATAGAGCAGACCTCCTTGTGGATCTAAATGATTAATGGACGCGTGATGGTATTGAGTTGGATGATGAGGATTGGCAGTCGGCCCGAAGGAAGTTGCGATTCCAGCTAGATTGAGACTTGTCCAGTTGCAAACATTACATAGAGTGTATGTCACAGGCCCACGTGTGATTCGGATGGGACTATCTGAGGAAGGTTTGTGTAGGCGAGGGTGTGGACAACTGGGCACGTTTCTTCATATCCTTTGGGAATGTCGGTTTATGGTGGACTACTGGGGTAAGGTACATGATGTCATGCAGGAAGTATTGGGGATAGCAGTGTTACCAGAGGCTAGGAGATGTCTCCTTAATATCTGGGAGCCCACGGAACTCAATACGAACACAAACCAGGTGGGCCACTTTGGGAACAATGATACCTAAATGGAATATTGCTCAGCAATGGGGATCCGAGAGGCCGCCTACGCTGGATGGGTGGAAAGAAAGTATGGATTGGTGCATGTTCCGAGAAAAGACTGTATACCTGGCAAGGGGTCGACCCCGTAAATGGGCTACTGTTTGGGGATCGTGTAATCGATATAGAGGGGACATATGTGTACCACCTGTGGATGTTGTTTTTGATACTCCTGTATCCCTGTAACCTTTACAAGTACAAATATTTTGTTTTTCTAATCCCCCCCCCTTCCCGAATATTCTCGATGTGATGTAATGTTTTGTGGGTTTGCTCCGCCTCTGTATTATGCACTGATTTTGATGCCTTGTTTTCAATAAAAAGAAATATAAAAAAAAAAGTATATCGGCTCCTTTAAGTAATATAGATTTTAAAAATATTGAATTGTTTAATATACTTTGCGAAAATATAGTTGTTAAAAATATCAGTTTTTATTAATGTTATGAAATTTAGTATATATTTTATATGTATGTGATGTATGTTCTTTTGTATAAGAATTGTTTGTATTTTTAATATATGTGTTACATTTTTAGATTACATTTACATTTTTACATTTTTAGATTACATTTACATTTTTAGTACATTTTTAGTAGTTATTAATTTTTTTTATTAGAAATTTGTGTTTTTAGTTCTGTAGCGGGTTGTGGGTTTATAGGGGAATAGGGTGAGGAGTAATTTATATTCAATTTATTGATTATTTTTTATTTATTAATATTTGTTTATTTAAATGTTATAGTGTTAAATGTGTAAAGCAATTTATTATTAATTAATTAATAATTGGTTGTTAATTGATTTTCATTAATTGATTGATAATTAATTATGGTAATTGTGTAATTAATTTTTGGTGTGTGTTGTGGTGTTTATAGGTGTAAAGGGTGGAAAGTAATCCATTTTTAATTTACGAAGTAATAATTAGTTGTTAATTAATTTTAATTAATTAATTGTTAAATAATTATGGTAGTTGTGTAATTAATTTTGGTGTGTGTTGTGGTGTTTATATGTGTAAAGGGTGGGAAGCATTATTTATTAGTAATTTATGAATTAATAATTGGTTGTTAATTAATTTTAATTAATTAATTGATAATTAATGTTATTAATTGTGTAATTTTTTTAGGTGTGTGTTGTGGGGTTTACAAGTGTAAAGGGTGGGAAGGATGGGAAGTAATTTATTTGTAACTGTTGAATTAATAATTGGTTGTAAATAATTATAATTAATTAATTGGTAACAATTATGGTATTTGTGTAATACATTTTCAGTGTGTGTTGGGGTGTTTATAGGAGTAAAGGGTGGGAAGTAAATTGTGTTTAATTAATTAATATATGGTTGTTAATGAATGCTAATAATTTGATATTTATTTGGGGTAATTGTTTATTTTTGTGTGTATTGTTTTTACTTTTAAAGGGGTAAAGGGTGGGTATTAAATACATTTTAATTATTTAATTATTAGCTGTGAATAGTAATATTTTTAAATTTATAAATAAGTTTTAATTGTGTTTTATTATTTTATAGCTTAATTTAGGTGTATTTTGTGGATATTACAGTGTTAAAGTGTGTGTAGTCAATTAATATTTATTAGTTTGTTTTATTAATAATATTTTTTATTTGATAATTAATTATGTTATTTATGGAAATAATTGTAATTAGACACGTTGAAGTGTGTTGTTATTGGTGTGGTGTTAAAGGGTAGGAAATAAAAGAATTATGATTTAATTAATTTCTTTGTAAATATTTTCTAATTAAAAATAATTATTTCTTATACATTTATTTATTATTTGATTTTATATAATATGTGTAGGTTTTTGTTATATGTAATTAATATTATATTATATATTCTTTTTATATGTTTAATATATATAATTTGTACTTTTTTAAATATTCTTTAATTATTTTATGATTTTTAATTTTTTTTACTGTTTTGAGTGTGAATAGTAATTTTTGTTTCTCCGCAATCCAAAACTTTCCCTAATGTTGCACTCACTGGAGTGGGAATAGTAGTTTTTACCTCTCCGCTATGAAACACTTTCCCTACTGTTGCACTCATTGGAGTTGGAATAGTAAATTTTGGGGCATATTACCAACAACTAGCGATAATTTTTGTCTCTAACTTGTTTAGAGACAAAAATTATCGCCGCACATCGGCGATTTTTATCGCAGATAAACCTTGCTATTAACAAGGTTTATCGCAAATGCGATAAAAAACGGCCGAAATGCATGAATATCGCTGAAAAGTCAGCGATAGTCATGCATTATCGAGCAAATGCTCTTAGCCATGTTATCCACCTCCCATTGGATAACATGGCTAAGAACTGCTCAGGGCAGGTGTTAGCTTTTGGAGATATTCCCGCTTAGCGTGAATATCTCCAAAAGTTGGTAATAGGAGATAGCGATGTTAGCGACTGTTTTCAGTCTCTAACATCTTGGCACGCCCACTTTGCATCTCATTAGTGATAAATATCACTGACATGCAAAGTGGGGCCCAAGATGGTCGCTATCTCCTACTAGCTGTCGCTAACTGGTGTTAGCGACAGCTTGGTAATAGGGAGATAATTTTATCTCCGCTTTCTTGGCTTTTAAAGCCAAAAAAGCGGAGATAAACCCCCTTGATAATATGCCCCTGAATTCCTCCGCTATCCAACATTTACCCTACTTTTGCACTTACTAGGGTGGGAATTGTTATTTTTTCCCAATTTGCTATCCAACACTTTCCATATTGGTGCACTGATTGTATTGTGATATTTAAGTTTAAATATTTTTATAATTTAATATTTGAACCTCATAGGAGCGTCGAACGTTCAGCGCCCAGTGCAGAACGTTCGAAGAACGAATGCTGGCTCGTCGGCCAACTGTCGTGCGCAGCACTGGCAAGGTAGTGCTTGCGACGACCGTTGGCCGACGGCAGCACTTAAGGGGCTAATTTATTATAGATTTTTGTTTTTTTATATTTTAAATCATTAATATATATATATATATATATATTTTTTTTTTTATATTATTTGAAACATTTACCATAAATTAAAAATAATAGTTTATTAATTGTTTTAAAGTAAATATATATGTATGAATTATTATGTATGTGTGTTTATTTTTGTATTAAGTTTATTTGTTATATTTTATCAAGGAGCTATTCACGGTTTATAAAGAAATATCCTCCTTATCTAGTATAGTGGCACCCGTGACAGGATCAGTGGAAGCTTGTAACCGGATGGCAAAGTTCTTTGCAAATAAGGTGGAGAGGATTTATTCCGCCTTCCCTGTTGCAACCAGAGAAGGGTATGTGGCCGATGAGATACCCATTAGCATAAACGGGACAGAATGTCTAGTGACTTTCAGTGTCCCTTCTTGGGACTCGTTAAGAAAGGTAGCTATCAATATCAAATCTGGCTCTCCCAAAGACCCTGCACCACCCAAAGTACTGAGAGGTAGTATTGAGACCTTAGAGCCATATATTAGACACCTGTTAGAGCTATCTTTTAGCTTAGGAAAGGTTCCGAAAATATGGAAGGAGGCAGTGGTGCTCCCTTTGAAAAAAAAGCTGAATGTCAGCATGGAGCAATTAGACAACTTACGCCCCATCTCGCTTCTACCCTACTTCGCTAAGATCGCAGAGAAGGTTGTTAACAAGCAACTGACACCCCATATTGACACCCATAAGCTGCTCCATCCTACTCAATCTGGCTTCCGCGCATTCCATCCAACGGAGTCAGCTTTGCTCTTCTCCACTGAGATCTTACGGAGATATGTGGATGAGGGTCAGACGGCGGCACTAATTCTATTGGATTTAAGTGCCGCATTTGACACTGTAGCGCATCACACTCTGCTACAGTGTCTAAAAAGGGGAGGAGTGGCTGGTAAGGCGTGGGAATGGCTGGACTCCTTTCTTCAAGATCGTAGCTTTCAGGTGGCACAGGGAACACATAGGTCAAAGGCCATTAGCCTGAAACATGGGGTGCCACAAGGATCCAGTGTCAGCCCAACCCTTTTTAATCTTTATGTAGCGCCAGTGGCGGAGATTAACGAGAAATTTGGGGTGGAAGTTGTGTCGTATGCAGACGACACTCAGCTGGTCATGGCCTTGACACAAGCAGATGAGAAAGCAGCCAGTAATTTCACCTCTCATTTACAGGAACGGCGGTCTGGATGGCCAAGAACTATCTCAAATTAAACAGTAATAAAACCGAGGTGCTGATTGTCAGGAAGGCTCCTTCGGTGTGGACTTCAGCTTGGTGGCCTCAGACGCTGGGCCCTCTATCCTCACCTAGTGAACAAGTCAGGAATTTGGGGGTATGACTTGACTCTAAGATCTCGTTTGAGTACCACACAAGACGAGTTGCAGGCACTTGCTTTGGCATTCTGCGGAGTCTCAGGAAGACTCTGGACCTATTACCTACTACAGCCAGGAAATCCTTGGTCCATGCCTTAGTTACATCGAGGCTGGACTATGGTAACGTCCTTTATCTGGGAGCAAATGTTAGGTGTATCCAGAGGCTACAGCGTATACAGAATGCGGCGGCTCGCCTGGTGTTGATGCTGCCTAAGAGAGCTCCTTCTAAGAAGGCTCTGGAAACGCTACATTGGTTGCCGGATAAGGAACGGGGGCTGTTTAAAGCCCTATGTGTTAGTAATCGGATTACACAGGGGAAAGGGCCCGTTATCTTCAAAACCTGCTAAGTCTTCACAACCAGACCCGCCAATTGAGATCCAGCTGGGCGGGACAGGTTAAGGTCCCTAAGATCAGAAGAGCGAGAATGGGAGGGCGTTCCTTTCACTTTCTGGCAGCACAACCATGGAACAGACTACCTTTGAGGTTCCGGTTGGAAACCTCAGAGCTTGCTTTCCGCAAAGAGCTGAAAACGTACTTGTTTCCTAGGGGGTAGGCCGGGGCAAGGATGTATGGGGGGTGAAATGCTGGCAATGTGGGGTCTTGATAGGCCTGTACCATAGTGCGGGACACACTAGCCTAGTGTAACCAGGCGCTTTATAAAATCAGTTTATTATTATTATTATTATTATTAAAATGTCTATCCTCTCGAAGGATGTGGTTGCAGTATCTGTAATTGAGAATCTTGGCAATGAGGGTGAGAGTTTGGGCTCCAGCAGGGGAGGTGGGCCCAGCGCCCGGTGTGCCCATTCTATCACGAAGCAGGGGGAGAAGGGCGTCGTGGGCAGTGTTGTTTTGATCCAGTGTTCTAGAAAAAGTTCAGCCATGGAGCCCTGAACTACCTCCGGGAAGCCTACAAAATGTAGGTTCCATCTATCGAAACAACCCTCGCGTCTTTGGCCCTGAGCTCCAGTGTAGCTGTTTTCATGGTTAATTTTGTTAGAGCTGCTTTTAGGGAGAACTCTGTCTCCAACATCGATACCTTCTGGTCGGTGGCTAGAGACCTTTACGCCACAGTTTGCCAGTCGACCCAGAGCAAACTCACATTCAGTGATACCCCCTCTATCTTTGCCTGGACTAAAAAGCTGGAGGCCTCTATAGCTTCAAGGAACTGGGTGTCTGAGGGCTCACCCGCGGGGCCCGTCGATGCAGGTGCAGACAAACGTGGAGGCTCCGGGCGCATCGTGGGATTTTGCGCTGTGTATTGATCTATTTTGGTTTGTTGAACTCCTCTCTGTGGCCTGTCTTTCACCATGCCTGCGTCCCCCAGCCGTGTGGGGGAGGGCCCAAGTCCCCTGGGTTAATTTCGCTTGCAACCTCCAATCCCCAGGGCTATAGCATTGGCCCTGCTGACTTTTGTTGCTAAAGGATTGATGCAAGTGGGCAGGACACAGCCCGCGATCCCGGCAATCTAGTATCTGGCCTGGTGATATTTCGCAATCAGTCACATCAATGCACCGTGCTTGCTTCCTCTGCCACAGCCTTTCCCAGGGGGCCCGAGGGGGGGTCCTCCTCCTGTGTCCGCCTGTGGCAAGAGGGATCAATGACTCAGGGGGCTGTAGGTCGATGGCCCTCCCTCACCAGCTCCGCCGTCTCTCCAGCGTGTGTATTGCAATGTCTTTCCAAGATTTAGGCCGTGGGAATTTTCTGGAGGGTCCATGCCCCCCATGGAGTATTGTTTCTCTCTTTATGCCGGGTGTGAGTAGGGAGATAGGGAGGGGGAGGAAGGCCGCTGCTCTGTCCTCCTAACGGTCAACACCTTGGCTCCTATGTGCCGCCTTGGGGGTGCCTCTCTGGTAAATCTCGATGACTTTGCGGGTCACCCTCTGTGTTTCCTGCCCGGTGTGGCGCTCCATTACCCAGCTGTCTAGGTCAGCGCAGTCACTGGGGTAGCATCAGGGAGCCCTCCCATTACCTCATTGGCACCTCTATCCTCACGTCGATGGAGCCAGTCCCTGTGGGGACCACACTGCTCTCCGCTGCCCCAGGTTCCTCCGTTGTCTCTGCTGGGGGCTCCAGATCGGGCAGGTATCGTTTCTTTCATCGTCAGGCGGCAGGGGGTTGGTCCATCCTGTGGACAGCAGCACATGGGCCACCCTGCCCCCAGCTGGATCTCCTGCCTCAGTACAGCTCCGTGCAGCACCCACGTGGTCCCACAGTGCTCACCAGGCACTTTGTTACCACCGATCCCTCGCTGTTGCTCTATCTGGGATTCTGCTAGCCTCTGGGTGGGCAATCAGGTGCGTCCCCGCTTCCTCGTTGGTGCTCAGGACCTCCCGGCGGTGTCCTCGATTCACTCTAGGCCTCACTCTGCTCGCTGCCGTTCCGGGCCCTTTCCTCGTCTCGTCAGAGGCCCTGGGCTGGGCCCGTATTTTCAGGCCTTAGTTAAAAAATTGGTGGGGCCGGTCTACTGTACGGCTTGTAGCACATGCGCTGCCCAGCCCCCGGCAGGGCCGCCCGCCTCAGCGCGGCTGCTTCTATGTCTACGGAGGCCCGCACTGCTTACTGGGCGGCCCGTGACTTACGGTCCCTCGACACTGCCCTGCCTCGATTACGAACTCCTGCAGCGCCCATCGTCAGGGAGTCCCCCCATTCCAAACATCCGCAGACCCTCGACGTGAGTTCCCGGGTTTGTAGTTCTCGACCCTGCTGCCCTCTGCAATCAAGCCTGCAGAGTGTACTTTCCGGGCTCTGTTCGACCTGGGCTGTCTACCGACTGTCTGCTGGAGATTTCTTTTTTTTAAATTTTTTTATTTTATTTTTATTTTTTAGTCCTCATCTCACCTTGTCAAGTCGTTGCAGATCTTGTACAGCCTTATACTGTAGCTGGGGACCACATGGCTTACCGCATTCACTTGGGTCACCTGACCTTCCCCCTTTTAGTACGGGGATATGGTGTAATCATTGGACCAACTGGATGAGTCTTAGATTTCGTCCCCAACTCATTAGAGGATGCCAGATGTTAGATGGCTTATCCTCTACACCCTCATACTCCAGCCGGGCCATGGCAAAAGCTGCTTTAAGCCAGTCCTCCCTTTTAGGGGGAAAGGGGTCTCCTGCAGATTTCTCTCCTTGCCAGTAGGATCATATATAATAACAGACCTTTGTCCTGCCACGAAGCAGTCTGACAAAAAAGACCAATATCCTCAAATAGGATCAGGGGGAGATTTACCTCCACTCTGGTCTTGAAGACTCCCGACATGGTGTCCCCCACCCCTTCCCAAAAGAGTTTCTGCTGGAGATTTCTGCCAGCATCTCAGCACCAGATGGCAGGATAGAGGAGGATATTAGGTGGGCCCGCCAGGGAGCTCTTTACATTGCGTCCATTGCAGCCGCCATCTTGGCCATGCCCTTCGCAGGGAAACCTTAGGAGGAGGCAACACAGGGGGAGAGAAAGTCCATGCACTCCTATGGAATGTTTACAGAAAATGAAAAAACGTATTCCCCTGAATGCAAGCAAGGGCATCGATGGAAGTATACAAGTCAAAACAATATGAGACCGAAATGCTTCACTGTGGGTCATATGTATGAATAAGGAGGAACCCATTGAATCTGAAACAAGGAAGAGAGATAAGCAGTGTTTAGTTTGTAAAATAATAAGTGCTGAGGCCCATAGTTTTACTCAGAATCCCATGGCTGGGGATATTGAAGGTCGAGGTGCCAAATACCAAGGTTACACACTCTTGATTCAACCTCATGCCTCCTTAATCCGCCACCTGACATTTGTTGCCTCTTTATCACATTAATGCAGATTCTTTTAGAGCCCTGCTTTTTTGTTTTGTCACTGTTTTCCCATCTTTCTCTCCCTCATTCTTTCCCTTTTTTGTGTTTTTTGGTCAAAGTCTAACGATCAAAGACAACTGACAGTTTCCAACAAGCATTTGCAAAGCCAATAGCTGTCAACTTTGAAGCATATTTACTTTGTTAATATTTTGCAGCCATGACTAAATAAGAAAAAAAGAAGCCTAAAACTTGATTCTGAAATCCATTTTAATATTTTATTCAAGGTATTTATAAAGCTGTGAAACCACTCGGTGGCCTGGGCATGAAGGGTAGGGAAAAGAGAGGTGACAGAGCATAGTCACATAGGTAATATCATAAATCATATGAGAGTTCCAGAGGCAAAGTCTTAAAAAATCTACTACAGTAAAAAAAAACTTGAAATTGGAAGGTTTCTACAAATAACCACCCACTCTTTGGGTATCAGACCAGCAAGTAAGGGGAGATTAACTTAAGTTAGGCAGGAGGCAGCTGGTGTCTGAGGAGTTCCAGGCACTAAGAGGGATAGAAAAAGTCCGTCTTTAGGACTCTTCTGAGCTTTAGGGATCTTATGGTGATCCTGTTCTGTGTGCTACAGCAATGTAAAAGGTATACGTGTATTTCTTTATCTAGTCTACATGGAATACATTAATTCAAACCAAACATGCACTGGTAGAGCTAATAGTTCTGGTATTGGCTACCAGCCCTTTGACTTTGTCAATGCTTGTTTTGTTTTGTCATGGTTTATCTAGAACTTTATTGTTGTGGTGCTGGTGGGCTATTGTTAATATAAAAATAAAGGGCAAGTAGCAAAATGATTTGTTCTCAAAAAGCATTTATTGATATTTGGAACAGTGACAACCTATGTGGGATCTGTGTATCCTGGTGGGATAACCCGTAAGGGGGCACCTAGCAGAGATGAAATGGGGAACCTATCGGTATGAAGGGAGCTGCAATCCAGTGCATATTCACAAACAGCTTGTAGAGGCTTATGTCAAGGGGTGAAAATCCTGAGCTGTAAAAGGGGGATGGACAAGAGGCCGGTCAGAGGGTCATGGTATCTGGTGTCTATGATACCTGTATACATAGAGAGGAGATCTATGATAGCGAATGCTGTGGGGAGCCTATGGATGATCTGTATGCCTTGATGGAATACCCCAAGAGTGTAGTGTAGTTCCTATATCCCTGATAGGCTCTGCACATTGGAATAATATACACTATAGTTTTGACATAGGACTGAGGTCAGTGTGTCTCTATCGAGTACATTCAACTTAATTATTTGTGTGGGCCAGCTAACTCAGAGGTCACTAGAATCTTTCTCGAATGAACAAGAAGGGATTCATTTCTGACAACCACATAAACATGACAACTTTGTTTGCCTTAGAGTCAGAATAATATCTTCAGAGTCGTGAAAACAATAGATAACTGTTTCACTCAGTCATTCGTGCATGCTTAGTTTCTACAGAGTTGTTGCACAGAAATAGAGAGACGGGCATTTCAATAAAAAGGGTTTATTGAACAGTCTTATTTCTCATGCAAGAGATATGAACTGCTACAATCGTAAGACAGAATGCGAAGTATAATGTGTACAGCGTTAACAGTAATATAAGATAATACTTTAAAAGCATGGTCTGTAGCTATGACATATATATACAAATACATACATAAATAACACGGGCTAAAATACTCAACTGGTGCTTCTAAAATAATCCTACCCCAGTGTAACTAACCTAAGTCTAAAACGAGGGAAGAAGAAGGTGCTGTTTTAGCTATAGTTTAGTTTAGTTTAGTTTAGTTGTTCAAAGTATTGCCAAAGGTTTCTCTAGGTTCTAATCAGCTCCATACCTTAGAATAAGAGAGGTTGGTATCTCTTTCCCGGGACTCGATATCAACCAACCCGCAAGAGGAGTCAGAAACACTGGAGCTGGACTCTCGCTGCATCATGCAAGTTGGTAGCCGAACCGCACTGTGCCTTGCCATAGCAAGTGAAGGTATATTTACACCTTGACGGTGTTTAGGAAAGCCTGTATTGACGTAAAAGTCGGGCATAAGAACGTCATCAATGAACCCCTAAGGAATAGATGTTCATGCATAATAAATGAGTTCTTGAAGAAATCAATATTCAAGCAAGGGGAAGTCCTAACGGCGTAAGAGTCTGGTTTTCCAGGAACTCCTTGTGACGTAGATGAACAGATGTAAGTAGCCATGCCTGTATTTGGATAGTATGGACTATGCCTAAATAAGAGGTGGATTTCTATGCCTAAATAAGGGCAATAAGAATTGTACCTATATAAGGGCATGAATCGGGAAATTCATACGGAATCTAAATCGATACACAACAAGAGGGGCAGCTGGCAGGAATAATAAGGGGAGACTATCAACCCTACGTTGCTCTGAATCAAGTGCAAGATCACATACAGAGTGTTAATTCCAAAAATAGTGGGGCCAGCAGAAAATAGGATCCTCAGCTGCACAGGGAAGATTTTGTGGGCTGAAGTCCCATCCGGCTACTCTGGACAATGTATGTTGGCCAGGTGATAGCTAAGGGGAAGGGGCTAAATGTATCACCCTATCATGATTGTACTGTAAGAGTTTGTTCTCTCATGCTAAAAAGAGATGTTAAGTATCTGGTTTGGTGACCTATCCATCTACAGGTGTTTATCTAGTGAAGGCTGAAGGTTGTCTGTAGTAGCCCTTCACCTATTCAACATGTCACAATTTTATAAACCAAAAGTAGACTAATTGTCATACAGCCAGTTGTCCATTTCTGCTTCTTTATTAAGTTCATTCTTGATAGTATGGTATTTCAGAAGGAGTTCACTTTCTCTTCTGCAGAGTTTCAGTTCTTGATTCCCGCCTCATGGACTTTTATGTACAATTTCAATGCCTGCGAAAGAAACGTGTTTTTTGGCGACAATGTGAGGTAGGAAAGTGATCCGTCAATGGGTATCCTGTTGAAAATGTGTTTATGTTGCTGTAGTGTTCCTGTATCCTGGTGTGTAAGGGCCTTGTGGTGCTTCCAATGTATGGTTGATTGCATAGACAGAAGATGAAGTATATGACAAATTTGCTATTGCAATCAATCCATTCAGGGATTTTGATACTCTGTCCGGGGCTCACTATCACTTCTTGTGATTTAAAAAGTCCCAGTTTACAAATATTACAATTGTGGCAGGTATGGATACCAACTGGTCTCCCAAAAAAAGTTGTTTTTGTATTCCATTTATCGACAAATTGCGACTTGTATAATATTTGTTTTAAGTTCTGTGCTCGGCGGAAACCAACTGCGGGAGTTTCTTTGATACAGCCCAAGAGGGATAGATTATTGCAGGAGATGCCAATGTCGTTTAAGCATTGTCCTTATTTTGTGTTGTCTATTATGGTAATCCATTTTGAAGTGCAAAGACTCCATGTCATCTTGAAGGACATTGATTTCTGGTTCAAGGGCCTCACTTTGGCTGATGTGCGAAACTGCGTTCATGATTCTCTTGAGCTGCATGGGGCGGTATCCTCTGTAGTCTAGTCTAGTTAGTAATTCCTACACCCTCTGTAAATAGATTTCTTCCTCACTGTAATTGTATTTTATTCACAGTAGTTCGCCTTTGGTGATGTTGCATATGTTGTGTTTGGGTGACAACAGTTTGAGGCGATGGAATTTACAGCAGTTTCTTTCCGGAAAAGTTTTGTTTGAATTTGATTATTGTGCATGTAGATTGTTAGGTCAAGAAATTCATCTTCTGTTTTGGCGACGTTGGAAGTAGTTTTTATATTCCAAACATTGCAGTGGAGTATCTGGGGGAGGGGGGCGGTTCACCACAGGCGGCACTATTTTGGGGGCGGCTGGTGGTGGCTGCCCGGCACTGGTGGCCTTCTGCCTGTGGCCAGCCCAGGATTTATTGGGGGGGCAGGACAGTGATGAAAGTACAGCCGGCCACCCCACACCCACATGTGTGGCGGGTGGCGGCTGTCACTGAGTAGCACCACATCACACTGTATGTGAGTGCAAGAGCACCTGCTTTTAAATGCATGCTGCACCACCTAGCATAGTGGAGGTGGGGCGCGCCGGGCAGCGTACCGTGTATGTGGGTCTTAGGGCGGTAAATGTAAATGTAAATGTATAGGCATTTATATAGCGCACTACTTACCCGTAGGGTCCCAAGGCGCTTCGACCGCTGCGAAACCCTTCCTGGCTTCCCTGAGAGATGGTCCCTTAATGGGTATCTCCAGGGTGAGACCAGGCATCCCCGGCGGTCTGGTCGGGCCGTTAGTGAAGATGAGGCAAGCTAATGCCCAGAGTTGCCGAGTGTGATCGCTGATCAGAGTGGGCACCGAGGCGAGAGAATTATCGAGTCCGCTGACCCTGGTCCAGAAACCTGCCGCGCCGGGAATCGAACCCTGGTCCCGGGCCGTCCTCTGCTTTAGGGTCTGCCGCCTCTAACCAGTGAGCCACACTACTTCACGGTCAATCTTGTAGTGTGCAAAAACGTTACCAATGACGGCCATGGGCATAATTTTTGGCCATCCCCCGCTCTGCTGCAGTGACGCGCACTGTCGTGCACACCACCACCACGCGTGTGAGTGGAGTCTCATGCTAAGATGCTAGTCTGGGCAATTCAGATTTGCTGCAGACAGTCTGACTGAAAGCAGACTTCTGACTTACTTCGAGCCAAGTCAGTCACACACTGTCTGGACTGTCTCAGTGTCTCTACCAGAGTAACCCGACCTGTTGAAGTGCTGGTGGTGGTACTGAGCCTGGCCTGTGCTGCTGTGGCCCTGGCCCCGCCTCTGCCTCGAGTCGACTCGAGAGTTGAGAGAGACACTGACAGACTCACTCACTCACTCACTCACTCGTGGCAGGTGTGCGCCCCCCACGCAGCGAGTTAAAACCACACCCCTCCCCCCAGCCTAATTAGGGTAAGTGAAAATGAATTAAAAAAATAAAAATGTATGCTACTTAGGAATGTTATAGAAAAAGAATGGAGAAATATATTGAATAATGAGCATAGAAAGCTTGCCAGGTCTAGATTTATTGTGTTAAGTGTTGTGGCACACAATCCTTAAACCTGACTCAGAAAGGGTTTATGTGAAAGACTCTGTGCACATTTCATAACGCTGAAACTAGAACTTCTATAGTTCTTGAATCTACTAAGTGGTAAATGCCTATTCCGCTCTACAATCCTAATTACGCGGTTCTTCAATAAATTGCAACTCTCCCAAAAGCCCCTGCCATGTTCAGGCAAACAGGCCTCGTACAACGAAAATGTCTGTTCACCATTGATGATGACGGTGGTTGTGAATAATAATGCTTAGACGTCATAAAAGTAACTCTCAGATACACGCTAAATAAAAAGAAAACACCCAGACACAGAACTGTCATAGTTTCTCTTTTTCTTGCTCCCCCTTTAAAAGCAAAGAGAAATGTCATTATTTTAAAAGGCCATTCAAACATCCCCACCATTACAGTTCCCCTTCGGCTTTTTCACTCCTGTACTTCAGAGATATGTTTGGCCTGTGCAGTATATTTGTGCATGGGAACATGTAGGTATAATGGAAATACTCTCTCCATTTCCAAGGATCCGCAATTTAACATACCACAGGCACAGAACTAAATGTACAGGATGTGAAATTCGTTTGCAGGATGCAGATTTTAATAAAGTGAACGCACCTCAAATAAACATCCAGTTGCATTTCTCTTGGAAGTTTGTTTGGTGTGCGTTTAATTCTTGCAGCTCCAGTGCGTGGGGGGGACAGGGGACTAACCTAGTAAGTCAGTTTGCACGTGACATCATGGTGTGTGCCATCACAGCCTGTGATGTCATAATCACACGTGGCATCACAGTAAATGACATCACATATCATGTGCGCATTTAAGCGCATTTTGAGATTCAACAAATTAGATTTTGCTTTGGGGTTGTGCTAAAAAAAGTGGCGCAATCCTGATGTAAAATCTGAGCCTCAACTAATTTTAAACAAAATTTAAAAACCCTACCACAAAAAAATGGCAACAAGGAGAAGCACGTTGGTAGATCTTTTATGCTTAATTGATTACAAAGAATATATTATTACAAGACCTAACAATAATGTCATATTAACCCTTCAGTTTTTTCCAGTGAATTTACTATAATGAATTCATGTCTGTCTCCCTCCCCCCAGCACCTTTCTTGTGCAGGGGGCCTTTCCACCCTGTTTGGTGTACAGATTCCAAGGTGGGCATGCAGGACCCCAGGCTGTATTTAAGGATAGTGATGATCATGTGTCGCCGATGCCCCTCCCTGTATGCTAGCTTTGGGGCCCCTGGCCAGGCTGTGCACCTTGTGTGTGCTGAGGCTGCTCTGAAGGAGAGAAGACTATTACAAGCTGGCTTTGGGTCACAAGAGCACACGTCTTTTCATTCCCAGGAAGTTGGTTGCTGCTGCTGTTGCGGCTTAGAAGTAATGAAAGGGCCAACCCCTGGTTGTTGCTTTTGGGCCACCAGAGTGGGCTTTGTATCTGGTCTGTGTTGGCAAGGTTGTGGAGCTGACTGACCCCTTTGCGCTGAGTTTAGTTCTAAGCGCACACAGTAAGTCATTCCCTGTGAATATTTAATTGCTCTTTTGAAAGAGAAAGAATTACAGGCTTCGAAGCTTTAAGTTGGTTTTGGGTCCCCACAACACCTCCCTTTTGTGGACGTCCACACTGCTTTATTGGGGGGACCATGTTTGGTCACTTAATGTCGGCTGTTGATCCCTGAACAGTGTCATATATGTGCATGTTTGCATTGTGCTGAGGGGGTGACCAGGTAATCGTTCACTCTTTCTGATGGATGTCACATGCGTTTTTTCTGAGTCCCCAGATAGATCATGCAATCTATGTGTTCTCCTTTGTTATGCCGGTGTACTCAACTGTGTAGCCTTGGACCATGTCATGTATGTGCATGTAACTTGCATTATCGAGGTATCTATTAGCAGCGATACCACGTGTCTCTCTGACCTCTTTCAAGTGGTTTTTACCTTGTGTAGAGCTCCAGTGGCCCATGGCTGCTCTAGTTCACTCACTGTGCTTATGAGGCCACCTGACTCCTTTGTCCCAGGGCAGTTTTACCCACTCACTGGGTCATTACTCAGTTGAGTACGTGCACCTTGTCAGCGCTTGTTCTCTGGGAGCTGGGAGGGGTTAGTATTGGGCACACAGCACCTCAGCTCCGACCTTTGCTTTCACCTGCATTGGAGTAGAGAGTGGTGCATAACTTAAACCCTGCCAATCCACCCCCACTGCTCGCCATCCATTTTCCCCAGAACACCCCCCCTCCGCTACCAGTCATGGGCAGCAATCTGAGGGATAGCCCCGGGGGATAGAAGCAATAGCTATGCCACTGAAACATTGTCATCAAGTTTGCCAAGGAAGGTCTTGAGTAGGACAATGTCTCCCTAAACATCTCCTTGCCAAATACACAGAATGTCATTAACATAGAGACCCCAAATGTTTATATGTGGGTAAAGTCGAAGAACTGGTCACCCCAGAGCCAAAATCTTTCCACATTGTTCATAGAAATACAGGCATACAGCGGTATACATTTTGCACCCATCTCGGTCACGTGAAGTTGGTGATAGTATTTTTTTGTTAAAGCTGAAAACAGTCTGTGTGAAGCAGAAAGAGAGCATAACCAGTATCATCTGGTTGCTTTCCAAGTAATTCGCTGGTCTTGTACAGAATGCACGTCGAATTGCTGTGTTGCCATCTATATGTTCGATTGATGTGTAAAGGCTAGCAATGCTCGATGGTGGGGAAAAAGTGACATCCTGTTCCCATCTTATGTTCTGTAATTTTGTTAGGATGTCCTTTGTGTCCTAAGTATAAGATGGGACATCTTTTATGTACTGCTGTTCATTGCGTGATATACTTCCTAAAGCATTGCCCCATGAGTTGGGGACACAGGTGCATGACCATGTTTTCCACTTCTATTCCCCTATGCCGGGCACTTTCAAGATACAAGCACTTGTACACTGTGTCCTAATTATATATTCCTTCTGGACCTGAACATGCGACTATTTCACATCCGCGATCCTTTCACCAGTCTTCCTCACACATAAAAGGTGCGGCACGGATACAAATGAAGATGCTTACCGATACATCTCCTTATATTTCCCCCTGATTATGACATGGACCCTCCTGGAATGACACATTGATTTTTCACAGTTTTTGGGAAATCCGTATGTACATCTTACTATTTTGCTGACTACACATTCTCCTGTTTTGACTTACACTTGGACTACACATTACATAAAATTGTCCAGTCGTATGAATGCTATATATATATATTGGCTGCTGGTCAGCCAGCTGTCCAGAGTAGGAAATTACTGGGGGGGTGGACCACTATAAGGACATCCTCAGAGCACAGTTTACAGTTAGTTGAGAAGTTCAGGGACTTAATGTTACAGTTCTTAGCCTGTAGGAGCGGCACAACTGATAAGGGAGTTTGGTTGCTGGCCAGCACTGCTGTCCAGAGGTAGAGAGGACATGTCCTTGCTTGAGCCAGGGAGGCCTGGTAATGCACAGGCTGTAGGTCACTAGATCTATGGGCAACAAGGATATGGTGGATAGTGTCGCCCGCATACATTGGAGTAGCTCGAAGCAAAGGGGATTTGGTTTCATAAGACAGGGTTTGCTACATATTAAATGCACTGGGTGCTTTGATGAAGACTGTTATTTATGCGAAGTAGGGATGGTGAGCTTTCTGCTTGATATAGTGGAAGCGCTGGTAGCAGCGGGTTGTAACTAAGAGGTAGCTAGTATGTGGGGGGACTGTGGGGCGGCGGCGGCCACACCCAGAGCCATGGCGGATTTACAGGGCGATCCAATGCAGGAAGGTACAGAGGGGTACCCTCTACAAGAGCACCGGAAGGGTGCGAGAGCAAATTATCCCCAGGGAGATCCACGCTGGGATGGATCCTGGAGGAGTGACGGCGCCCTGTTAGTCCTTCGGGCGGTTGTAGAGCTGAGCAACCGGGGGTTGCCTACAACGCTCCGCCCCCGGAGGGGGAGGGGCGAGAGTAAGGGGCGGAATAGAGGTCCGCCGAGGGGAGGGGTTAGACCTTCACCCAAAACTGACAACGCCCCCGTGGTTAACACCACGGGGGGTTATGGCTCATCAGGTGGGCGGGTCGCGAGAGGCGGCCTGCTCTTGGATCGCCCGTAAGATAACCCAACATGTTGGTACAATATACATGCTAATAAAGCTGCAACAACTTTCTCCAACAAATCATAGTGTGGTGTCTGTTATTTGGGAAAGTTGGAGGAGGAGCGGTCCGGGGTATGGGCCGATATTGGCACTATGAGGCTTGCGTTTCCATGTGTGCAATGTTTTATAAGTATAACTTTTATAAGTGAAAAAACGTCAACAATGCCTCGTTTGTAAAGGTTGTTATGTGTGCCAAGCGAACGCTTGCAATTTGTCACTTGTCCGGAGTTGGTATTTGTATGCTTTATGTAGGGGACAACAGGGCGCATTGTGTGCAGATAAGAGCCTGTCGAGGCCTTTAGATGAATTTTGAGCAGTGGCACGCTGGGCGCCTTCAGTCTGTGCTGCTAATGGGGTGCCTCGACCAGGAAAATAAATGGCACTGCATAAATCAGCGGCACAAGTACCATCCATTGTCCACCTCGATTGTGTTGTTTGCTAGAGCAAAGGTCGAATAGGCAGACCCTCCAGGATTTCGCGATTTCGCAAATTCGCGGTTTGCCGCGAAATCGGCACTTTTGAAAAAATGCTGCGATTTCTTCAAAAGTGCCAGGGAAATTGAAGGTATGCAAAGGTTAAAGTTGTACATACGGCCTCTCTTCCCTGTCCAGATGTAAAAAAATAAAGAAAGAAAAAACACACTGGCCTCCTGTCACCAGCCCCCCACCACCCTTTGTGACTCCTCTTTCCCTCCCGAGGCTATGCTCTCTGTAGGTGCATAGTACAGCACTAAACTGGCGGGTTCATAGGGGACCCGGTCAGAGCAGCCTAGAGTTTCACATAGCAAAGAAGAATAAAGAGATTTAGAATATTTTATTCATGATAGTGGCTCTCAATGAGATCCATACATAACCGTTAATAATGATACAATGCACATTGAACAATCGCTAGAGGCCTTAACAAAGCACAATATTCATATTTACCAACTCGATGGTACTCCTTGAGCTCTGTCGAGATTTGAACTAGTGAGCTGCAGGTTTCAGAGTTTTGTGCAGGCCCCGCTCATCCCACTGATCACATTCAGAGTGACTAAGGAAAGGTGGAAAACAAGCTTCTATGCTGGATGGCACTAGGTGGTGCAGGCAGGCGAGAGGACTGGTTCTAGATAAAGGAGCGGCCAACGTGGGTCTGTACAGTTTTACTAGAAGATGGAGGCTGAAGATGAATGGACCTTGGAGCCATGCAGTTGCATAAGGTCTAAGGACTAGCCAAGGAGTCCTGCAGAGAATTGGGAAGAGGATCTGCTGGATACTGATGTGCACTGAGGCATTAACAGTGTTCCTGCTTTCAGCAGAGGCCGCGGTTGCTGTTTTTGCACCACAAAATAGTGGTTCCGATGGAAACTAACCTCACCTTCCGTCAGAAGAGACCAGGTGTGCGATCAGTGGCACCGCCTCATTTGAAAAGAAACACTTTGTCCCTTTCATCGTTCTCAATGTTCATGCTACACCAGTTTTCCATTAGCCTCGTCACATTACTGGAAACACACGTCCCATCTGCAAAAATTGAGCACAAGAAAGCCACCACACCACCAGTTATTGTTTATCACCAAATACTGGGGAACTGGATCCGGCATGGGACATCTTACATCCATCTTAGGACATCACCGAGCTTCTAACGTCCCCAGTAGAGACGGGGCAAAATTCTCTCAATTGCTCGACGTCACAACAGGCGAGCCCGCAGACTGGGTGCTATTTCAGTTGTTTGACGTCACAACAGGCGCTGTGAAGAGGCTGAAGACACCAAGTCCCATGGAGGTAGCTAGGCGTGGCAGTTGGTGATGGTGCAATGACTCAATGGCATTGTGAATTAATGAGGTAGTCAGGCCCCACGTATGGCAGTTGGTAAATGCATCTTTGATGGGCTTCTCAGAACCTATACTAAAGCAAATGGAGGATTGCATTTCCAAGGGACAACAGCCTTCACCTGTGGGCTGCTTCCTCTGTTTCATATCCCAGGTTGCCTACTTCAACAGTTTCCATTGATTTAAGGCTGAAAATGAATGATTATGATTAAAATATAGTGCCGTCAAATGCCGCTAAATTGACATATTTGTGCAGCTAAATTTCCTTAATTGTGCCGCTAAATTTGCTAATCCATGCCGCTATATCCTGGGGGGTCTGAATAGGGTGGAGCCCCATATTGAGGCCTTTCTCTGAGCGCTTCTTGCGATCACAGCCTGCTGGTAGAGAGGCTGTGTCACAATGCGCCCACAGTGTGCTTGTTTGCACAGCACTGCTGGGGCATTTGGGACACTTCTGCTGGAGCAGGGATAATGATTACGCTTACACCCCAGATGTGCCATCGTGGCCTTGTCACGTTTTAAACCAATTATATTCAGCTAACGAATCAGTTATGAAAAAAAAGCGGAGAGCTCTCAATGTGTGCTTTGTGTGCCAGCTGCACATATCTTGCGCACAGAACACGGACTCGCTTTGCGGGAATTATTTCTGCAGTGCACACGTTTAAAGTGTGTGTTCAGAAGTCAAGCGGGATCTTGTCCAGCTGGCAGAAGATTATCTTGCGCATTCTCCTCATTGCTAACAGTTTTTGCCCGTTAGGGGCATCTGTGTTGAGGGAGTGCCTGCTGTGTACAGTTATTGGAGCACTCTGTGAACGTTGGCATGGACCCAAGGTCCACACTTCCGCAGGGGGGCGCGGCACGGATCTTTAGTCGCAGGTTCCCCGCATAAACGGGCCAGGTAGAATCTTATATGCGCAGGCGCACTGCCAGCGCCAGGTAGCTGGGCAACTGCGACCTGAGTGGTGACCCTTGAACGAGTGTTTCTCGGCGGGCTCTGTTCTCCCGCTGAATTGCGTATTGTTCAATTTATTTGAATGTTATAGAGCGCGGACTTGGCCCGAAGTCATCGAAGTGCTCGACAATGATAGCAGGAACAAGTGTACTGTGAGTACAGTTACATGAATCTGCAATGTTGTGCTAGAATTGGGATACAGCGCAGTCATTGTGTCCGGCTTGCTGCAAGTAGTGCAGTGGCTGCGTCGAGGTTGCAGTGAAGCGTGATGCCGCCGGTGCAGAGTGTGTCCCAGGAGGCCCTCTCGCCTGCGGTGGTCCCAGTCCAGCCACAGGGGGGTGCATCTGCCGCTCCTCCACCCTTGCCAGCTGTCAGTCCTGTGGCCCCGCCGACAGCTGTGGTGTCCATCCCTGCGCCCACAGTCCTCATGACTATGGCACCTCTTCTGTCTGGCAAATGTTCCCTGGCCTGGCAAGTTCCTCAGGCGGCTAAGGAAGGCATTTGGCGGAGGGAGTTCATAGACATTTTCTCGCTCCTCATGCTGGGGGCGGATGGGGTGGATGTGAGGAGGATGGGGTCAAAGGATGAGGAAAAGAAAGCAGGCTTCCAAACCTGGCCCGAGAAGACAATAAAAAACTGGCGCCAGGCATTTGCCATCTTGGCGGCTGTCATAACTGAGCGTTTCCCAGAACAGGCACAGGGTCTTTTCCAATACAATAGCGTCATAATTAACGAAGCGGAAGCAACATCAGGGATGGGGTGGTACTTGTATGACTGCGAGTTCCGTAAAAAGATGTCTGTCTGCCCTGAGCTGGAATGGGACCAGGTTGAGGTCAGACTGTGGATGGTCCATATGGGCAAAGGTAAAGTAGAGAGTGGTGTCAACAGCGTGGTCCAGGTTAGGAAGACGGATAATGATAAGCAGTTCTCGCAGAAGAAGAGTAATTTTCGGCAGTCCTTTCGAGGGGGGCGAGGGGGGGGGGCAGTTATAACAAACAGTACGCCAAGAAGTATGTTCCTCCCTCATGCAGGATGTTCAATGCGGGTAACTGCACCTGGGGGAAAGCCTGTAAGTTCTCCCATGTTTGCAGCAAGTGCGGTGGTCCCCACCCCGAGTCGTCCTGTGAGAAGAGATCCCCCGCCCCCAACGCTGCCAGCAAAGACAAGTAGTATCTCCAGGGACATTCCCCCCCCTTCCCCTGTGCTGAGGTGCCCCAGCAGCCAGACTTACCCCCCCTCCCCTTTGCCCACCTGTGCTGCCCGGCAGGGACCCTCCCCTGCTTAGGTCCAAAGGCCCATCTCCAATCATTTTACCTAGGCTGCTTGCCCTCCTTCACAAATACCCCAATGTGAAAGATAGGGATGCCCTGTCTCATGGTTTCCTCGAGGGCTTCCAGATCCCCTATCAGGGTCCTAGAGTCAGCAGAGATGCTGAAAACCAAAAATCGGTGAGGGAGCTCCCGGAGGTTGTCGACAAAAAGATCATCAAGGAGGTAGTTTTGGGGAGGGTGGCTGGGCCTTTCCTGTCCCCCCCCTTCCCGGACTTTGTCGTGTCCCCTTTGGGTGTTGTCCCTAAAAAAGAACCTGGGGCTTTCAGGTTGATACACAATTTGTCCTTCCCAGAGGGGAACTCTGTCAATTCCTGGCTGCCTGAAGAGGCCTGCTCGGTCTCCTACTGTTCTCTTGACATGGCCATAGATTTAGTGAAGAGGGCAGGAGAAGGGGCCTGGCTGGCTAAGGCAGATATAGAGGCAGCGTTCCGCTTGTTGCCGGTCCATCCTGACAGCCAGCATCTCTTGGGCTTCAAATGGAAAGGGGGATATTACTTCGACAAGTGTATGCCCATGGGTTGCGCTGTCTCGTGTGCCTTCTTTGAAGCGTTCAGCACCTTCCTTCAGTGGGCCCTCTCAGAGGAATATAAAGTAGCAGCGGTGACTCACTACCTAGATGATTTTCTTTTCATTGGGAGGGAGGGCACGCAGGAGTGCCAAGAGGGCCTGGACTGTTTTGTTGAGCTGGCTTGTCGCTTGGGGGTGCCATTGGCGTCAGGTAAGACCGAAGGCCCTGCTCAGGTGCTGACTTTCCTGGGGATTGAACTTGACACGGTCCAGGGAGTGTCCCGTCTCCCAGCAGAAAAGGTGGTGGCCTTGAGGGGTGACATTCAAGCTTTGTTAGGCAGAGACAAAGCTCCTCTGGGGGTCATTCAGAGCCTACTGGGTAAACTGAATTTTGCTGCGAGAGTGATTCCTGTGGGGCGCGTCTTTGCAAGGCGCCTAGCCAAAGCCACTGCTAAGATTAACAAACAGTATCATTTTGTCAGGTTGACCTCCGGTCTCAAGAAGGATCTGCGGATGTGGGATGTTTTCTTGGCAGATTTTAATGGGACCGTGAGGTGGAGGTCCCCGTGGGTGGAGAGTCCTGAGTTAAACATGTACACGGACGCCTCGGGCCGCGAGGGCTTTGGGGCCATTCTGGGAGAGCAGTGGTGCCCGCAGGGCTGGCCCAATTCATGGCGCAAGCGGGGCATTACTTCTAACATTGCTGTCCTGGAACTCTTCCCCATTGTCATTTCCTTACACCTGTGGCCTGAGGTCCTGTCCCACAGAAAGGTCTTGTTCTGGTCAGATAACATGGCAGTGGTGCAGGCGATCAATGGGTTGTCAGCCAGCTGCCCTTTGGTGCTGTCTCTACTCCGGGAACTGGCTAGCAGGTACCTGTTTTGCAATGTCGAATTTAGAGCCAGACACATTGTAGGGGTCACCAATGTCGCAGCTGACGCTCTCTCTCGTTTGCAGCTGGATCGTTTCCGGGCAGCTTGCCCCCAGGCGAGAGAGGAGATGACCCCCTTTGCGCCAAGGCTTTGGCACATCTTGGAGTGGAGCAGCACATGAGGGAACTAGGAGAGAAATCCTTAGCGTTGAGTACACGTAAGCGCTACTCAAGCCACCGTGCTACATTCACGAAAGTTATCTCTGACCTGGGTTTGCAAACGTTGCCAATAGAGAAGAGAGTTCATGCCTTTATAGTATGGGCTAAGAAGCAGAAGAGATCGCATTCTTGGGTTTGCGGCCACCTAGCGGCCATAGGTCATGAGGCTAGATTGGGTGGAGGGCAGGATCCCACCTCTTCTTTTGTGATTAGGGCTGCCTTGAAGGGTTGGGCGCGGGAGGATCCTAGGGCCCCGGATGACAGGTCTCCCATTGATTTCCCTTCTCTCCAGGGCCATGTTGCAGGTGTTGCAGGCAGTTGTGCACTCCGGGTACGAGGCGGCCCTTTTCTCTGCTGCCTTTGTCCTAGCTTTCTTTGGTGCGTTTAGGAGTAGTGAGCTGGTGGCTCGTTCTAAGTCAGATACCTCTATGGATGCCCTGGGTGTGGAGGATATTAATTTCGAGGGTGGGTTGTCTATTAAGCTGAGAAGATCCAAGACAGACCAGTCTGGTAAAGGGTCTCTTATTAGACTCTCCCCCCTTGGGGATATTCGTTGCTGCCCCGTGGCAGTGCTGCGAGCCTTCCTAGCATTGCGCCCGACGGGGCCTGGTTACCTCCTAGTGCATGCCGATTTCAGCCCCTTAACGAAGTACGAAATGGACAAGATCATGTTGTCTTGCCTTGACAGGGCTGGCTTGTTGGTTCAAGGGAAGAAGTTCTCTAGTCACTCCTTCCGCATAGGGGCGGCCACTTCGGCCTTTCGCGCTGGGATGTCTCCAGGGCAGGTACAGTCGGTTGGGCGTTGGGAATCTGCTTGTTATAGGCGTTATGTTAGGCCTTGATCCCATTTCAGTTTTGTGTTGATTTTGTTTGCTGTGCGTTGTATATTTGTATAACATGTGAATTTTGAATAAACACCCTTGAACATATCGCGTCTTTCTTTGACAGGTGTTCGTGTGTGGGTCTTGGGGCACTCTATGGTCAGCAGATTGGCACGATGGGCTGCCATCAGGCAGTGGACTGGTACCTTTTCAGAGATAGAGTGCGTGTGGTGGGGATTCCCGGGCATGCGCTGGCAGAGCCTACTCTTTCGACTGCGGGAGGTCCTTGCCCGGGGTGGACTTCTTCCCCATCATTTAATAATCCACTTGGGTGGCAATGACATTACCTCCGTGGGGAAATCCGCTCTACTTCTCAAAATGAAAACAGACCTGGGTATCATTGGCAGCATGTTGCGCGAATGCGAGGTCTGGTGGTCTGAAATAGTGCCTAGGAGACACTGGCGGGGCGCTAAGTCCAGCGAGGCAATCGAGAGAGCAAGAAGGCGCATAAATGCGGCCATGAAAAAGTTTACGCAGCGCAGAGGGCTGGGTTTCATTAAACATGACTTGATTCAGGAAAAGGTCAAGGGGTACTTCGAGGAAGATGGTGTTCACCTCACGCCTGTTGGCTTAGACCTCTTTTTGCTGGACTTAAAAGAAGCACTCATGAGCAGAGGTTGCAGGTAGAATAGGTAACAATGGTGGGGGGCCTGTGCGGCAGCGGTGACCACCGCACAGGCTGTGGCGGAGTTACGGGGCGATCCGGAAGAAGAGAGGTGCAAATGATGTACTTCAGCAGGCACATAGGGGTGCCAGAGCCTAACCTGTAACCTCATGGGAGGTGCAGGAATCCGTGTCGGCGCCCCAGTAGTCCTTCGGGCGGTTGTGGGCCTGTGCAGCCGGGGGTTTGCCTAGTCACGCCCAGCAAATGGGTGTGTCAGTAACTAATTCTATTATACAGCAGTTGGGTGGTTCGCCACTGTGCTGTTTGGCTCAAACAGGCGGGCAGGTGGCGAGAATGCGGCCTGTCCTGGATCGCCCGTAAGCTAACCCACCATCTTTACATATGTTGTATGTAAATAAATCCTGCAGCAATTTTTTACCCAAACTTCTAATTGTCTGTGTTTCCTTTGCGGGTTTGGGTATGTGGGGCGGGGGAATGTTATGTAGCCCTGAGGTGACTATGCACCTGCCCGAGGCCACGCAGTGGCCATCAAGAGGGCGGGCACCTAGTCAAGGAGGGCGGTCCCGCCCCCCAGTTGCATGTCCGGCACATCCGCCTCACCGGTTGGAGGAGGCGGCCTGCCGAGAATCTCGTCCGGGCGGCGGGGAGGGGCTTCATGGGTACTTAGGCCACGGTGCCCTTCCCCTGAGCCTCTTTGCCGCCCGGACGCCGTCGTGATCTTGCGGGACACTCTTTTCCCTCCCTTCCTCTTACCCAGAGTGTCAGTAGTAGGGGTTGGGGGGCGTTTTAATGTGTTTGTTTTTCGTTGCAGGCGGAGTTACGGGGCGATCCGGAAGAAGAGAGGTGCAAATGATGTACTTCAGCAGGCACATAGGGGTGCCAGAGCCTAACCTGTAACCTCATGGGAGGTGCAGGAATCCGTGTCGGCGCCCCAGTAGTCCTTCGGGCGGTTGTGGGCCTGTGCAGCCGGGGGTTTGCCTAGTCACGCCCAGCAAATGGGTGTGTCAGTAACTAATTCTATTATACAGCAGTTGGGTGGTTCGCCACTGTGCTGTTTGGCTCAAACAGGCGGGCAGGTGGCGAGAATGCGGCCTGTCCTGGATCGCCCGTAAGCTAACCCACCATCTTTACATATGTTGTATGTAAATAAATCCTGCAGCAATTTTTTACCCAAACTTCTAATTGTCTGTGTTTCCTTTGCGGGTTTGGGTATGTGGGGCGGGGGAATGTTATGTAGCCCTGAGGTGACTATGCGTATTGTTCAATTTATTTGAATGTTATAGAGCGCGGACTTGGCCCGAAGTCATCGGAGTGCTCGACAATGATAGCAGGAACAAGTGTACTGTGAGTACAGTTACATGAATCTGCAATGTTGTGCTAGAATTGGGATACAGCGCAGTCATTGTGTCCGGCTTGCTGCAAGTAGTGCAGTGGCTGCGTCGAGGTTGCAGTGAAGCGTGATCACCGTGATAGGTTTATTTATAGTCACTACTATGGCTGTTGTGTCAGGTGCACCATTTGCCCTCTTGGTTCCGGATCTGAGCTTCCCGTCGGCTCGGCGGATTGTGATCACCGGCATGTTTGTGTGCAGGGGGAGTCATGCCTGAGTTGTGCTGTTTAGGGCTATAAGGCTGGTTTCTTTCGGGTTGCAGTGACGGAGGCAGAGTTGGGTTTTCCTCCTTTTATTTGCCGGGGAGACCTTGAGAGAGACGATTCTCTCCCTGGGGCCATGGCAAGGCGTATATTCGTACAGTGGCAGGCCCACCATTTGCCTGGTGGGCCTGCCGGTGTGCCCAGAGGGGGCCGCATTACCTGCGGTGCTTGGGCTTGCATGCAGCATTGTCACTTTAAGGGAGCCGGCCTCACGATGTATGGGGCGCTTACTGGGCATGGCGGCCCAGGATCCGCGGTAAGACATGAGGAGTGCTGTAAGCTGGACCGGAACTGCTGCCTTCATGGGGCACGCTGTCGCGTCATGTCGGTTACCAGTTTAGTATGGTGTGAGAACTTGTGCATTACCTGCAGCAATATTTTAGAGACATGGACAAAGCCAATAGTACTGGCGGGTAGGCAGGGTCATTTGTAGGCTATGACTGGACAATATTCTGGCAGCGGAGCCATGGTTGTTGCTTATGTGTCTTATACTTGGCCTGCCCGCATGGGCAGGTGATTTCTTCGCAGGCTTATCTTTGCAGGCTACCATGCGTTTGGGTTTCTGACTAGGGTGACACATTGAAATTCTTGCAGGCATGCACCGAGAGATGGGGTATTCGATTCTATGCAACAACATAAACTTAACTGGTTTGGGTGGCAAGGCCAAGGAGTGACTGTGTGACTCTCGTGCTGGAGGGGGTCAGTTTGTAGGCATATTCATCTAGATGTTTGTTGCATGCTCAAAGGCATTGTGGCATTGCGGCCAGTTCACAGGCATTGTGTTTTCCCAGGGAGCCCTCATCAGGTCAGAATGAAGCTGTTACTTAGGAATATTGGGGCAGTTAGGAATGCCAGTCAAGGATACAGGGGATTACAGAGCTAGGTACTCTGTTCTGAGCCTAGCACATGGAGGCATAAGTAACGTGGTAGCCCAAACGTGCATCACCTCCTTCAAAACAGTAGGCATTTCTAGGCCCCATACAGGACCTCAAGGGAACTATCGCCTAGGCTAACCATGCCAGTGAAAACCATTACGATTTAAGAGGGATTGAGCGCTGCACGTGGGGGCATTCCTTGCTTTAGAAAGATGGGAGTATGAGGAATATTGCATTCCCGGTAGGGGAGCGAGGCTTCTTGCAGTGAGGCAGAGGGGTCCCAGCAGACCCACAATAGGTTGGCTGCGGCAAAAAGAGGAAACTGGGAATCTTAGATCCCAACACTTTCATTGGTTTTAATAAAACTGGTTTGATTTTATGGAGAACAATCCATGTAATGGGACCCTCTCACTGTGGGCAGAACTATACAGTTTTAACTGCACTTGGGGGAATTCCTTTAAGAAATAATGATCAGATTATTAAGCGGAGAAACCCTTCTGGTGGGAGGCCATGTGTTTTTACCTCGCTGGAAGTGGGGCCCTTACAGTGAGGTAGCTCCCAACCCATAGTCGCGGCTAGGTCCCACTGGGCTTGCAGTCAAATGACCACTTGCGCAAGTTGGTCAAATTTTGTTCTGAAAAGGGGCATAGGTTGGGTGATGGAAACATAAACCTGTGCAGTTTTAAGTTGTGCAACTAATATGGCCTGGAAAGAGTGTGCGCAGAACAGCACGAGAGTTGACAGAACATGGGAAACGCTTTTCCAAATCTGGCACCAGAACACCAGGTTAGTCAGGGCCAACTTGTTTGTTGGGTGACTTATGTAGGCGAAGACTTATTACTGCTCTTGCAGAGTCCCATCATTTAAGAATTGAAGCGCTGCCTTAGGTATCCCTGGGTATAAAGGAAGGCCAGATAAGCAGGCAGGGGATCACAGAGCAAGTGCACTTTGTTCTTAGCGTAGTACATGCAGGCTGCATCACCTACACCAAGAAAGCAAGCATTTCTTTAAGTGGGGTTGAACCCATGCAGGACATTAAGGAATAATTTAGTTATGCTAACTTGCCCCCCCCAAAAAAAAAATCTTGGCCATACACCTTGTTGTTCACAGCAACGGCACATGTGAGCGTTTCAATTACCTGTGCATAGTTCATTCAAATTTACAGTACCATTTTAATTTAAATATTCGCTGTAGTTGCAAGTTGCAAGCGTGAGATTCTCTCAATGGCAGCAGCTGCCCACATTGTCTGCAATGAAGCTGCCTGGGAAGTCTGGGTGCAGTCACCACAGATTAAACTGAACAGGCAACAGTCCGGCAGGGAAGAAGGGATGTTGAATTGATTGCCCACTTAGCAGTATGACTATTGCACAGGAGGATGGAGGGTGAGTCAAGGGACATGGGTGGTGTGACGGCAACGCTAGACTGTCAGGTTATGCTGGGTAGGAGGTTGCGCATCACCAACCAGAAGGGTGCCAAGTCGCAAAAACCAGTAAATAAGCTTAATATGTTTGTCTCTGGCCTTACGGCGGTGTAGAGCCATTCTCATTTAAAGGTACGCCCAGATGGAAATTGTGTGCAAGGTGGGACAGGCTATTGGTATGCCTTAGACAACACAGAAGGGGATGCTAAGGGTCTCTACAAGTACTGTGGAAAATCTAGACACTTAAATGCAGTGTGTAGAAAGCAAACCAGAGGAGAGTAGAGTATGAAGAAAAAGACCCATCAGCCCACCTGTAGGCGGAACCTCATAATCTGGGTTAGAATTGAAAACTGGTATCCACTAGACACCTTTTTAGATCACTTGTCAAGGGGTGCTAGTATAGGATCCTCCAGTGAGATGGACAGCCAGCAGGCAATGATAGAGGGTTGAAGGGAAAAAGAAGAAAAAGTTGCAGTGCTCAAATAGTGAAGTATTAAAAATACCTGTTATGATGACAAAAAGACAACTTTATTGAGGGTGACTGTTGGACCTAGTATTGCCAAGTCACATAGGGTAGCCTGGCCTAGGGTAAGACAGTCAGATTCCAGAAGTACAAGTGTAAAGTTTGCACACCACCCAGCAGTAACTCAATGCAATTCCACTCAAAAATGACACTACACCAATTTTTGTGGAAAAATATGGACTGGTTTATAAAAATAGATTTGTTTCACTTTATCTTTTTCACACCATTATTTCTCCTTATACTTCTTTCCACTTTTAGGGTTTGAGATCACATTACAAAGTCATTCTATTCTTTCTTCATCACTTACATAAGAGTTCAGCATAAACTTTTACCATGCCTAAAAGAAGTTAACAACTAGACAGGCTTTATGACAGATAATATGTTACTGGTATTTTCCAAAAGACCTTCACCTTGAAGAAAGGGTTCTCTACCACCTTTTCCTTAAACAGATGAAACAGGCATTGTAATTTCTAGAAACTGGCAAGTATTATTCTCTCTGTCATCCAGATTAAACCATACATTTACTTCTCTTAGTAGTAACTCAGCATGAGAAGGTTCAGTTTTCACCTGTACATAACCCCTGCAGGATGCCTGCTCAATTCCGCCTAAGGCTCACCCTGTTAGTTTCAGTCAAATGCCCAATTAGAGTCTGGAAGTTGTGCCCTTTTTCTGATAGGGATTTTGGCAATATCTCATCCCCTACTTCTCTTCCTCTTTCCAGCTTAAAATACTGTCAACCGTTTACCCCCAGGCTCCTTTCCAGACAACCTCAGCACTCTATACTTTCTTGGGTCCGCGCTGTAAACTGGAATGGACCCAGGCTCTCCCTCACCAAGCTCCTCTAGGCACTCACCACAGCACTCTGGTTCTGACGGGCTTTCTGACCTGGTGTGGGCCCACTGCCGATGCTGGGAACACCCCGCACTTCTCACCGCAGCGCTCCTACTGGGTCAGAGGCCACTCGGCGCCGTTCGATGCACTCCTCACAGACCGGCACCAACGAACCTGCGCACTCTACGTCGTTGAGGCACTGCTCCCGGCGCCCTCTCACACGGCGGCAAGGCCTGCGCAGTGCACGTTGAGGAGACACTGCTCCCGGCGCTCACACACGGCTACTGGGCCTGCGCACTGCACGATGAGGAGACACTGCTCCCGGCGCTCTCTCACAGGCGGCTCCTTCCTCGCTGTCCACACCCGCCGACGGTCCCGCCTCCTCCGATCAGCTTCCTCTGACGCCGCTCCGCCTTCCCCTGTTACCCACAGAGGAACTCAGCGCCAGATAAGGCGCACACGAGCTCACCGGATCCTTGCACAGGGAGACTTCAGCGAGAAACCAGTCAGCTTCTCACAGAAAGGTGAGGATGAATTGAGCTCCGCCGCTTCCAGGTATGTTCCGGCAGTATTGGGGGTTTCTCGTCCCCTCAATAGTGACTCCTCAGACACAGACACCTGAGCCCTTTTCCTTAGGAATTCTCATGGGTTGTTCAAGAGCTTCCAGGTGGGGACCTTCACGGCAGGGTTCGGTCAGCACTAGGTGGGGACGGGTCAATACAGGAGACCGGCTGGCCCGCAGGTCAATCCTACTCCTAGTAAGCACTATCCTCCTCCTCAGAGTTGCCTCTCTCCTCACCAGTCCCACCCTGTGAATTCACTGGATACCTCTAAAATGGCTGCCCAGTATTCCGTCTTATATAGGCTGCCCTTCAGAGGTCCAGAAGGGACCAGAAGGTTCTGGAATGCCCTATTCTATCCTATGGGTCATGTCTCAGGTGTGACAGTTATGGCAGTTGAAAACCACCATTTTGCGTGACCCTCACTTCTAGTCAGAAAAGGCACCTGGGCCTCAGGTAAAGAACTTATGAGGGCGAAAGAGCATCTATCCCCAAGACAACACCATAAAAATCCAGTGGACACAAAAAGATAAAAAGGGTATGAGGGGCAAAAAGGGGACAAAATAAATAATTAATAGGAGAGGCTACGCAAAAGGCCAGACAGGTCTAACAGTGACCATCATAACGGCATGATTAAAAGCAGAGTGAGGATAGTATGGAAGGAATTACTATCAGTCATAGATGTTGATTGGTCGACATGTTTCAGCCACAACCGGCTTTCGTCAGGACCTTAATTGTACACTACTGCAACAAAAGAATCAAAACACACCATGGGTGATAGTGATGTAGACCTACCGGAACTTGTACTTTATGGTAGTCTCATATTATTCGTGAAAACACCCTCCTGAGGAAAAGAAAAATATACACACCAATTCGAAGAAATTATAAGCATTTTTAGATAGCGTCTATGGTGTAAAAAAATTGTACCACAGTCAAATTATTCTTGAAAAACTTTTAACTCACCCATAAATACTGTGGAGGAGGCCTCACCTTGCCTGGCACTCGCTCAGGTCATGGAGGCCACGCTCTAAACATGGGGATAAAGACATGGAAGCAATTTTCTTACATGTATGTAAATTCGCCCTAAAGTGCGAAAAAATTGAGGCTTAGGCGACACTCAGAGTAAGCAATGATGGCAAGTTAGCAGAAAAAGCGCATGAGTGCTATCAGAATCAAAGCACCTCTAGTTGATATAGAGTGGGCGCTTTGATTGGCATTGAACATTTACAATGAAAATTTAAACTCTCTTAGCAAATATGTATGTACATAGCCTGGTGCTTGGAGAGGAGAAGGACATATCACCAAGAGTCCTACATTGTGTCCTAAAAGAGTCTATCTTGTGTGTTAGGGACATTAACATTATACTGTGAAGCTAGAAAAGTTTTTATATATATATATATATATATATATATATAAAGGGCTACTATTTCATAAGGACTGGAACTAAATGTGAGGGTTTCTAGCTAGAAAATCTACAGTTTCCAAAAAGAGAAGCACAGATTGTATCACCCACCTGTCCGTCGTTACCTCGGTCTGTCCTCTGAGCCGAGGGGAAGGTGGTGAACACATCTGAATGGAAAGAATAAGAAGGCCTAGTGCGGACCAGAAAGGAGCCGCATTTCTAAGTTTACCGGTCATGTTCAATGGTAATTGGTTGAAATGTAAAACCGGAAACAATTCGGCAGGCACTGCCGTTCCTGTTAATCAAGGTAAGACAGTTGCGAACCTGATAGGGCAAGGCAGGCCTCAAAGCGGTGATTGGTTGAATGAAAGCCGGAAATACTTCGGCATACGCTGCCGTCATTGTTGGTCTAGATGAGTATTAGCGGGCCTAATTGAACATGACAAGCCAGGAGTGCTAAGTTGTCAATTTGGCCTTCACTGCCGTTACTGTTAATCAAAGTGAAACAGGCCTGAGAGTGCTCATTTATTGGTTGTTCCTTACGAAAAAATAGGGGACCGGAAAACAGAACTTAATGTTTCCGGTCGTATGTGACTCCAGTCTCATGCATAAGAAAGCCATAGCGGACCAGATAGAGACCAAGCTCACCGGTCATGTTCACCGGTGATTGGTTGAGTGAAAAAAGCCGGAAATACTTCGGCATATGATGCCGTCAATGTTGGTCTAAATAGATTGTGGCAAACCTAATCGGACATAACAAGACAAGAGTGCTCAGATCGGCCTTTTGTGAACGACTAAATGTTTTGGTGGTGTATAACTACAGTCACGTGTCTTAAGGAACCATGGCGGACCAGATAGGAAAACAGACATCGCAAATCTGCTTGTTCTCGATTGGTTACTATGGCGTAATCCGTAACCGGATATCGGTCTATATGTTGATGTCTGCATATATGTTGAAATACAAAAATGAAAAAATTTCAAAAATGAACTCATTTTCACGATATAAAGTGAACCAGACATTTAGGCTTAATGTTTATAAGGTGGACAAAGTCTCCGTACAGAGGCGTCATTTCACGGTGATCATGATGGATGAACAGGACGAGCGTACCTGTTGCCACTAGTGTTGTATACCTAATGTTGCCATGACGTGCTAGATAAACAAAGGCGTGATAAGGAAACTCGCTGTTGATTGGGTCTATTTCATAGACCGACCATTGGTAATGCCATGTTATGAAAAAATATCATTACAGATAGACAGGCATGCCAAGTATACTCGTTGTAAATAAGGTCTTTAACGTAGACCGGGAAACCCGATCTGCAAGAACATGACCATGCGTAACTGCAAGAATAGAGATTTTACATAGTAGACACGGACATGTTATTCCTGGTGAAAGCTTAATGTGTCTAAGGTAGATAGTCACCCTCAGACATGGGCGTCATTCTCACGTAGAAAACAAAAACGAGAGATGTACACATTCCAAGGTGCTCGCCTTCACCAGATTGTGTATGGCCGGTTACATTTTAGATACATCGTGGAATGCTGAATTACCATGAGTGTCTAGCGGGTGTGGCAGTGTATGTTGGAAGTAAGAATATATACTTAGGAGTATGCAACAGCCAACTGGTTGTGAAAAAAGTACTGTTGTCTCAAAGCTGAACCCAGGGAATATCATCGTTCAATCCTTCGATATCACATTTGAGCTTAAAAATCCATTTTTGTTCTTTGACGAACAGAAAGTGAGAAATATCACTGACATGTGTAGGTATAAATGGTTGCTCAAGTACTAACCGTTCCATCTCTTCGGCAGTGTGTTTCATCGTCAGGAAATGATTTGTCATCCGGGTAGCTTGTTTGTTGCGCCTAATGGTGCTTTTATGTTCTTGTATCCTTAATTTGACCTTTCTGGTCGTCATGCCTATGTATTGAAGGGCACACAGGCAAGTAATTTGATAGATGACTTTGTCGCTGTTGCAGTTTGTGTGCCGTTTGAGCACCCATGGGCGTGATGTGCCAATATTCACTGCAAGCGTTTTCTTGGTTTGTGGGCATACAGAGCAGTTGCCACACGGGTGATGACCTTATACGGGGGGCAGGTTCCACAATGTCGTTGGTGGTTCATTTGAGATAGAAGGTGGTCTAGTATGCACCAGTTCATCCCTTAAATTCTAACTTCTCTTAAATGCAAATAGTGGCGTTGGAATATTATCTCCCACAGTGTTCAGTATATGCCATTTTTGCCGAATGATTTTTTGGACCGGTGTTGAGGCCATGCTGTAAGTAGTAACAAAAGTGAGTCTTTCAAGAGGCAGTTTTTCCACAGGGCTTTCTAGTAAGGCTTCACGATGATTGTTGGCGGCCCTTTTGCACGATTTTTTAATCAATGTGCTTGGATAAAGTCGTTGTTTCAACTTGGTGGAAAGAACACTAGCTTGTTCTTGAAAGTCAGGTTTCTCAGAACAGTTCCTACGAACCCTGAGAAACTGTCCGAAAGGCAAGTTCTCTCTCAGGGAACGTGGATGATGGCTATCAAACCTAAGTAAAGAATTTCTGGACATAGGTTTCCGATAGAGAGTGCTAGTCAGGTGACCTTCCTTAGGAATAATCAAAAGATCTAAAAATGGAAGTTCTGTTGCACTGTACTCCACTGTGAACCTTAAATAGTGGTTCTGACTATTGAGCCAATGATGAAAAGCAAGTACAGACTGGCTATCTCCACGCCACACCACAAAGACGTCATCAATGTACCTCTTCCACAACACCGTCTGATGGTAATACGGGTTGTTGTGGTTGAGGATATGTTGGGTTTCAAAAAGATGGACATAAAGATTCGTCAGGCTTGGCGCAAACTTGCTGCCCATGGAAGTCCCCGATGTCTGGAGATAAATCGAGTCTTCAAATTGAAAAAAGTTTTCAGTCATAGCGAGCCTTGCCAGATCCATGATAAAATGTATGGGTGTTATACATTCATGGGTGGTCTTTTCCAAAAGTTCTCTCACAGCCTGCAGAGTTTTTCTTGCGGAATGCAAGTATACAAGGATTCTACATGGAAACTGACAAGGATGTCAGTTTCGGTGTTAAACTCCACCTGTGGCAGTAGACGGAGAACATCCTTCGTGTCTTGAAGGTAGGTGGGCATGGTTTTCACTAGAGGTCTTAGGAAGACGTCCACAAAAGATGAAAGTGGTTCAAGAAGTGAACCAATCCCAGAGATGATGGGTCGTCCTGGGGGGGGCCATGCCGCTTTATGAATTTTTGGCAGTGCATAAAAGTACGGAGTGACTGGATAAGATGTGACCAAAAACTTAGCCTCTTCAATTTGAAGACTCGATTTATCTCCAGACATCGGGGACTTCCATGGGCAGCAAGTTTGCGCCAAGCCTGGCGAATCTTTATGTCCATCTTTTTGAAACCCAACATGTCCTCAACCACAACAACCCGTATTACCATCAGACGGTGTTGTGGAAGAGGTACATTGATGACGTCTTTGTGGTGTGGTGTGGAGATAGCCAGTCTGTACTTGCTTTTCAACATTGGCTCAATAGTCAGAACCACTATTTAAGGTTCACAGTGGAGTACAGTGCAACAGAACGTCCATTTTTAGATCTTTTGATTATTCCTAAGGAAGGTCACCTGACTAGCACTCTCTATCGGAAACCTATGTCCAGAAATTCTTTACTTAGGTTTGATAGCCATCATCCAAGTTCCCTGAGAGAGAACTTGCCTTTCGGACAGTTTCTCAGGGTTCGTAGGAACTGTTCTGAGAAACCTGACTTTCAAGAACAAGCTAGTGTTCTTTCCACCAAGTTGAAACAACGACTTTATCCAAGCACATTGATTAAAAAATCATGCAAAAGGGCCGCCAACAACCATCGTGAAGCCTTACTAGAAAGCCCTGTGGAAAAACTGCCTCTTGAAAGACTCACTTTTGTTACTACTTACAGCATGGCCTCAACATCGGTCCAAAAAATCATTCGGCAAAATTGGCATATACTGAACACTGTGGGAGATAATATTCCAACGCCACTATTTGCATTTAAGAGAAGTTCGAATTTAAGGGATGAACTGGTGCATACCAGACCACGTTCTATCTCAAATGAACCACCAACGACATTGTGGAACCTGCCCCCCGTACAAGGTCATCACCCGTGTGGCAACTGCTCTGTATGCCCACAAACCAAGAAAACGCTTGCAGTGAATATTGGCACATCACGCCCATGGATGCTCAAACGGCACACAAACTGCAACAGCGACAAAGTCATCTATCAAATTACTTGCCTGTGTGCCCTTCGATACATAGGCATAACGACCAGAAAGGTCAAATTAAGGATACAAGAACATAAAAGCACCATTAGGCGCAACAAACAAGCTACCCGGATGACAAATAATTTCCTGAGGATGAAACACACTGCCGAAGAGATGGAATGGTTAGTACTTGAGCAACCATTTATACCTACACATGTCAATGATATTTCTCACTTTCTGTTCGTCAAAGAACAAAAATTGATTTTTAAGCTCAAATGTGATATCAAAGGATTGAACGATGATATTCCCTGGGTTCATCTTTGAGACAACGGTACTTTTTTCACAACCAGTTTGCTGTTGCATACTCCTAAGTATATATTCTTACTTCCAACATACACTGCCACACCCGCTAGACACTCATGGTAATTCAGCATTCCACGATGTATCTAAAATGTAACCGGCCATACACAATCTGGTGAAGGCGAGCACCTTGGAATGTGTATATCTCTCGTTTTTGTTTTCTACGTGAGAATGACGCCCATGTCTGAGGCTGACTATCTACCTTAGACACATTAAGCTTTCACTAGGAATAACATGTCCGTGTCTACTATGTAAAATCTCTATGCTTGCAGTTACGCATGTTCATGTTCTTGCAGATCGGGTTTCCCGGTCTACGTTAAAGACCTTATTTACAACGAGTATACTTGACATGCCTGTCTATCTGTTATGATATTTTTTCATAACATGGCATTACCAATGGTCGGTCTATGAAATAGACCCAATCAACAGCGAGTTTCCTTATCACGCCTTTGTTTATCTAGCACGTCATGGCAACATTAGGTATACAACAATAGTGGCAACAGGTACGCTCGTCCTGTTCATCCATCATGATCACCGTGGAATGACGCCTCTGTACGGAGACTTTGTCCACCTTATAAACATTAAGCCTAAATGTCTGGTTCACTTTATATCGTGAAAATGAGTTCATTTTTGACATTTTTTCATTTTTGTATTTCCACATATATGCAGACATCAACATATAGACCGATATCCGGTTACGGATTACGCCATAGTAACCAATCGAGAACAAGCAGATTTGCGATGTCTGTTTTCCTATCTGGTCCGCCATGGTTCCTTAAGACACGTGACGGTAGTTACACACCACCAAAACATTTAGTCGTTCACAAAAGGCCGATCTGAGCACTCTTGCCTTGTCATGTCCGATTAGGTTCGCCACAATCTATTTAGACCAACATTGACGGCATCATATGCCGAAGTATTTCCGGCTTTTTTCACTCAATCAATCACCGGTGAACATGACCGGTGAGCTTGGCCTCTATCTGGTCCGCTATGGCTTTCTTATGCATGAGACTGGAGTCACATATGACCGGAAACATTAAGTTCTGTTTTCCGGTCCCCTATTTTTTCGTAAGGAACAACCAATAAATGATCACTCTCAGGCCTGTTTCACTTTGATTAACAGTAACGGCAGTGAAGGCCAAATTGACAACTGAGCACTCCTGGCTTGTCATGTTCAATTAGGCCCGCTAAAACTCATCTAGACCAACAATGACGGCAGCGTATGCCGAAGTATTTCCGGCTTTCACTCAACCAATCACCGCTTTGAGGCCTGCCTTGCCCTATCAGGTTCGCAACTGTCTTACCTTGATTAACAGGAACGGCAGTGCCTGCCGAAGTGTTTCCGGTTTTACATTTCAACCAATTACCATTGAACATGACCGGTAAACTTAGAAATGCGGCTCCTTTCTGGTCCGCACTAGGCCTTCTTATTCTTTCCATTCAGATGTGTTCACCACCTTCCCCTCGGCTCAGAGGACAGACCGAGGTAACGACGGACAGGTGGGTGATACAATCTGTGCTTCTCTTTTTGGAAACTGTAGATTTTCTAGCTAGAAACCCTCACATTTAGTTCCAGTCCTTATGAAATAGTAGCCCTATATATATATATATATATATATATATATATATATATATATATATATATATATATATATATATATATTTATATAAAAACTTTTCTAGCTTCACAGTATAATGTTAATGTCCCTAACACACAGGATAGACTCTTTTAGGACACAATGTAGGACTCTTGGTGATATGTCCTTCTCCTCTCCAAGCACCAGGCTATGTACATACATATTTGCTAAGAGAGTTTACATTTTCATTGTAAATTTTCAATGCCAATCAAAGCGCCCACTCTATATCAACTAGAGGTGATTTGATTCTGATAGCACTCATGCGCTTTTTCTGCTAACTTGCCATCATTGCTTACTCTGAGTGTCGCCTACGCATCCATTTTTTCGCACTTTAGGGCGAATTTATATACATGTAAGAAAATTGCTTTCATGTCTTTATCCCCATGTTTAGAGCGTGGCCTCCATGACCTGAGCGAGTGCCAGGCAAAGTGAGGCCTCCTCCACAGTATTTATGGGTGAGTTGAAAGTTTTTCAAGAATAATTTGACTGTGGTACAATGTTTTTTTACACCATAGACGCTATCTAAAAATGCTTATAATTTCTTCGAATTGGTGTGTATATTTTTCTTTTCCTCAGGAGGGTGTTTTCACGAATTATATGAGACTACCATAAAGTAAAAGTTCCGGTAGGTCTACGTCACTATCACCCATGGTGTGTTTTGATTCTTTTGTTGCAGTAGTGTACAATTAAGGTCCTGACGAAAGCCGGTTGTGGCTGAAACATGTCGACCAATCAACATCTATGACTGATAGTAATTCCTTTCATACTATCCTCACTCTGCTTTTAATCATGCCGTTATGATGGTCCCCCTCAATAAAGTTGTCTTTTTGTCATCATAACAGGTATTTTTAATACTTCACTATTTGAGCACTGCAACTTTTTCTTCTTTTTCCCTTCAACCCACTATCATTGCCTGCTGGCTGTCCATCTCACTGGAGGATCCTATACTAGCACCCCTTGACAAGTGATCTAAAAAGGTGTCTAGTGGATACTAGTTTTCAATTCTAACCCAGATGATGAGGTTCCGCCTACAGGTGGGCTGATGGGTCTTTTTCTTCATACTCTACTCTCCTCTGGTTTGCTTTCTACACACTGCATTTAAGTGTCTAGATTTTCCATAGTACTCGTAGAGACCCTTAGCATCCCCTTCTGTGTTGTCTAATTGTTGAGTTGGGGGACAGGGTGCAAGTTGGTCTATAAATATGGTTTCCCCTCAGACCCTCCTCACATTTTGTTATTCCTATTGGTTTGCCTTGCCAGGACAAAGACCCACACTTTACAAGAACTTGAGCCCCTATAAAGGATAAATGCTGGAAACACAGACTGGGGTATGTTGGGCTCAAAAAACCTCTTCACCAAGCTGCTCAGCATTTTGTTGCTAGGTGTGGTTGAGTGACAGGCAAGGGCATTAAGGGGCGGTATTAAGTAACAAGGTAATTTGCTGAATGCAGAGGGGTTCCAGCGGATCTACTGAAGGTGGGTTGCAACTAAACATGAAACTGCTAATCTTGGATTCCGACACTCTTGCTGATTTAAGTATCTAGGGTCACAGCTGGATAGCAGGTACTGTGCTGTGATCGGACGGCAGTTAAGCAAGCCTGGTGAGCTGCGTAAGTTATCACTCCACGAAAGGGTGAGGTGTCTCGAATAGTGGGCACAATACATATATTCTTTCAAACCAGATTGACACCATTAATGTGTTCACCAGGGTTTAGCAGTCAAAGAGGTCTGTGCAATTGTCTGGTCAACAGGGCGAAGTAAGTGCACTCCAGAACCGAGGGTAGATGACATGTTGCTTCAGTTAAGCTCAAATGGCCCGCCCGGAAAGCTATATTAGCCAGGCTGGGTGGGGACGCTGTCAGCCAACATAGTGTGCTGTTGTCCCAATAATTGGGGAAACAAGGTGTCAAGCACTAAAGGCTACTATGTAAAAAGAACATCTGGCACATCCAGTATTCAAGAAAATTTAAATTTAAAAGAGCAGGTAATTTTCCACTGCTGGGGCTGCACAGGGTGGGCAGTGTTATCCCCCAAATTTGGGAATAATCTAGTATGAGGGTAAACAAGGGTTTAGTCAATCCTGAATGTTAGGCACTATATTGAGGACAGTGCACACTGGATTAAATCAGACAGAATCACAAACCCTGAAAGTCTAGGGGGTTTCACCACAGAGGAACTGAGCAGGCGAAATTCCCATAAGGAATAAGGGATACATGGTAAGTGCATGAGGACACACTTGCTCATTGTCACATACTTCTAGTTATGAACATTCTTGTGCGGCATGATTTACCAATCAAAAAGGACTGTGCAAATGTTGGGTCAACCTCAACAAAATATGTGCACTCTACTCCATGGGCAAGTTACGGGTTGCTTCAGTTAAGCATAAAACTTCTCGCCCTGATAGCCAAAGTAGACAGGCGGGCTGTGGGAGCTGTCACCTAACAAGTGGGCTGCTGTCCCATAGATTGGGGACACAGGTGTTCAGGCACATACAGTGCTAGAATGACGGCAACTAAATGTTGCAGAAGGTTGGAGCCTACATTAGCCTGAAGGGTAATATAGCCGTGGTTAAGGTTAGACCTCCCCTTCCCACCGACAGGTGTAATTTCTGTAAGAAATAAGGGATTCATGGCAAGTACAAGGGGACACACTTTCCTATTGTCACTTACTCCTAGTTCATCAGATAGTAGCCTGCCAGGTGCTTTTCAGGGGCACACAAGGGCTTAACGGAATTGCATGAGGAAGGAGGTAACGTGCGGTGAGGCAGTGTGGTCCCAGCTGCGCGCAAAAGGGGGCAGCGGCAATACTTGCAACTGGGAATATTAGATTCTAACAGTATCATTGTTAATATACGCACAACTCCCTAGCCATGTGGTGTATGTATGTCCCACCCTGAATCTTAAGGTGACCAAAAGGTAAGCCGAATGCAGCTTTGATTTAAGGGAGGGCAATAATTCCAGGGATCACAAAGTGAACTAGGTCTATAGCTGGATTGAGCTCCAAGGGGAACGTGATCAAACGTTAGTTAAGCAAGCCTAGTAGACAGAGGAAGTTGTCACTCCGCCCAGGGTGCTGTGGCTGCACTAAAATGCGCAATACGAGCATTCTTGGTCGCCATGGTTGAGTAATCAAAAATGCCTGTACAAATGTCCGCTCAACTTCAACGAAGTATGTGCACGCTGCTCCCTGGGCAGGTTGCAGGTTGCTTCAGTTATGCATAAAATTCCCCGCCCTCATAGCCAAAGTAGACAGCCTGATTGTGGAAGCGGTCATCTAAACAAGTGTGCTACTGTTCCATAAATTAGGGAAACAGGTGTTAGGCACAATAGTGCTAGAAGGATAGCAACCACAGGTTGCAGGAGGTTGGAGCCTACATTAGCTTGAAGGGTAACATAGCTATGGCTAAGAGTAGAACTCCCTCGTGGGTGGCCATCACATTCCTACAGGTCATGTGAGGCAGTCAACCAGTCCTGGACAAGGATGAACAGCGCCATTCGCAAGTTCGCAGGGCCATGGGGCTTTGAATCATCAGGCATGGGCTAATCTAGATGAACACGAAAGGTGATGGTGGAAAGTTGGGGGTGCACTTGTCACAGGTGGGAATCAGCTGTATTGGTGGGGGCTCTGGCGGCGATGTGGGCTGCCTCCAGAGCTGTGGCGTAGTTACAGGGCAATCTGGAAGCATATGGGTACAGAAGGGTACCTCTGCAGGGGCACAATAGGGGTGCCAGAGCCAATTACCAGGAGCCTCATGGTAGGTACCTGGAAGAACTACGTTGGCGCCCCGCTAGTCCTTCGGGCGGTTGTGGGCCTGAGCAACCAGGGGCTTGCCTTGCTACGCTTCCCCTGAAAGGGGTGTGAGTAACAAGGGACCAATGTGTCACGTGATCAGGCAAAGAGGATCACCCCATAAGGTAGCACTGAGCGGGTTCCCCACAGTGCTTCGCTCATTAGGCGGGTGGGGCACCATAGGTTGGTTACGGCTGCCGGCCCTTGGATCGCCTGTAAGATAACCCACCATATTGCATACATTTGTATGGAAGAAACCTGCAGCACTATTTTCCCAAACAAAAGTTGTGTTGTGTATTTATTTATTCATCATGCTTGCTCTGTTATGGTATGGGTGGGGTGTGTTTTAAATAATGGCACTATATGTTGGAAACTTAAAATTAAGATGTACAATAAGTGGCATCCTTTCTGTAGCGCCGACAGCAAGCTATAAGAAAATCTTTGTGCTCCTGCACACTTTTCACAAATGAAGCATTGTTCATGAGCCCTTCTGTATGTCGTCTGCTCACCAGTCACAGGAGACAAGGAACTCGGTGGTACACAGGCCCACGTGACATCACCAGGTGATTGCTTCCTCCCATATCCCTTTGGTATACCTCCTCTGGGGCAGATCATGTCATTCCTACTCTGAAAGCTTGTTAATTACAAATTACATTAGCGTTAGCTGTCTATTGCAATTGTAAACCCTCAGCTGCTCCCTCTGCTTTACAATACACCCGGGGCTTGCAGTTATTACACCGCATAAAAAGAATGTTGTATGCATTTGCAATGTCCAACGTGCATACATTTAACTCTTAATTTCTCCAAATTAACGCATAAATGCATAGACCACAGATGTGAAACAATGAGGAGCTATTTACCTCCCCCTTTATCCGAACTCGTGCATTAATTCGGAGAAATTCCAGTGTAAGTGTTTGCTTTTTAGAAAATTGGGAACGCAGGAAAACTGGCTCTGAGCCTTCACGACTGTTCTTGAAATGGCCCCAGAATTCTTAGTAACTTGTCGTGCGAGTGCAGGTTGAGGCAAGAGAAACAGGAAGTCAGTTTTAAACATATCAGAAACGCCATGACGTACTCCGCTCAGCCGACATTTTAAGTGAAACAAGTGAATAAACAGGAAGGATTCTGTTTTTATTAGCTGGTGTCTTATTTTCAGAATAAAACGCGTAGGAATTTCTTCAGTTGCATGTTTTGGGTGCAGATAAGAAGGCGTGGCGTACGCCCTGCTGTTTTACTACTTAAGCAATCCACGCCCTGTTGATTCTTGTTTATAAATAGAATAATCTGAGTTGTATTTTCAATTGAGATTACAACTCATAATTACGTTTATTGCTACAACACCCTTCATGATGTGAGCTGTTTATACGGATACTAGTAGTTCTTTCAAGGCGAAAGAAACTGGCTCTTTCCCGCACATTCAAGTGGCCACAACCCATGTGTACTTTACGTGATTTACGTAATTAGGCAGCTTCCAGGGCATGTTGCTAAATTCCTCCTGTGCCTTAGTGCTCGACAGCTGAATAACAGGGATTGGAAGCAGCGTACTGTATTTAAGGGCTATCATTCAGAAGGCTCAGTTCTATTCATGTATGCTTCAAAAGCCTTGGGAGGGAGGGGTGGGGGGTGTAGAGAGCCACTCGGGCTCTCCACTACATTGTATCTTTCCCCCACGCACGCACGCACAACCCCGGGGCGGGCTCGCGCCGGGGTATAAATAAAGATGCGGAAGACCGCTCGGGGTCTTTCCGGCTAACCAGCATGAGAGTCGGTGTCCATTCCTTATGTACAATATTGCCACGTGCTAAGGCCTTACCCCGAAGTCTACACTGGCGACGAGGCCGGTAGTTCCTCACGCGTGCCTGCTGCCTCCGGCACGCTGTCCTGCTGGTATCCTGCAGCGGTGCCCACCCGCTTCATCGTGCCGCGCCCTCCGTTGCTCGAGACCCGCCCACGCGTCTCCCGTGAGGGAGCGCCTTCAGCTGGCGGGACTCGTGGAGCCACGGTGCAGCCTCATCTTCCTGCGGGTGAGTGTACCTTCTGCCCCGCCTGCGCGATCACCGCGCTCTCCTCGATTCGCCGGCCGGCGCGGAGGAGGTGTGCCTGCGGCCTCCGAGGCCTGGCTGCAGAACCACGTGACAGCGGCCCGCAGCGGTCCCGCCCCTCGAAGACGGCGCTTGAGCGGCTCCTCTGCCGCGTGTACTCGCGAGGCCCCACACCCGGCCCTGCTCGCGCTCAAGCGCGCCTGCAAAGACATTTCTCGAAGGAACTCGAGCTGTCAATAAGCATTGGCAAAGGCAAGCCTCAAAGAGTATCCTTTCAATGAACACTGGCAAAGGCAATCCTCAAACACAAAAAAAAATAAATAAAGTAAAGGCCATTACCAAGTGGAATTGAGGACACATCACGGTGAGGGTTGGCAGTGGAGAACAAAACCCACCACAGGGGCCACCTGCATCAGCAAATCATCCCAAGCCCTGCCATTCCCCGGAGCCCTAAGCGCCCTGCTTTACGCGCATTCACGATCCCGGAAAGCACCAGAACACCTCGCATAGTGCCCCACCATGAATCAAAATGCGACAGGGGCGGCCCAGGACGGGGCTATTCAGCCTCCACCACCAGCGGTCCAGCCACCGCCACCGGCGCCTGCAGTCCTCCCACAGGCCCAAGCACAAGCGGGAGCCCAAGCACCTCCTGCACCTGCACCTCCTGCCCACCTACATGCCGGCGCAGCGCCCATCCCGCCTTTCAGCGAAACGTCAGATCCAGCCACGGCCACGCTCCGCTGGAGAGCGTGGGTCGGACGCCTCAATCTATATTTCAAAGGCACCAGGGAGACGGATGGGACAGTGAAGAGGTCACTCCTCATCTTATATGGAGGTCAAGAAATCTACGATCTGTTCGAGTCGCTCCCCAATACCGGGCCCGAGCATGACTACGACGCCGCTGTTGCGGCCCTCAACGCACATTTCGACCCACAGCTCAACAATGACTTTGAAAAGTTCAAGTTCAAGCGGGCCTGGCAAACTGAGTCCGAATCTGTCGACATGTACTACGCTCGACCCCGTCGCCTTGCAAGCACGTGCCCATTCAACGACCCACGAGAGGAAATCAGGGATCAAATCATAGTCGGATGCAAATCAAAGCTGCTGAGAAAGCTGATCCTCAGGCAACCAGGGATATCGCTTGACGAGATACTTATTCTGGCCAGATCACATGAACTGTCCGATGCTAGGGCCGAAGAGATGGAGGTGGCGTTGCGCACCCCGGTCATCGCCCCGACAGCGGCGAGAACCCCTACCATCAAAGAGGAGCGAGTAGACGCAATTCACAGACGATTCCCGCCAGTAAGGCAGAGGCAAGGCCCACCTCGAAACAGCCGATGCGGGTACTGCGGCGAAGACCACCCTGCTACCGCCACGTGTGGCGCCAAAGGCAAGACATGCCTCAAGTGCGGGCGTCTAAATCATTTTGCCGCCGTCTGCAGGGGAGGAAAGTTCAAATCGGCAGGCCCACGTGCCCGAGCGGTGACACAGCGAATCCAACAGCTATCGCTTGATCAGGAGCGACCGCCACCTGACACCGAGGCCCAAGACAGACGGCCCAGGTATGAGGACGACGAAGATGACGAGGTATACGTCGTCTCCTATGTCAGCCGAGCATCCACGAAAAGGAGGCCGCCACCCATGTGCTCCATAACGGTTGACGGGACGAGCGTCAACGCGCTGATAGATACCGGAGCGTCCGTCAACGTCATGGACTCGGACCAATATGAAAGAATGTCCCCGAAACCGACACTGACACCATCTGTGGCGAGAATCTACACCTATGGAGGGACTGAGCCTCTACCTCTTCGAGGGGTGATCCAAACGACCGTAATCAATGGGGAATACTCTACAGAGACCAAATTCCACATCACGGAAGGCAAAAAGGGCACCCTCCTGAGCTGCCACACGGCGGAAGATCTCGGCCTGGTATTCTTTGCCAACCAGGTGCACCAGGCACACGCGGACTTCATGCTAAAGGACTTCCCCGAGCTATTCAAGGGCCTAGGCAAACTCAAGGGACGGAGGTTCAAACTACACATAGATACTACCGTCAAACCTGTCGCACTCAGGCACAGGCGAGTGCCTTTCAATCTCCGGCCACAAGTAGAAGAGGAGCTGCGGAAGCTCGAAGATCTGGGAGTAATCGAGAAAGTGTCGGGACCGACACCCTGGGTCTCCCCATTAGTCGTCGCCCCCAAACCAAAGCAGCCAGGAGCCACTCGCTTATGCGTGGACATGAGACTTCCGAACACAGCTGTCAAGCGCGAGAGGCATATCACCCCCACCATGGATGATATCATAGCGGACCTCAACGGGTCAAAGTGTTTTTCGAAGCTGGACCTCAACTCAGGCTACCACCAGCTGGAGTTGGAGCCGGCCAGCAGGTACATCACCACCTTTTCGACGCATGTAGGGCTGCGTCGCTACACCCGGCTCAGCTTCGGCGTTTCATCTGCGGCCGAGGTTTTTCAAAACGCCATTCGCGAGGTGCTGTCAGGCCTGACAGGAGTAATTAACCTCAGCGATGATATTCTTGTGTATTCCACGACCCTCGAAGAACACCACGCTAACCTGAGAGCGACCCTACAGAGGCTTGCTGACAGCGGGCTGACCTTGCACCGAGCCAAATGTGCCTTCTACCAGGAATCGGTGGATTTCTTCGGATACACATTCACCAGGGAAAGCCTCAAAGTGGACCCTAAGAAAGCGGAGGCGATCAAAGCTGCCAGCACACCTCGAAACCCAACTGAAGTGCGCAGTTTCCTGGGCATGGCCACGTACTGCGGCTGGTTCATACCGAACCTGGCTGCCATCGCGGAACCTCTCCGGGCCCTCACCCGAGCCGATCAGAAATGGGACTGGACAGCAGCCGCAAACAAAGCGTTCCAGAATGTCAAGGCTGGTCTTCTGGACAACACCACCATGGCCTACTTCCAGCCAAGAAGAAAGACCGAGCTGATTGTGGACGCCAGTCCCGTGGGACTAGGAGCCGTTCTCTTGCAAGAGTATGGGCCGGAAGAGTGGAGACCAGTCGCCTATGCCAGCAAGGCACTGACGGACACGGAGACCCGGTACGCGCAGATAGAGAGGGAGGCCCTGGCCATCAAGTGGGCATGCCAGCATTTCCATCTCTACCTCTGTGGACAGGAATTCACGGTGGTCACGGACCACAAGCCTCTCCTGCCCCTCTTTGCCGGGACCTCACGGTTGGCTCCCCCACGGATCGAACGGTGGGCCGTCCAGCTGCAGGGCTACCGTTTTAAGGTTGTGTTCCGGCCTGGGGCTCACAACCCCGCTGACTACCTGTCGCGGCACCCGGACGTCACCTCACAGCAGCTACCCACCGAGGACGGGGAGGAAGTGGAAGAGATTGTACACATGGTCACGCATGCCGCGTGTCCAGAGAACATGTCGCTCCAAGAGATCGGAGACGCCACTGCAGATGATGAGACTCTCACGAACGTCCGCCGAGCCCTCGAGGAAAATCGGTGGGCCCACTTCCTTGATGGCGCCGCTAGCCTCCGACCAGAAGTAAGCCATGCTAGACAGCAGCTATGGCACATACGCAGTGAACTCAGTGTGGGAGAGGAAGGAGTGATCCTGCGAGGGCACCTCATAGTCATACCAGAAAGCCTCCAGCAACGAGTGTTAAGCCTAGCCCACGTGGGACACCAAGGCATGGCTAAAACGAAAGCGCGCCTAAGGAGCAAGGTGTGGTTTCCAGCGATGGACAGCCAGTGGAAGCGATGATACGATCCTGCCACGCCTGCACGATCACCGGGGGCGAACCCATTCCAGCACCCGTAATCACAGAGGAAGCGCCTCGGGCTCCCTGGACTCAACTCAGTATCGACTTTGGCAGCTTCCCGGGCGGAAGGCACATGCTGGTGCTGGTGGATTCCTTCTCGAAGTTCCCAATAGTAGAAGTCATCGCATCCACAGCATTCCCCCAGGTCAAGAAGGTATTAAACCGCGTGTTCGCCACGATGGGTCTCCCCGAGGAAATCATGTCCGACAACGGACCCCCCTTTCAAGGGAGAGAGTTTCAATCGTATCTGGAGGCCCTCCGAATCAAACACTGAAAAATCACCCCGCTGTGGCCTCAAGCCAACGGAGAAGTGGAGAGACTGATGCGAACGATAAATAGAGCCCTTCGGATAGTGGTGGACAACGGTGAAGATCTGGAGATGGCCCTGGACCAGTTTCTAGGTGCATACCGACAGACACCACACTCGACGACCAAGTGTGCCCCAGCCCACGTGCTGTTCAAGCGGGCCCCTAGAGACAGCATACCCACGGCGAGCACGTGGATGCCGGAAGAGAGAGACGCCAAGGCCACCCAAGCACGGAGGCAGGCCACCAACGCCAAAGCAAGCCTGCATCGCCGTGCCAAAGAACCAGATATCAGAGAAGGGGATGCAGTGGTCGTCAAGGATCGCCATCCCGGATGGAAGTTTCGAACGCCATTTGAACCCGAAGTGTGGAGAGTGGACAAGATCCGAGGGACCATGGTCACAGCAAAGAGAAACGGACAGACCGTGACACGAAATATCTCATGCTTCAGGAAGACAACGGAAGCAGCCGCTGGACACCAGCGGAGGGAAGAAACGGAAGCGGAGGAGCTGGTGCTGGGAGACTCCAACTATCCCAGTTCTCCGAGTTCTCTGCCAGGACCGTCACGAGGGGAGATTCAATCGAGGCCAATGACACCCGGCCTCGGCATCGAGCCGAGTCAACCAAGGGCAGTAGAGGTGAGCGCAGATCCAAGGACAACCCCGGCCGGGGTTGTCGAACCATCAGGGACCCGGAATCATCGCTACAGCCTGAGGCCCAATCCGATGCCCAGCCAACGGCTAAGAGACTTTGCATGGACATCTCCTTGAACTGTGGTCCGAGCGTCTGGGGCAGAACAAACTAAAACAAAGGAGGGATGTAGAGAGCCACTCGGGCTCTCCACTACATTGTATCTTTCCCCCACGCACGCACGCACAACCCCGGGGCGGGCTCCCGCCGGGGTATAAATAAAGATGCGGAAGACCGCTCGGGGTCTTTCCGGCTAACCAGCATGAGAGTCGGTGTCCATTCCTTATGTACAATATTGCCACGTGCTAAGGCCTTACCCCGAAGTCTACAGGGGGGGGGGGGGGGGGGGGGGGTGAGCAGACCACCAGACAAAAATGAGAGTGTGAAAAAGGCCGCTTTATTGAAACAGGTGCATATTTACAACAATACAACCCTGGCCAACGCCTTACAAAACTAAACCTCACTAATTAAATAATTAACTGCAAACCCCAAACGTCAGGCCTTCCCCTAATACGTCACAGTCCCCACCCCCACCCTGTACAACATCATTACAATACAAACCAATACAAAACCTGCATAATCATTTAAACATCATCCCAACCCAAAAGCATAACATCACATTCCCCAATTGCCCACCAAGAACTTACGTTAACCAAAACAGTGTAACCACCCCACGAAACATTTATTTCAACTTCTCCAACCATAGCCCCATTTTAACAAAAACCCAACAACCTTCATGTTCCTGCTGGCAAAAACCCCCCAAAATCCGCATGGCACCTGTTCCAAGCGACAATGTACAACGTAAAACCCATATCCACCTGTTCCGACAAACGACCAAAATAAATAATAAAATAAATATAAAACCCCAAATAGGAATTAAATAAATAAAGGCTAGAAAAAAGGGGGATCAAAAGATAAAGGGAGGGAGGGAGGGAGGGAAAACATTTTATTAAGCTAATTGAGCTCCCGGCTACCAGGTCACCTAGCCTAAAATAGTGGCCGGGAGGAGGAGCCAACAGAATTTATAGTTGGGCTCCCTCAGTAGAAATTAGAAGAGCCCAAAACCAGCCCAAAAGAAGCCCAAAGTGAGCCTGCTCTCAAACCCCCCCCCCCTACTTGCCCCTCCCAAACAGCCCGGGGGGGGGGGAACCACCCTCCGGTCGGCTGCCCCCCCCCAAGCCCCCCTTGGGAGGGAGGGGTGGGGGGGGGGGGGTGAGCAGACCACCAGACAAAATTGAGAGTGTGAAAAAGGCTGCTTTATTGAAACAGGTGCATACTTACAACAATACAACCCTGGCCAACGCCTTACAAAACTAAACCTCACTAATTAAATATTTAACTGCAAACCCCAAACGTCAGGCCCTCCCCTAGTACGTCACAGTCCCGCCCCCACCCTGTACAACATCATTACAATACAAACCAATACAAAACCTGCATAATCATTTAAACATCATCCCAACCCAAAAGCATAACATCACATTCCCCAATTGCCCACCAAGAACTTACGTTAACAGAAACAGTGTAACCACCCCACAAAACATTTATTTCAACTTCTCCAACCATAGCCTCATTTTAACAAAAACCCAACAACCTTCATGTTCCTGCTGGCAAAAACCCCCCAAAATCCGCCACCCAGAAAAGAGGGGGGGGGAATTAACCACACCCCCTCTCTTTCTGCCCCCCAAAATCAAACAAGCAACCATCGAAGAGCTTAACCAAGAAAATTCGGAATATTCAAGCACCTGGAAAGGACCTCCCGCAATTCTAAAAGATACAAGTCCATCCCAATTCGAGACAAATGAACTCCATCACTACGAAAAAACTCCAAAGCATCATAACGAATGTCCTTATGGGACACCCGTCCAAAACCTAAGTCCCTGTAAAAACGAGAAACCTCCAAATTTAACTTCCTGCGCGCTTTATCCACTGCCCTAGGCTTAATCGCACCCCTCCAGGTTCTACGGGGAACCAATTTGGTCCACAAAACATGGCATCCTGACCACTGTTGTTTTATGAGAGAGAGATCCTTCTTCATAGTTCGTAGAAGGACCACCCCTTTGACCCCACAAAGATCATTTTCACCGAGGTGTAAAAGCAAAACATCCGGACAGATACCTCCTACCAACCATGAATTCAAAGCAGGAATAAGTTCCCTCCAAATCATACCCCCTTTACCCTTCCACACAACATTAAATAAACGGTCATTAAAACCAAGCTTAGGACCAAAATAACTCTTCCGTGCTTGATCTTCCACGCGCCTTATGAAGGAATGCCCCACAATCCAGATCGTCATAACAGCCGAACGGGGGCCGGCCACTGAACCTGAAAAAAGAAAAGCAGCATCAAAATTTTAAGGAGAGACATCAGTCGCAAGCGCCGCACCAGGCTCATTCCGCACATAGCGCCGAAAGCAGTCGGAAGACCAGCGCCCTAAAGACATAATATCCTGCTGTGACCAACCCCTATTATAAGCCTCCGTTGCAGCCCCAATCCTGAAAGAATGAGTACCATAACGATTTTCATCCAAACCAAGAAAACGCAGAGCTTTACGCAGCACCATGCGCAGCTGGTATTCAGTCACCCTGGAACCATCCAAATGTTGAAAAACAGAAAACGCAGCAGCCGCCCCCGAACAAGCTCTCAAATGCCTAGCCCATCGTAAAGGGCACGTCTCCGGAGGAGAAGACGCCTCCAACCAAATACCCTTCCCCTTGCTTCTCTGATCAGTTTTCGCGCGAGCCAGCCAAATGTGCAAACCTGTCTCGGAAAAGTGAACATCCCCCCACCCCACCCCAAAAGTAACTTTAGATCCCAACAATTCCGACACTCTAAAAGCACCGAAAAACATCCATACCATGAGAGTCGAAAAGAGACAAACCTCAAACTCATCCAAACAAACAGAGGGTAATTCTTGCAAAACTCTGGCCAAAGTCTGCCATGACAAAGGTTGCCGAACCAACCGCTCCCTTCCCTGCTCCCTGGGACCAACCCTCCATCATGCGCTTACCAACCTCCCCTGCCGAAGGAGAATAGCCCCAAAATAATTTGCCCATGAACGCAATACCAGCCAATTTTCCTGCAATTGCAACACGGGTCAGGCCTTTGTCCATCAAGTGAAGAATAAACTGCACCACATCCTCAGAACGTCTCCAACCGGGCAAGCGCCAGCAAGCTCCAGACTCCAAAAACTCCTTCCAGGCCAATTCATATGCTGCCCTAGTAGAAACTGCCAGGGAACCTACCACCAACTGTAAGACCCTGTCTCGCCTACCGTCCACAGATGATCCGGCATGGGGGTCGGCGTCCTGTCCGCCTCTGAGGCTAGCCCATGGCATCTCTCCCACATTGAACGAGACAAAGCATCCGCAATGTCATTGTCCACACCAGGAATGTGCAAGGCCTTAAAACTGATGTCGTACTTCAAGCATCCCAACACAAAAACCCTCAAGAGCTTCAAAATCTGGGCATCCCTAGCCGACTGCCTATTGATAATGTCCACCACAGCCTTATTATCAATACGAAACAGGACTTTTTTGTGAGCCAGCTCATGACCCCACAGAGTCAAAGCAACAACCACCGGGAACAGCTCTAGAAATGCAATGCTCCTGCCTCCGTCCCTCCACTGAACCGGCCACCGCTCCGCACACCACCTGCCCTGCCAGTAAAGACCGAAACCATCGCTTCCTGCAGCGTCAGAAAAAAATTGGACATCCCAAACCCAATCGTCTTCCCTGTACAGGGGAATGCCATTGAAGGAATGTAAAAATGCCACCCACATCCGCAAATCCTCCTTAACCCCTGCTGATAAGCGAACGTGATGGTGAGGTAAATAGTGCCCGGATAGAGCCCTACCCAGAAGCCTACAGAAAGTTCTACCTGCCCTGACTACTCTGCAGGCAAAATTAAGGTGGCCCAACAGCACCTGAATCTCTTTGACTGTTACTTTTGACTTGACCAGCATGGAATGTAAGAGTTCCAACATTTTAGCCTTTTTCTCCACAGGTAAACGTGCTTCCATAACATGAGAATCTATCTCAATACCCAAAAAAGACATGGTCGCGCAGGGGCCCATTGTCTTTTCCGGTGCCAAAGGCACACCCAAAAAATCCATTAAAGTTTGAAATGTCCGCAAAGCATTCTGACATGCCGGGGAATTGGGAGCTCCCACAAAAAAGAAATCATCCAAGTAATGTGTTACTAACTGGTGACCTGAACAATTAGTGAAAAACCATTGGAGAAAAGTGCTGAAAGTCTCAAATAGTGCACAGGAGATGGAGCAGCCCATTGGTAACGCTTTATCCACATACCATTTCCCATGAAATTGAATCCTCAAAAGGTCCCAATCCCCGGGATGTACTGGTAGCAAACGAAAAGCAGATTTTATATCGCATTTAGCCATTTCCGCATCAGAGCCAGCAGACACAACCAGGGCCATGGCCACATCCACAGATGAATACGATACTGAAGCAGCTTCCTCATCAATGAAGTCATTAACCAAGGAGCCCTCCGGCCATGACAAGTGTTGAATTAGACAAAATTGCCCAGACTCCTTCTTAGGGACCACACCAATGGGGGACACAATGAGATTCTCCAAGGGCCAATCATCAAAAGGACCTGCCATCCTTCCCTCACGCACTTCTTTATCCAATTTGTCTTGCACTACAGCAGGATGTTCATCGGCTGACAACAGATTTTTAGACCACCGCCGCAACCGCGGCCCTGTATAACCAAGCCGAAAACCTTCCTGAAAACCATCCAGCAGTAACTTACCAGCCTCAGCATTCCCATAACCCCTCAGAGCCACTGCTAGCTGAAAAAGTTTAACCGGAGTACGAGCCTTTGGGCCCAGCTCCTGGAGCGCTTTTCCCCCCTCTGTTAGGCTGAGGCTGCTGTGTCGGACCAGGGGCATTGGTAGGCTGCTGTGACCATTGTCGACCTCCTGTAACTCGAGGCCCCCAACACCTGGCCAATGGATGCGTTCTTCCACATTGGGAACATTCGTGTCTGAACTTACAATATTCCCTTGGGAAGTGACCCCTGTTAAAATCCCAGCAGGTCCCATTGGCAGGTTGCACTGTCGCTGCTGCACCCACCCCTCCCCGGGTGGGCTTCCCCTGAAAGGGCCGGTAAAGTAAGGGATAGCCACTAGCTGTAAAAATCGTCTTACCACCAGCCGATGCACCCATAGTGTGTTGCCACAAGTCATTGTCCAACTCCCCCCATTTCGCCTCAGGATCCCAAGCCATCCGTGCTCAGAATTCCTCATCATACTTTGACCAGGCATAACCACTGCCAGTAATCTGCGCCTTCCTGATCACATCCATATACTTAAAAATGGCAACACAGCGTTCAGGGAACTTTTCACAGTACACGCTAGCATAGATCAGAAATGCCGCTGTCCAGTTTTCTATCGTCAAAGGAACCTTTGGGCGCTTAGCCAGCTCGTATTCCTCTTTCTTAGACCCCTCCTTGGAGCAAACCTCCCTATGTAAGAGCTTCAGTAGTTCAACATACTCCCCCTTCCAAATCCTTTCCTTAGTTGCCAACATTAAATGAGCGCCCAAAGGTTTCGTAACGCCCATGTAAGGTAATTTCTTTATCTTAAGCTCCTTACTATGCGGGGATCTTTACTTACCTCCATGGGCTCAGTACCAGTGCTAGAATCCACCTTTGAACCCAGACCCCCATCACTTGTACCCACCCCTTGATCTTTTACATAACGACCCTTGTGTAACTTAAGGTCCAGACCTTCAGAAACCGTTTCACCACCTGTCCCCACAGACACCATAGTAGGTTTGGCCCGTGGTACAGAACGCTCACCTGGTTTAAGTAAAGGAACTTGAGCCGGCCGCACTCTCCAGGCCAGATGCTCCACGTCATCGACCATCCGAGGAACCCTCACCGAGGGGCCGCTCTCTCGAGTAGGTCTGGGAACTGCAGTTTTGGGACGCACCACCACAGGCGCCTGTAAAACAGTATCAGAAACATGAAAAGACCGCCCCTCCGTGCCCTCAGCACGTAACTCGCCCTCCTCAGGGCAGTCTTCACCATAATCCAACACCACAGATTCCTCCACTCCAGGAGGGGCAACCACCACTGACGTATTTTGAAAACCAACATGGGCCTTACCCGCCCGAACTGAAACATGAGGCGGGGGAGCCGACTGAACCCGTCTGTACTCCCCCAAACGATGACCACTTTTGGACACCTTGACCAATGACAAATCACGTTTAGAATGACAGGAAGATGTTGGGGCCAGCGAGGACGCGCCGGTCCTGCTTCTGCCAACCCCGCTGAGAACCGGAGAAAAGGACGTTGGGGCCAGCAAGGACACGCCTGGTCTGCTTCTGCCGACCCCGCTAAAATCCTGAGAAAAGGAACTTGCGGCCAGCGAGGTGGCGCCTGGCCTGCTTCTGCTGACCGTGGCGAAGTCCTGAGCCAAAGACGTTGGGGCCAACGAAGTCGCTTCGGACCTGCTTATGTTGACCGCGCCGGGATCCCTCGCCGGTACGGGGTATGCCGCGCCAGGCTCCACCCTCCCTTCTCCTCGGTGCAACTGGGCCGCACTCAGCCCCTACCAAGTCTGCCGATCCACGATTCTCCCCGACCTGTGAAGAAAAAGGCTGGACTGATGTGCCGGGGCCCTTCTTACGAAAACTTCCAAACATATCAATACCACTAGCCACACAAGACCCAGACCCCTGGAATTGCCCGCGACCAGCCTGCCCAGAAACAGACCCCGTAGGCCGACCGGACAAGACTTGCAGAGGAGGAGACGACTCCACGACTTCACCATCGCTACTCCAATCCAACAGTTCCTGAACTAACCTCGACGCAGGACCCAAAACTTGTCCGCTACGCCCCCCCTGCTGCGTATCCTGCACGGACCTTTCAACCCTCCCAGAAGGTCTACCCCCCACAGGCAGGCCCGGAAACTTCAAAGTGCCTCCAAAGCCACTCAACATGTCAGTACCTTGGGTAGGAGGAACTCCGCCCGCATCCCGAATTCCCCCTGCCCAGGAAGGAAAAACATCCAGACCCTCCCAAGACCTGGCACCTACCTGTTTACTGCCACTCCCCTGCAAAGATCCAAAAACATCACCCCCAAGAACAGGCCCAAAACCTGTCTCACCTGACCCAGAAGTACACGCAGCAGCACCCAACCCGCCAACGTCAGCCACCAATCCACGTGAAACATCTCTCGCCCTTCTTTCGACCTGCGCCCACTCCCCCTCCCCCACAGAGCCACTAAGAACAGAAAAAACCTCACCACGAGTCGAAACAGGAGGAGAAAACAACAAGGGACTAACGGGCGCCAAGTCGCCCTCAGAAACTGCCACCGTATCAGGAATGCCATCACCCTCAAACAGACGCGCACTAGAACCACGAGCTGGCGTAGAAAAACGGACTCCCTCAACCCCTTGACGTGAAGGCAAAAATTCGACCTCTCAACTAACACCGTGTGCCCCCAATGCCGACTGGTCAGAAAAATGCCCAACCGGCCCTTCAGCCGGTAACATCAAGGCCTCATGCGCGTGAGGCGCCAAAAATTCAACCTGCGCATGCGCGCCAACCGCCGGCGCGTTTCCCGCCTGCTCAACGGTTGGGAGAAATGAAGCAGAGGCCGAGCGCTTCCTACCTCCTCGCTTACCGGCCCGCTTACCCCTCACAGCGGGAACCGAAAGTGAACGCACCGGCGGCCCCATGGGGACAAGAGAAGCAGATGCCCCTCCCTCCCCCACCCCCACCTGACCAGACAAAACCGCCCCTGTTTGCAACGGTACTACAGTATCAGGGGCCGGTCTCCTAGAGCGCGGGCGACCCCTCTCACTTACCACCTCACGGCGAGACCTCTTCGGGGACAGACAAGCCGCGACTACCGCGGCCACACGAGCTGAGGCCTGCCGCTGAGGACGCGGCGGCCCAGCCACATCCCCCAAAACCAGGTCCAGATGTTCCGCCTCGCTCAAAAGGCGGATTGCCTCCAGCACACGATAGTCTTTACCCGACATCTTGCAAAAGAACACTAAACTACACTCACAAGGAAAAATTTTTATTAAGCTAATTGAGCTCCCGGCCACCAGGTCACCTAGCCTAAAATGGTGGCCGAGAGGAGGAGCCAACAGAATTTATAGTTGGGCTCCCTCAGTAGAAATTAGAAGAGCCCAAAACCAGCCCAAAAGAAGCCCAAAGTGAGCCTGCTCTCAACCCCCCCCCCACTTGCCCCTCCCAAACAGCCCGGGGGGGGGGACCTCCTTCCGGTCGGCTGCCCCCCCCCAAGCCCACCTTTGTAACAAATTCTTAATTTTGGACAATGTTGGCAACTTAAAGAAATTCCAAGTAATCATTATGTGAAGAATGGGTGCACTGCCCTCTCTTCCAGGAAAGTCCCTTGGGGGTATAGGAGAGGGCAGTAAGAGACGACACAGAGCGGGATTTTAATTAGCAAGAAGTAATGACAAGGGACAGGGAAAGGGTGGTCTCATTTCCCCTCACAGGGCCAGGCCTTCTTTCTTTAGTTTCCCTCAGTAATGGTATTGCCTTGGAATAAATGTTTTTCAGATCAACATCAGTGGATGTTTGCTGCGGTGTCACCAACGTTACTATCAGGGACCAAAAGTCAGTTTGATTTTGAATTTATATTTATAAAGTGCATACTAATGCCCAGGGACATCTAGGTGCCACAACCTGACAATACACTGAAAGAAAAGAGTATGAGGCAAAACAGCAGATACCTGAAACCGATTTAGATAATGACTACCGGGTGAAAAGCCAGTTCTTAAGGTCCTTCCTGAATAGAAGCAGTTCCGAAGAGTTCTCCAGGTGGGTGGGTAAAGTGTTCCACAATTTCAACATTGAAAAAACAAAAGTGATACCTCCCCACCTAGATAGTCAGAAACCCTGGATCTCAACCAGATTAGCAGAGAGGAGATTTCTTTGTGGGGTGTACCAGCGAAATGTATGCTTTAGAGACTGATCTAGAATTATGTAAGGCCCTAAAGGCAAGATAAAGGGCTTGGAAATCTATCAGTTTCTTCATATGCAACCAATGCAGAGACATAAGTGTTTGTGTAGCAGACTGATAACTGGGAGTTCTTGTCAGTAATCGGGCTGCCACATTCTGAAGAACTTGTAACTTGCAAAGAAGACCTTTCTGTAGGTTGATCCAAAGAGCATTGCAATAGTCTAACCTGGAAAGCACAAGAGCAGGGACAACTGTTTTTTTAATAGATCCTGAAGTATAAAAGGACGTTTTTTCTTTATCATTTTTAGTGTGTAAAAGGTTGAGGAAGTAAGAGCATTAATTTGAAGTTTAAAAGATAGGGCTGTGTCAAAGATTACACCCAGATTCTCTGCTTTTGTTGCTGGGGTGGGGAGGTTCCCAGTTCCTGGGGCCACCAATTAGGTGACCAGATGGATACATCTGATCCAAAAAGCAAGACCTTAGTCTTTCCTGAGTTTGATTTTAGACTATTCTCCAGCATCCACTGATGTACCTGTTGCATGCAATTATGAATCCTGGTTGGTGTGTCCTGGATGTTACTAGTTACTGAAACGACAATTGGGTGTCGTCTGTATATTACACTGTGGCAAAGCCAAAGGATTTCAAAAGTCCTGCCAGGGTGGAGATATGCAAATTAAAGAGTGAAGGGCAGAGTGAAGAACCCTGCGGAACACCACAGGGTAGTTGAAAGGGAGGGGATTCAAAATCGCCGAATTCCACTGATTACTGTCGCTCAGTTAAAAAAGATTTCAGTAGGGAAAGGGCTGAACCTTCAGTACCTAAGCGATGGAGACGATTAATCAATAAGCAGAGGTCGACAGTATTGAACGCTGCAGAGAGGTCTAAAAGAATCAGAGCAACATTGCATCCTTTGTCTACTGCACATCTGATTACTTCCGTAGTGGTAATCAGGGCTAGCTCCATATTGTGCTCGCTCCTGAAACCATGCTGAGTTACATCTAAAGGTTTTATTGTTGCTAATAAAAGCAGTGAGTTCTTGATTTATTAACTTTACGGTGAATTTAGCAGACAGTTGGAGATGAGAGAGAGGGTGAAATCTGCTGGCATCCAGAATATTTAGATTGGTTTTTTTTCAAGAGTGGGAGGGTGGACGTCTTTTTCCATAGCTTTGGAAATGCGTCAGTCTTAAAAATGAGATTAAATGCACCCGTAAGATGTAGTGCAACTATCTCTGGCGCCAAGTGTATGATTGTAGGCGGGCAGGGATCAGCTGGTGAGCCAGACATAGCTGCGCAGAGAAATTTAAAAACCTGCTCATAGGTAATGCATGAGAAGGCAGATAAAGTAATGGAGTAATTACCAGCCCCGTTCACAAGAAGGGTGTGGCTACCACTAACACAGTTGTTGCCAATAGGCAGGCTACCATAGGTGACACCAATAGACAGGCTATTACTGTTAGAGTTTGGAGTCATAGAAAAAGCGTCAAATATGTTGCTAACTTTTTGTCGAAAGAAAGAAGCTAAGGTGTTGCACAATGTTTGATCAACAGTTACATTCTTTTTATCAGGCACTTTCGGTAATTTTAGAACCGTAATGATTAATTCTTTTGGGTCATTGTTTGTTGATTTTATTTTATCCGTATAGTAGCTGGTTTTAGCTTTGAGGATCATCTCTTTATAATTCATAATCATTTTCCTACAGGTTACTTTCTCAGAATTGGCATAATTCTGCCTCCAACGACATTCCTGATCGCGACAACACAGTTTTTCAAGCCTAAATTCCACAGAGAAGCAAGGCTCAAATGGCCTAGCTCTGCCATCCCTTCCCTTTTACTGATATTGAATGGTAATTGTAATCAAAACAATACATGTCATTAGTGCAGTACATTTTACTGCTTTTGTGTCTATTTCTGTGAATAGACCTACATGTCCAGACTTCTCCAATTCTGATCACTTCAGGTATATTGCGCCTCCTTTCCTTGGCACCTTAGTTCACCTTTTTCTCTCAGCTTGTTTTCCTTCATCCCTCTTCTCTTCCATTGTTTAATATCTGTTCTTCTTCCCTTCACTCATCTGTAAGTCTGTTCTCTACAATTAATTGCAAATCTCTGCCTCCCTTCTAACTACAAACCTGCATGTCCTTCTTCCTCCGCCCAACTCTGCGACTACAGTCTCAGATTTACTTATTCCTTCTTGTTATCTGTTTCAACTTTCCTCAGATTTGTACAACCTCAGTTTCCTTTATGATTTGACTCCTGCATGTCTTCTAGTCGGTTGGCACCTTTTCTCAAAAGGTATGCACTTTCTGTCCTCTGCACTATTCTCATTACATCATCCACATTCCTATTTCCCTTCTACTAATTTTTCACCATTTCTTTACCGCCAATATCCAATAAATCTTCTACAGCCTCACTAGTATTTCACTCAGCCTGACCTTCATAAGTTCCTTATGCTCTTTGAAGTATCACATTAGAGGAAATCATTTTCCATTGTCTCAGTTATTCGACACTTCTCACATTGTTAATTTTTATGTTTTCTTTCTTGTGCAGTCAGTGCCCTTAACTAACCCATGTACACTCCTCTGAGGCAGTTCCTAATAGCCTCTCTAATTCTTCTAAACTATTTTCTCTTAATTGGCACTTTATCCATCACTTTGTCCTGCAGATTGCACACCAAACCTTCACTTTTGTGCTTCTATTTACCTTTTCGCAACACTGCCTCAACATGTATTTATTTATCAAAGTTCTAGTCTCATCATCGCTCAATTGTAGAAGAACAACTATTGTTTTCCTATTCTAGTGCAGCATCTGTAGAACAACCCACCAGAGCGTTCCCTTGCAACCCACATTTGGCTAGGCAGACATCTCAAATGTCCTTCCTTCTCCTTCATGCTTTCCCAAACGATACCATATTTTAAAATGAATTTCTTTCCTGTCCCCTTCTCCAGTTTATATTGCTTGTAAAGAGCTTAAAGAGACGGAATATAAGAGCACTGTGCACATCTGTAGATCGGTTAATCGCATAATACCCATGTTGATGATCATAAGCGTAGCCACGCAAATAAATAAACCGTCAGAAAAACCCACCGCCCTGAACTTCTCTAAACATTCAACTTAATAAGCATTATCAATCCTTCACTTTCTGAACCATGCATATATATTTACTCCTATGTTTTCCCATAGTTCCCAGTTTAGATATTGTCCCTTGTAAATCTTTATTTTCAGAAACTTCCTGTTCCAACTCCATCCATACCACAGGTTTCGCCATTGTCCAAGTTGACATCACTACTTGGTTGGTATGAGTTACTCTGCTAATGCCCCAAGCTCCTAAATCACCAGCTCTTTTCATCACATGAAGCTTGCATGTACCACCTTTAGCTGTCTGTTTGTCAGACATTCTCCTATTATATGATATCTACTCTGTGATGTATATTATACTCAGTATTTAATTTCAAACAATTGTATCTGAGCTGTAAAAACACAACACTCATAGGCTCCTGAAAATATCACTGCAATTCAAAATCCAAACTCCTCAACGCAACATATCCTTTATTTCTATAGAAACATTATGGGGCTTATTTTGATGTTGAGCGGAAGCTTCTAATATCTTTTTGCAACAACTATCTAATAACTTTCTTGATGTGTTAAATTTTGCACAACAGCTTCTATTTTTTTCTCCTATTGGTTGCGAACATGCTCTCTCGTCAATATGAAAGAGCTACCAAATAAGGATTGAAGAGGTTTTTGGGAAAGCTGATTGTTTGACTATGCATTATAAGGAAAAAAGTACCTCTTGCCATACATGATAAGGATATTGTAAGTCACCTTGAAGTTCCATAATCTTATAAAGGAACTTGGCCTTCAGCCTCATTCCTCTATATGGTATTGGAAGCCTCAGTGACTTGCAATATCCTTAAAATTTACTTAAGATGGTACTTTATCCCATGAATAATACAGTAATACCACATCCCCTTAAAATGCAAAATTGTGTTAGAAACTCATTAATATCTCAATTGACCTCATTCTTAAACATTTCCGGGTATAAGATAAATTGAACTAAATGTGAGGCAGTACCATTAACCTGTACTACTACTTCTGCTTCCTGGAAGGATCTCCCAGTTAAATGGCTCCATTCAAAATTGACACTTTTAGGGTTACTCATTAATCAAGGACTAAAAGATATGATCATGGATAACTTGAACCCAGATGTTGAACAAATCAAATGGGACCATTAGTGGTCGTTTTTGATTCTGTCACTTTGGAGAAAGGTACAGATCATAAAAATGAGCACGATTCTGGAACGTAATAATATTTTTGGGATGGTACCATTACCTATTCCATATTCATTCTTTAAAAAAATGACTTCCATCTTGTCCCAATTTATTTGGTGTGGAGATAGACCCGAGGGAAGGGTTAAAATTTACATTCATCTTTAAGGAAACGGGGCTTGCGCTTACCCTATTTAGAAAAGTTCTGGATTGCACAACAACTTGCACATTCTTTATATTGGCTACACACTCACAGGAATACTTCACCTGGGTCAAATTAGAACAGACAGTACTTAAAACTGACACAGAACTTTTCATCTATTATGCCAAACATCACGATTTGCGCATTATTTTAATCCTATCACCTATTCATCACAATTAGCTTGGCAGAAAGCACATAAATGTACTGCATCACATAATGGCCTACATAATGGAACAATTAGGACATTGTACTTAAGGGTAGTGAGCTTAAGTAGCCCCTCTGGGCCGAACATGAAATAAAGCAAGTTAATGATATACTCCTACAACAACATTCTTTAAAATCATTCTTACAAATACAACAAGAATTAGAATTCCATCTTCGCAACTCTCTAGATATCATAAGTTTACATGTGTCCTTTCATCAATAATGACTAAGTCTCAAGCTGTAACTTCTATATCTCCAATTGCCCAATATATACACACAAGGAAGGATTACAAGGGAATCATTCTCTGGTTCATACAGCATCTTAATTGAATATTTTGTCTCTACTGACACCACTTCCTCATAACAACAATGGTAGTCATCACTACTGAAAAAACAATTGTCGGATGAGGAATGGGGCACCTTACTGGAAAATTACAATAGAGGGCTCAGAGATTCTTGTCTAAATTTAGTTAATTTAGTTCTTTTAAAATATTTCTTGGCTGGCACTGGTCAACTTCTAAGGTATATCTAGCCATATTTAGCCTAGACTTCCTCTACTGGAGGTGTCAAGAACCCGACGACAGTGACATTGTTCAAAAACTGTGGGAATGTCAAATTGTTTTTACTTATTGGTCTCAGATTGAGAAATATTTGAATGATTGCTCTCTTATTCGTTTTTTCCTTATCAGGACGACTATCGCTCTTGCAAGATATTTCAGAGTAACCCCCCATGTTGGTACACACTTACAAATGGCTTTCCACAGCCCTCAGTCTTTCTAAAGCCACCATACTACGTTTCTGTAAGACAAATATACTCAAAATAATTCAGTCTTGGCTTGAAGATGTTTGAAGTGGCAAAATTTGAGAATATGATTTATAACCTAAATGATAAATTGCAACAATTTGATTGAATTTGGGGCCCTTTGCTGGGATTGCGATAGTGAAATAATGCTACCTCATTTCTATGTACATAGATACTTCCAAAGTGTTATTTACTTAAGTGTTATTTGATATATCATAAGGTATGCTGAGATGATTGTTGTCATATTGACGCACTAAACCTGCATCAGATTGTCCACAACCCACACACATTGCTGGACATATCTTAGATGTCATTTTTGCTAATACCGAACTAGTTACCTTTCAAACTATGAATGAAGGAGTATTTATAAAGCGCGTAGCTACCCATAGGCATCCCAGCGCTGAGAAGTAAGTGACGCTTCAATAAATCACTTAGGAAAGAGCCATGTTTACAACAGCTTACGGAAGGCCATATGTGTGGGTTACCTTCGAAGCTGAAGAGGAAGGGAATTCCATAGTTTGGCAGCATTATACGAAAATAGTCGGACACCACTTCTAACCCTCTTGATGCTGGGGACAACGGCCAGGTATTGGTCATCTGAGCGCAGTCGCCTTTTAGCTCGATATGGGCTTGACCATGGAGGAAATAATCTCTGGTCCTTTCCCTCCTATCATCTTGTGGTTGATACACAAGGTTCTTGAAGTGGACTCTCTCTCGTACGGGGACCTAATGGAGAGCTTTCATAGCAGGTTTTGCAGACTACCGGCTCGAAGTCCCCATAAGGATCCTTGCGGCGCAGTTCTGCACTGTTTGAAGTTTAGCAAGTACCAAGCTCAGGGCGCCAAGGTATAAGGCATTCACGTCGTCCAGGCGTGAAAAAGAAGCGCCTGGACCATGAACTTTCTTGACTGAAAGGGGAGCAAAGGGAGCACTTTCCGAAGCATCCTTAAGATGCCAAAGCAGGAGGCCACAACCTTTCTGGCTTGGACTTTGAAGCTGAGGGCTGAGTCCAGCCATAAGCCCAAACTCTTTATCTACGACTTGGGGGCAGGTGTGTAGCCCATAGAGGCTGGCCACATAGTGTCTGCCTTGAAAAGAGAAGGATTGCCAAGGAGCATAAGCTTGGTCTTATCAGCATTTAGTTTTAGATATGAATGTTTCATCCAATTGGCTACTTTTTCAAGGCAGGGACAGAGGCAGGTATAGGCCATGTCTGTATGGTAGAGCGCAACAGCCAGTTTGATGTCATCAGCATAGGTCACAATATGCAATATGCATATGTCACAAGATGTCCGCAAGAGGAGCCATGTATGCGTTAAAAAGAGTGGGGCTCAGGGAGGACCCCTAAGGAACCACACAGTGGAGGGGCCAGGATTTTGAGATGGCCTCGCCCTCGAACACTTAAAAAGTTCTTTCCTCCAGGAAGTATTGCAACTAGGTTAGGGCTACTCCGGACACACCAAGCTTCTTAGTCATTGGACCAGAATGAGGTGGTTGACTGTATCAAAGGCCGCACTGAGATCTAAAAGAATCACGTCAAGGAGCCCCCTGCATCGAGATTCTTTCTGGATTCTTCCACGACTCCCAGTACAGCCGTTTCCGTTTCTTGGTGGGGGTGAAAGCCAGTTTGAGAGGGACGGAGAAACCTTGGTATCTTGTTCGATGAGAGGTTGCTGTTTAAACACCACGTGAATTCGGTGGTCTCATCGTCCTTCTACACTCTAAAAAAGATCGAAAAGCTGTTGCCATATCTCCCTTCGGGGGCGGGGAAAACTTTGATCACCACTCTCGTATTCTCTAAATTGGATTACGGCAACGCCCTATTCCTAGGCCCGCAAGAACAGACCCTAACTAAACTACAATCGGTGCAAAATGCAGCAGCCAGACTTTTGTTAGACATTCCCAGCCGCCGCCCCACCTCTCTGGCCATAGGTCACCTGCATTGGCTAGAGTCAAGAGCCGGATAAAGTTCAAGGCACTATGTATTGCTTATAAAGCCATCCATGACTCAGGACCTAGGTTCCTCAAAGACGCCTTTCAGATCTATGCTCCTCAAAGACCCCTTCGTTCGGCGTGCACCCACCTTGTCTCCGTCCCACGTACCAGAACCACTAGCTGGGGAGACCGACGCTTTTTAGTGGCAACCCCCAGACTGTGGAACTCTCTTCCTTTGTTCATCAAAACCAGTCCTACTCTTATCATCTTCCGTAAACTCCTGAAAACCTGGTTATTCAATCAATGATTCATCTGGTAGCTTTCCACCATAGGCAGTCTGATATGCGCCGAGACACCCTCGGGTAGTTGTGCGCAATAAAAATCTCAAAAACATAAACATAAACATAAACATGAGATTCCAGTTGTGTGGAAAGCGCCGAATTAACATGCTTCTCCACTATGTTGCTAATACCTGGGAGAAGCGAGATGGGTTGATAGTTGCCAAGACAGTCTGGGTCCAGGCTAGGTTTTTTCAAGAGGGATTTGACCATGGCTTTTTTCCATAGAGGGGGTCCACACCGGCGGATATTGAGGAGTTGATCAAATCCAGAATGACTGGACCAACTGCTTCAGCCACCTAGTTCAAAATCTTAGGCGGGGCAGGATCTCTAGGCGACCCACTCTTAATGAGTACAGAGGTAGTCTGAAGTGATTCTCAGTCCATTAATGGAAAGGCCTTTAGAGAATGTTCCTTACTCCATATGTGAGACTCCTCAGAATGAGGAGTGGTATGACTATCGGTCGAAGCAAAAGGTTCATGGATTGTTTGAATTTTGTTATAAAAGTATTGTGCAAGTTCATTTCAACGTTGGTCCGTAGCTATGGGTGTGTCAGGGGTAGAGGGAGCTCTCAGTAATTTTTTTTAATTCTAAATGTTTTGTGGGGGAGTTGGCTGCCAAGGAGATTTTTTCCTCAAAATAAGAGGTCTGGGCTTTTTTTATTTTGAGCTTGTAAATTTAAATAGCCTCCAGTCATATGGTCGGACCACTACTTACTTGCTTTCCAACATTAAACAACACTTAGCAACTCACCTAAAACTACCTTACATCCATCCACCTATCAACCGTGGAACAAAATCAATTTGGAGCACTTAGAAACACAACTAACATCCAGTACAAATCTGGAAAAACAATTCTGTTAAAAATCTATGTGAGTGGTTACAGGAAGCTTGTGACATCCTGATCCCACTCAAAACCACACAACAGAACAAAAGAAAAAAAGCGCCTTGGAGAAACATAGAGATAAAAGACATAAAAAATAATTTAGAAAGCAGCAACGTACCTGGCTCAAAACAAACGCCAAACAAGACAAACTTCACCCAAACAGATCATACAAGTCAGCTATCAAAAAAGCTAAGAAAGGGTACTATTCAAAATGCTAAATGTGCAAATAAAGAATTCTATAAAATACTCAATGAATTTTGCAAACCAAATTGCCTATAAGGAACTCATCCTGTTGCTCAAGAGTTCACAGACAAACTGGCAAATCATTACACTGACAAAACAGACATGTTGGACTCGTACTTAAAACAGAGACAAAGCACCAGCACTAACCCTTTGACAAAACAATAATCCAAGAATTCTCTAACCGAGACTCTCTGTTCCTTCCAACACATCTCACATAATTAATTTATGGACCTGGTCACAGTAAGCAGGCCTGCCAGCAGCCCTTCTGACCCCTGTCCACTACAAACTTTCAAGACAATTCTTTTAACAACCTCTGCTGCCACTCCAGTAGGAAGAATCATCAACTATTCCTTAACTGCCAGAATATTTACAGAAGAACTCAAAAAGCCATACATACGCCCTTTACTGAAGAAAACAAACTTGGGCCCACTGAACCCTGACAACTACAGACCCATTATAAATGGACCTTTCCTGAGCAAACTGATAGAAAGAGCAGCGTTCGCCCAGATGTCACAATTCATTGAAGAAAATGACATACTTTCAGACTTCCAAACAGGTTTCATTCTGGGAAGAGGCACAGGATCTCCCCTCCTTGCCATCTGGGGTGACCTGGAGAACACAGTAGACCGCAACAGGGTTGCTACTCTTCTCCTCTTGGACCTCTCGGCTGCCTTTGACACGGTTGACCATGACACTCTGAAACAAAGACTCTATGAAGCCGGCATAGAGGGAATTGCTCTAGCCTGTATTGCGTCCTACCTTCGAAACAGAACTAAGGTCATCCATACCCAACCTTTCTCATCCAAACCATACTCCACAAAAGCAGGGGTCCCTCAAGGCTCTATCATCTGGCCCATGCTTTTCAACGTCTACATGAAGTAATTACCAGCACTGATCAATAAATTTCACCTCACCTGCTATAACTATGCAGACAACACACAAATACTCCTTCAACTGGATTGCCCCAAAGAAATTAGAAACTCCCCAATTTTCAGTTGTCTCAGAGCTGTGGATCAGTGGATGACTTGGAGCCACCTCAAATTGAATGCTTTCAAAACGGTAATACTCACGTGTTGCGATTGGAAACATTATGACCCACTTGCCGCCGGGCCTGATGAACTGGGATCACCACCGAAAGTATCGAAGGAAGTAAGAAACCTCGGAATGACCATGGACTCCAAGCTGTCGATGAATGCCCAAGTGGACAAACTAGCAAGATCAAGCTTTGTCACTATAAAACGCTGCGACAAATTTTCCCTCATTTGGGATTTCCACACAAGGTCCAAGCGACCATCTCCCTTGTTCTGTCCAAACTCGATTACACCAATAGCCTCTACCACGGATCACCTTTAATGACCATGAAAAGACTACAACGGATTCAACGAACTCTGCTGCCAGACTACTCTTGCATATCAAACCGCGAGACCAGATCACTCTTACCTTGAAAACCCTGCATTGGTTACGGGTTGCCAGAAGATCAACTCTCAAGCTGCTTTGTATCACCCACAAAGTAATACATGGAATGGTACCCCTCTTCATGAGAAACAAAATCACCAAACACATTCAACAAAGGAACCTCCACTCTAAAATGGCACCTCGCCTCAAAATCCCAAGATACAAGAAATAAAACATCGGTGGCACATCCTTCTCTGTTCAAGCAGCCAAATATGGAACTCTTTACCCCCCAACATAAGATCCACAGACAGACACCTTATCTTCAGAAAACTGCTCAAGAATTGGCTCTTCCCCACATAAGCACCATACGCAAACAGAAATTTACAGCATATCTCTCTCTATATAATCATTTGTTTTTACTATAAATATGTACCTATCTTTGTGTATTGCTTTGTATAAACGTGTAAAATAATTATGTTATAAAAAAAGTTTAAAAAATTTAAGTACAATAAAACACAAAAACCAGAGTTTATCTGGTGGATCTTTGGTCTACATGTACTTCTTCCATTGTGCATCTATGTACCTTCCTTGTACTTGGATCTGTGTGTTTGTTGCTTTCCTCCTGAAAAGCATATCCAATGCACTACCCTATTTCTCATGCTGTACTTCTATCAATATCTTTAGTCTACATTATATACCCCCTTTATGATTCAATGTACTTATGGATCTATATATTTATCACTTTCTTCTAAGTCAGCATATCCAATGCGCTACCCTATTTCTCACCCTATACTTCTCTCAATATATCTTCTAACCCAACTTTTCTGACTCTTATCAAACTTCTTTTTACTACTCTTTCCAATGCACTACCCTATTTCTCACCCTATACATCTATCAATATATCCTGTACACCACTCTCTCATTTTTCCCAAACCCCTACTATGATCCCCAAAATATCCCTTTCTAGACTCTCCCTTACTCTACCCTTCCTTGCATCATCTGACACCTCTTTTACTATACGGATCCCCAAAATAAACCTTTCTAAACTCTTCCCTCTGACTCTTTCCCACCACAACCCCTTTTTACTCGTCCAAAAGCCTCCTCCTACTGCAGTGACTGCCAAAAAATCCTTCACTCTCCTATCCCTCCACTATCCTTTTCAATAAAAATAACAGACTAACATGTTCACTTGTCAAATTTCATATTCCACTATATTAATTCACCACTAATCCTGTATGGGTCCCAGAGTAGAGTGCTACTCGCCAAAAAAGCGCTTCAACACCTCATCAGAGGTAAGCAAGCATTATATAAATGCAAACCGTTTTCCCTCTTCTATCCCTCCGCTACCTTTCTCCATCCAACTGAATAATACATCCACCACTCAAACTACTTTCATATTTCACTATACTAATTTTCAACACTAATCCTTCATGGGTTCTGGAGTAGCGTGCTACTCGCCAATAAAGCGCTTCAACACCCCATCAGGGTTACAGGCGCTATATAAATGCAAACCTTTTCCCTTTTCTACCCTTCCCCAAACCTTCTCAATCCAAATAACTGACTAACATATCCACCACTCAAATTACTTTCATATTTTACTATACTAATTCAACACTAATCCTTATGGGTTCCAGAGTCACGCCTCCCAAAAAATAGCGCTTTAAACGCCATCAGGGGTAGCAAGCGCTATATAAAAACCAACCTCTTTCCCTTATCTATCCTGCCTCTACCCTTCTCTATCCAAATAACTGAATAACATACCCACCACTCAAATTACTTAAAATTTCACTAGACAAATTTTCAACACTAATCCTTTTATGGGTTCCGGAGTAGTGTGCTACTCACCAGAAAAGCACTTCAACACCCCTTATGGGGTAAACATGCGCTATATGAATGCAAACCTTTCTCCCCTTCTATACCTCCGCTATCCTTCTCACTCCAAATAACTGACTAATATCCACCGCTCAAATTACTTTCATATTTCACCATACTAATTCACCACTAATCCTTTATGGGTTTCCGGAGTAGCGTGCTACTGCCCACCTCCCACCCTAAAAAAAAGATGCTTCAACACACCATCAAGAGCAACAAGCGCTATATAAATACAAACCTTTTTTTCTTCTTTTATCCTTCCGCCTTACTTCCGAATCCAAATAACTGACTAACCTACCCACCACTTTAATAACTTTCATATTTCACTATACTAATTCAACACTAATCCTTTATGGGTCCTGGAGTAGCGTACTACTCGCCGAAAAAGCGCTTCGACGCCTAGTCAGGGGTAGTAAGCGCTAAATATATGAAATTACATTTATAATATATACGTGAATGTCATACTTGATCTTTGTTCTTCCCCTTCTTTTTTCTCGATTTATCGTCGAATGTATCATTTGTATTTTATATACAATTATATTTATATGCTGAACATATCCTGTTTTATATTTGAAATGCCAATAAAAACTAGAAGCAAAATTGTGTTAGGTATGTGGAAATCGACTTGCAAAACTTTAAACTCATTTATATTTCTGTAAAAACGTGTATTTTGTCTTTTTTCAAACCCCTCCTGTTTCCCTCATACAACCTTCGCACAGGGCTGCTGGCTCAGGCCATCTAGTTTTTTTTAGCACCGCCTGTCCATTGTTATGTCACCTCAGTTTGATATGATTTCTTCCTCGCTGCTCGGTACACCCATGTCCCCTGCTACAAGACGGTGTTTTGCTTTCGGTGTGCCAAGCCATGTACAGGACATTTCAAGTTGTACTGGAACACTGTATGATATTTTGGGAATTGCCACCATGTATTCCTAGAGGCGTGCTGCGCCAGTAACCACACTTCCGGGGTGAGGCCGTGGTGTATACCTGGAGTGCACAGGGCCGGGTGATTATAACAGCACATCCCACGCCCGGCTTCCTTTGCTAATTACTATGTAAGGACACGGATATTTTTAATTTCGAAGATAATGATTATGCGGGCCAGCAAACCCTGTGAATGAGTGATATTCACGGGCGACTGCCCTCGCACAACGGAATTATGTAACACTTTAGGGTGGGAGGTATTAAAACCGAAACGAATTGTATCGTTAATTATATAACATGAATACATTATGTAACATGGAAGATTGTTGTCTGGAAGGGAGCCCGGCGTGTCAAAACTGCTCAGACACTACAGACAAAGTCAACTACATACTCAAAATACAGACTAGCTGCTGGTTCTGCTAGAGAAGGTTTGGGATTATGCTTAATTTATCAAAATCTCCTATAATCCATTTTAGAGTGGGGTTTACTTGAATAATGTGTTAATCCAGAAATGCATCGATCCGTGATTTTCTTTACATATCCCATTGATAGGATTACCACTGAGATCACATATTACTTCTGCACTAGAATAGAGATAGGGTTGCAGTTAGTTTACTCCGAGGATGATGGTTAGTTCTGTGTTACTGTAAGGTTTATGGTTATAGTTATGACTAGTTTTCTCTTACAATAATGGGCATGGTTAAGTTTAAGGTTGCATTTAAGGTCATGGCTAGGGTCAGATTACTATTAATGTGATTAGGGCAGGGTTATGGCTATATTTGGTCACGGCTAGGCTTCGTTTTTTTTTTAGGGTTGTGGTTAGGGCCAGGTTACGGTTAGATTTAGAGTCCCGGTTAGTGTTAGGTTTCTGTTAGTGTTGTGGTTAGGGCCTGTTTATGGTTACATTTCGTGTTGATGAGCAGGGCCGGACTGGGAACCTAAACCGGCCCTGGCAAAGTGCTCGGCCGCCCCCCCCCCTCACCCCCCCAGGGGGTGGATTGGGGTGCGACCGTGCTCTTTGCCAGGGCCGGTTTTCGCCGATTTTGTTACAGGGCCGTTTTTGCAGCTATGCTGCAAAAAACGGCCCTGTAACAAAAACGGCCCCCTGGGGCCCAAAACCGGCCCCCACCCATGCGGCCGACCGGGGGATTGCCCGGTGCCCGCAACGGCCAGTCCGGGCCTGTTGATGAGGGGTAAATACCCCGAAACACGTGTCCAGGGATGGCGAAGATAGCAGATAATCGAAAGAAGATGCATCGCGGAACACGAACTACACTGACCACAGTCCTTAGGGGCGATCCCGCTGGTGTGTGAGTAGTGTGCGACCCCCACCCCCATTTGTAGAGTTAGATTAATGTTCGAGTAAAGAGGGTACGGGTAGGGTTAGGTTTTGGATCACAGGTTGTGGTTGTGGTAATATGTAAAGCTAGACTCAGGATAGGGTAGCAGTAGGGTAGGGCCATGTTAAGCATAAAGAGGGTGATTAGAAAGTCCTCTCGAATCCTCATAGGGCAATAACAGAATTACCCTCTCCACTGGGAATTACAAGGTCCACGGTAAATCCGGGGAACCAGCATATTTTATCCTGGGACTCCAGCTGCTGAAAGTAGCCAAAGTGTCTGGATGAAACTAATGGGGAAAATGAGGAATTACTGTGACATTGGACCCAGAATTACTGATTCCCAAGTTAACTCCTAATTTTTCAGTGGAACTTCACGGTTTCATCTGTAACCCCAAGTCTCTCCGCCCGGTGTTAACGGTACATGTGGCATTGGTAAGTCCAGGGGGTAAACCTAGACACTCATAAGGAATTTTTGTGGCAGATATAATGCTGTGCCGTATTGTGACTGAATGCCACACCTCTGCGCACAGTCGTGTAACTGTAGAATGTCCATGTAGGTGCAAAAACATGCTGGATAGGTGACAAGTCCAATAATTAAGAAATGACTGTTTTGCACCCTCCCTCTGTTCCATGAAGGTTTGGAAAAAAGTCCAGAGTAAGGAAGAACATTTAAGTAAAACCTCCTAACTTAAGGGATCTTTGATCTGTTTAGAAAATCACTTAATAGCCAGACTAAAGGGAGGGCCAGTTCCTGTCCCCACACTCTTGGCAGCACCATGTGTTTTCCATTCTGGCAGTTTGTTCTATCTCACTTTTTACAGATATGCCTGTTTGCAATGCGCCTTCAGGGACCACGTGATGGAAAGGAAATGGTGGCTTGCGTTAGATCCTGAAAACATTGGTATTGATATAAGAGGGAGGGGAAAGGAGTTAGAGGAATAATATAAAAAGTACACATGGTAATGAAATTCTGTCTCATGGGGAGGCCGCTATCGTCCTGCTTGGGGCGCGCTGCCAGTTGGCGAAGAAGACACCTTCATGTACCAGGTAGCAGTTTTTTTAAACATTTTAAGGTGGTGGCACTTTACTGTCACATGGAAAAAAATTGGTGTGCATTATTTCATTACCTGCCTGCCAGGATGTAGTAGGATCAAAGACGCATCTCTTCTTTGCAAAAGGAATGCTTGCATAAGTCTGCACAGACATTGAGGAATTCATTCTGTGTAATAATGGTGTATTCATGCTCTTCATTGAAATGGCTTCCTCACTTGTTTGATGCCGCTCTGTCCGCTCACTTCATCTACTAGCATGTGTTGCATATGTTCCCATCCATTACAGTTTTCTGTCCTTTGCACAGCTCCCTTGTGCCCATGGGTGTCTGTTTCTGCCCTCTTCCCGCCTTGTGCTTGGCACCACTCCCTCATAACTACTGCACGAATCACTGGGTTTCAATCCCTTGCTTTTCCTGAGTTTACTGCTTGTCCGGGGCAGACTCTCGCATTTAGGGGGTCATTACAATGGCGGGCGCATCGCCACCGCCCAAACGGCGGTAGCGATCCGTCCGCCATAATGCACCACCCGCATGCCATTTACCCCCGCCATATTATGATGGTGGGGAGTACCGTGGCGGACAGAAAGTCCGTCCGCTGTTTTTCCGCCAGTCGATTTGTCGACCGGCGGAAAAAGGACACAATATGGTGGCGGTGTCTGCATATTATGATGGCAGCAGAAAAAGGCATGCAGTCTTTGCAATTGGGGGCCCGTTGCAGGCCCCCATGGTGTTGGGTGGGGTTGGGGGTGCACATGGTGGGTACTATGGTACCCCCTCCACTTGCGTGAACAAGCTGGCAGGCACTGTACGGTGTCTGCCACGTTGTGCATGCAAATGCACAACATACATATTGTGCATTGTGGCGGGTGCTGCTGACAGCACCGCTCGCCATAATGCATAATATGCTGGATGTGACAGCCAGTGTGGCGGTCGCATCCTAATCTACATGGGTGGACCGCCGCACCCCTGGTGGGCGGTCCCGATTACCATTATGGTGGCGGGCGGACTATGTCCGCCCACCATCGTAATAAGCCCCTTAGTGTCTCGCCGCCCCTGCAGGCCTCGCTTTTCATGGAATCATCTGGCCCGAGGACCGTTCCTCAGTGGACATCCTCTCTTCCTCATCTAAATGGACAACTCTAGAGGCTTCCCTAAGTTCGGTCTAACAGGTGTGGAGATGGCAGTCACAGAAGCAGATATGTGTCTTGCCAGAAAGTGACACTGGCATCCGTAGAGAGATGGAAAAGTTGAACCGGAGCCAACAAGTTGGAGCTGTTGGTGGGGATCACTATTTTGCATGCAATATATCACAACAAAAACATTGCAACCACTATATTGTCCACTACTATATCATCATGGTAAGTAGATGTGGCGATAAGAACAGTAAATTTATACTTACATACTTAGACATACCTTAATGGTACAGTGTAAGGTGATATAGTAGACTAAGGGGCTGATACCGATTTTGGCCGTAAGGGCTCCGAACTATGTTCGGAGCCCTTCCGACCGAACCGGTCATTGCCGGCCGGATTCGTTCCTGACCGAGCCATTCCGATGGGCTCGGTCGGGAAGGAATCCGACTCGGATTTCCGGATTGCAGACGACAGGCTCGGAGAGCCTGTCCGCAGTCCGTAAAGCCTCCAGTACTCCCCCGGTCGCCTCTGTGTGACCGAGGGAGTACAATGCAAGCTTTTCACTGCCTTTTCATGTCAGTCTGTCCGGCACGAAAAGGCAGTCAGAAGCTGTCTCTGGGGGCCCCCAGCAGGGCCCCCATGGGTGTAAGGCCTCCGAGTGGCGGCCTGGGGGCACCGATGGTGCCCCTCCGTTGATCCCTGCACACGGTGGCAGGCACCTTGGGGTGCCGGCCACAGGGTGCAGGGATGAACTGCACCCCTGCTTTCAGCAATGCAAGCATGCTTTCCGACCGGAAAGCATGCTTGCATTGTCAGGTATACGAATGCGACAGAACCCTGTTCGGTCGCATCGTACTACCAGGGCTGTAACCGATGACAGCAGGTCGGTCGGTTACAGCTCCTGCCCGATGTCGGATGGACGTAGGTCCGTCCGACATCGGAATAGGCCCCATAATGTTATCGTATGTCAATATAGTGAGGGACAACCAAGCAGGCTGTGTTAGTAAAAACTGCAGTGGTATTCGTTGTACCACCAACATATTCTGCCCCCCTTGCCTCAGAAACCACTCTTAACCCCCACAACACTGGTGGCTGCTGGAGAAGTACAGGCCTCGCAAAGTACAGCCTGACACTTTCTACCATGATGCATCTGGCCCCAGCATGGTCACAGATAGCGCTCTGTCACGTATTACAAGTGCTGAGAGGGTCTGATGGTTCGAGCTTGGCATTGGTTTCAAGGTCAGGATTGCAGTGGGTGCTGCAAGTCAGCTGGAGGAACATTGGCTGAGCTTATTTTGTTCCCACAGTCAGCTATAGATAACCATTAAGATGGTTCATTGCCTGGATTGCGTCTGCTCTGTCCTGGAATAACAGGGATATTCGCTAGATTAAGGCAGAGGTGGCTCCCTGCTAAGGCGGAGGAGGAGTGTCGCTCCACAGCCTCGAAGCAGCAAAAGAAAGGAAAAATAAACTGATATAACTAGTGTTATTATAATTTTTTTCCTCATGCTGCAGCAGCTTGCGTGAGGGGGCGGGGCAGGGCTGAAGAGCAGGGGGGAGTGGTATAACCCTCCTAAGTGCGCAATGACTGGTCGTCCCTCTCGGGCCTCCCAAAACAGCCATGTGTCCTTTCCCTGTTCTCCATGCAGGCTGCATTACAGCCTGCATGGAGAACATGCCCAACGCTACAGCCCCTGGCTGAGCGCCGTATCACGGCGCTCAGACCAATCACAACCCTGCATTGCAGCATGTGATTGGCTGACGGGGAGCGTGGAAGCCCTGGTGCTTCCTGCTTCCTGTTTCTCACAGGAAGCTAGGAAGAGGACACGGGAGAGACGGCGCCGACTGGGAGGTAAGTGATATTTTTTTAGGTGATCCACTACTGCTTCCAGGCAGCAGCCACGACTGGATTAAGGTGAATTGATTTAACTATCTACTAGAAGGCTGAGGTGCTACAGACCAGGAATGAGCTGCCTGCAACATGATATGTGTCCCTTTAATAACAATTATGGGTGTTGAGGAGCAGGATTAAGGTACAATCTTGATGGTAGATGTGAGAGTGTTTAATAATATAGGAGAATCAACAGGCAAAAAAATATACTTTGGCATAAATATTTTTTGGTTCCAGGAAAGGGAATGGTGGAGTTGCTAGATGGCAGAATTGTGGCGAATTGGCCAAGCTATTGTGTTGGTCTCAGCATTAGAATAGCCGGGATTCTGCAACAAGTCATGTTTTGGAAATGCTGCATTTTGACCCACGTTGTTGACTAGCATCTTGTGTTAAAGGTAATGATTAACAGCCTGATTCATGAAAACCGAAATCTGCAATTCTCAAATAGCGATTAACTGCGAATCGCAATTGAGAAATCGCAGAACGGTATTCATGATGTTTAGCGAGAAAAATAAGCGATTTGCACGCGGCCGCAAAAACCGTTTGCGATTATCGAAAATCGCAGAAAAATCGAAATTTTCGGCAACATCCGTGTCGGATTTGCAATATCGCAAATAGCGATATCGCTAATTGCGAGAACGCAAAAAGCGAGATCGCAAAATCGCGAGATCGGGAAAACGGGAAGTCGCATTTCGAGCACAGTGATGACATCACAACCAGGAAGCACCCAGTTCCCACCCCCATTCACCACAGTGAGGCAGACCTCGAGGCAGCAACAGAAACAGCTCCTGCAAGGACACCTGCAAACTTGGACTACCACTTACAATTCCACTGCAGCAATGGCTGAGGAGGCAGTACCTGGGCCCAGCAACACCACCGGGCGCAAGAGAAAACTTAAGTTCTCCGAACAGGAGTTGGAGCACCTAATCGAAGGGGTGGTGGAGAACCACTCCAAACTGTTCGGGAGAGAGTCAAGGAGGGTGCCCGAGCAGGATCTGGGTCAGGATAGTGGCCGCTGTGAACTCTGTGGGTGTGGCCGACAGGTTACTTGATGAACTAAAGAAAAGGTGGTACGACCTCCGAGGTCGTGCCCAGGAGAAGGTTGCCGAGAGGCTGGGAGAGTCCCTGGCCACTGAAGGGGGAGGACCTACAGTCCCTCCAAACACCCCCATGGAGGATCGCGTCGAAGAAACGCTGGAGGCCGAGGCGTGCATTGGAGTCACCCGATTGGACTTATCCCGCCCCACCCAAGAGAGCCAAGGTAAGTGGCATGCGACTGCGACCCTGTCCCCTATGAATGGCCATGACCCTATAGCCTCCCATAATGTTCCAAAGTCATGCCATCGGTGCACATTAGGTAATGCCCTAAAGCATTGTGGGACATGTAGTGTGGCCACAATGTACAAGTACCCATTGCAGCCAGACAGGTTCAAAAGTACGCAATGCCATAGTCAGTCAGGGAATGTCACCCAGCATGCATGTAGCAACTGCACGTGTGACAGATACATGCAACTAATGAACGTCCACTTCCCCTCACAGGTGGCGCAGACAGCAGCGACAGTGAGAGGCTGCTCATCGATGAGCAAGCACAGGATGACGAGGAGGTGCCGTTACCAACACAGCCTCCAGCGTCTGCCGCAGCACCAACCCCTGCAGCCCGGCCCACTACAACTGTGCCTCCACCGTCTGCCGCAGCACCAACCCCTGCAGCCAGGCCAACTACAACTGTGCCTCCACCGTCTGCCACAGCACCAACCCCTGCAGCCAGGCCCACTACAACTGTGCCTCCACCGTCTGCCACAGCACCAACCCCTGCAGCCAGGCCCACTACATCTGTGCCTCCACCGTCTGGCGCACCATCTATGCCTAGCTCGACTCCACCAGCAGCGGGCGCATCCACATCAGGTCCAGCGACAGCTGTGACACAGCGGCCACCCACTGTGGCCAGCCAGCAGAGCAGGCGTGGCAGGGCTCGCCTGCAGACCAATGCTCCCAGCGCCAGGAGGGGGATTGAACAGCACTTGCCGAGCATGAGTATCGAACGTAAAATGCTACGCATTCACCAGCTGCAGGCATGCCGGCAAGGGGCCATACAGTTGCAGCTGTATAACATTGGCCGCAATGTGGCAGGTGTGGGGGAGCGGATGGACCGCATGACGGCAGCCATGGCAGGTTAGGGGGAGGTGATGGCCCGCATGACGGCAGCCATGGAGGCCAACACAGCTGCTATGATATCTCAGTGCAACACGGCCCGCCGCCGCCACCGGCAGCTACTGACGCGGCTGACGGCTTACACTCGGTCGAACTATGTGATCGGTAATGCCACGTCGCAGCTATCGCGCCGGTCCCTGGCGCAGCAGCAGCAGCTCATTCAATGTTGCGAGGATGTGGCCATGGTTTTAGAGCACCTCACCACTGCCGTAATGGCACTTCATCCCGCTCTACCTGCCACTGTCGGGGGGGGCGATGCCAGCGAGGGCACGTCAAGTGTGAGCAGCCACTCTGCCTCACACGTAGGGGCGTTGAGACGTAGCACCAGGCCCACTGCAGGGTCACGTGCGGTGGCTGAGGAGGAGCCGGAGAGGCGCTTGGGTGCTTTGCGCTAGAGGCGCACCTGACTTACATGTACTTGTACAGGCACAGGCTGAACATAATCCTGCCCTGTGTATTGGACGCAGCAGTATGGGGCAATACTGTTTGCAATGGAAGGATGGCAACATGCACAATTATTGTGAATCAAACAATAATATTTAATATAGCATCACACATTGGCGTTCTGTCATTATTTCATTTTGCATGCAATTGTGATTTGTTGGGTGAGGGGAGCGGGTGCACTAGAAACTGTTCATTGTGATGTGGTTGCGGCGTCTGTGGCCTTCATCTGGGTTCTCCCCGCGTGCATGACGCATATGTGCAGGTGGCCGGTCGTCCCCTTCCGATTCACTGCCAGAGATGTCGACAGGTATCCGGCGCTTGGTAGCAATGTTGTGTAGTATTGCACACACAGCCACAATGCGGCAGCACACATCAGGACTGTAGTACATTGCCTCACCTGTCTTGTGAAGTATGCGGAATCTGCTCTTCAGTAGCCCAAAAGTTCTCTCAATGCAATTCCTTGTGCGTATGTGTGATACGTTGTAACGCCGTTGCTGTTGTGTAGCAGGGTTGAGGTATGGAGTGAGAAGGTATTCACGCAGGGGGTAGCCACTGTCACCTGAATGAGAGGAGCAGAGGGTGAGTGCCTGTGCAGCGCAGCTACTACATCGCAGTGTGACATTGTGGGCAAAGTGTACTTACCAAGTAGGTGTCCTTCTCCAAAGTCTCCCCTGGCCAGTCGTGTGTGGAGGCCGCTGTGCCGGAATATGAATGAGTCATGTGTACTCCCCGGGTACTGTGCCACTATGTCCATGATGTATGTCTTAGCACTGCAGACCATCTGGATGTTGAGTGAGTGGTAGGACTTGCGATTGCGGTACATGTACTCCGTTGCAGCTGGTGGGCAGATGTGGATGTGGGTACAGTCAATGCATCCTATCACGTGTGGGAAATGCGCAACATTGTAGAATTGAAGCTTGGTCTCATCCAATTCCTGTTGGCTTGTTGGAAATTTGATGTGGTGGTGTAGCTGGGTCAGCATTGCGTCAAGGAAACTTCCTAGGCAGTGGGACATAGTGGGCTGGGATATCCCCCCAGCAGCCACAACTATCCCCTGGAAGCTACCGGAGGCCAGGAGGTGCAGGCTACACAATACCTGGACATGTGTTGGCACGGCATTGGTCCGCCTTGTTGGGTGCTGCATCAGGGGGTCAAGGTCCTGAATTAGCTTGATGATCATTGCCCCATTCAGGCGGTACTTTGCGTAAATTTGCTCTCTGGTTTGGCCCAGCAGGGTGACCCGCTGGCGGAATATCCTGGCCTGATTTCTGCGTCTCCTCCGTGCTGCTCGCTGTAGCCTTTGTCGCCTGACCACCATGTACATTCCTGGCATTGTGACACTCCTTATGCTGATGCTGCTTCTCCTTAAGTGTGTTTGGTCAGGCCAGCACCAGTTGCTGATTGGCCAACGGTTTTTCAAATTTTTTTTTACTATGGGTTTGATGGTTACCACCTGCTTTGGGTTGTCCTTAAATTGCGCCTCGCAAAATGCGATTTTGGGTTTTTTCGCTAATTGCGATTTTTCATGAATCCCGATTGCGAGGAAATTGCGATTTCACTATTATTTTTGCAGAATCCGTGATTTCTCGCTATTTCCGATTCGCAACTGGTCTACTGCCGGGAATCTGCGATTATGTTAGCGATTTCGCTATTCTGTGTTAGCGATTTCGCAATGTTCGTGGTGAATACCGATTATGGGAATTGCGCCCGCGATAGCATATTCGCAGCTATTGCGAGCGCAATTTAGCTTCATGAATCAGGCTGTAAATTTACAACAAGCTCATGATTCTCATTCATTATCATTTCCTCACATTCATGTAATGTGTACTTACTTGTGTTTTATATTCAAAGCATATGTAATATAAATAAGCCTTCAACCCCCATCTCCACAGCCTTCACCAAGTCTTGCAGATTCCATCAATTACCTTGTTGTGTTTTTCAACTTTCTCTGCTACTGAATTAAGATGAGTTTAAACAGTACAAATTTTGCATGACTCTTGATGGCTTCGAGCCCCGACTTTCACTGAATGCCGTCACCTGGATTCACCATGTGCACCACCCTCACCCTCAAGGGACACATTGATAACAAAACAAAGATTGTCTGGTACCAGCTCTCTCTGCTAAAGGAAATAAAACAGTTTCTTCAAGAAAGTGACTTCAGAATTGCTGTCAAGCCCTTCCACTGTTCCATCTGGATGGTGGTAACGCCCTGGTCAATTGCCTCCCAGTCTCCACACTGGCACCCAGTTGCGGCCGGCATGACTCTTGGGTGCGGGGGGTTCGCGCTGGGGGATTAATTTTTTTTTTTAAACGTACCTTCCCGGGTCCTGCGCCATCTCAGTTCCTGGCCACTTACCGAGTTTTCCTGCTCTCCTTCCTTTGGCAGGAACAGGGAGCAGGCAGCCTCCCACCCCTCCCCTAAGCCAATCACAACTCTGCAATGGAAGCGCTGTGATTGGTGGGGACGCCGACCAGCCAGGTGTCTATGGGGAGGCCATTTTCTCCATGTAGTCGGCATGCAGCCTACATGGAGAAAAGGGAGAGTGTGCATGACTGGTTCGGTTGGCCTTAGTCAGGGCCCGCAGCATTGGGCAAGTCACTCCTCCCCTGCCCTCGAGCAGACCAGCCCACCTGCAGTGCGAGAAGCAGAAATATAAAATGATAGTTTTACCATTTTATGTTTCTATTTTTCACACTGCGAGAAAACAGTGGAGCAACGCTCCTTCGCCCTAATGGCGATGCCGCCCCTGCTGGCCCCCCTCAACAAGACCCTACACGCGGCAGCACATCTCATCCAGGTCCCAGAGAAATATAATCACATCACCCACGTCCTGATGGAACTCCATTGGCTCAACTTCAAAAATCTTCAAAAAAGCTGCATCATTTAGAAAGCCATCATGACAGGCACTCCGGCTTAGCTTGCATACATGCTCACCATTCCCAGCAGTTGTCTGCACTCCAGAAATAAGGACTCTATCGAACTACAGACTAAGAAGTGTTAAAAAGAAAAAATAAGACAGCAGGTCTTTTCCATCTATGCACCCAGGATCTGGAAAACCACTTCTATATCTATCATGACCACGCCAATCCTGCTCCAATTTAGGAAGCAGTTGAAGACTCCCTTCTTTAAAGAGCACAACATCACAATGTGATAACCATCCCCAACACATTTATCTCTTCTACTACTCAGTAACTTTATGCTTGTTTTTGACCTTGCCCTGCTGCTTTTGAAATACCATTTACGTAGATACGTTCATGTATGAATGGAAAGAAGACATACGTAGCACAGAAGATGGATCAGATAATGTGCAAACAGGGTTATGTTAGAAGGCTTGGCATTTCAGTCAGTACTTTCACTTTTGAACATGGTGATTTGTCCACTTGCATGTATTCTAGTCTATTTGTCCAAGTTTTTCCTCTTAAATGGAATACTGATCTCGAGGTAATGTTTTACACGGCCCCGTTTTTCCAACCAGTTAAAGCCATCCATCCATTCAGTCACTCCCTCGTGCTTCTGATCACTCACTTCATCCTTCATCCATCCAGTCACTAGACCATCCAACCCCTTCCCTATTCATTAATTTATGCATTTATTCACATGTGTATCCTTCATCCACCTATTGATGCACTCACCAGTCATCAACCTACTCACCCATCCACTTTTAATCCACCTACATATTCACTTACCATTCGTTCATCTTTTCTCGTATCTTGCTATTTATTCTCTAGCCTTCCATCCATTCATTCACCCATCCAAATACACATCCATCCGATCATCCATGCATTCACCCACCCATTTTCCCACACATTCACTCATTTACCGATCCACTTATCCACTATTACCGTCTTGACCACCAAGCATGTACTAATCTATGATTCACGTATGAAGCGACAAATTTATTCACCTACTCATTAATCCACTCATGTATCAATCTTCTCACCTCAGTTCCCCAGCTGATCTACTCACTTATCCACATGCCTACCCTCTCATTCACCTGTCCATCCGCCTTTTACCCATTCATCTATTCACTCATTACCTACTCACCCATCCACTCACATAATCATTCATTCACCAATGATTTTCTTGCCATTCATCCACCTGCTTATTCCCTCACAATTCATCTACCAACTCACTCACTCACTCACCATTCAGGACTACAGTGTGCTGGCCGTCCGGTTATTCAGCGATGCACACATCCATCCAGCTAGCTTATACTCAATTCCACTAATTCACTTACTCATCCATTAACTCATTTGGTTAGCCATCCATTCTTTCACTGGTCCTCTATCGCCTTACTCATCCACCATCAATGAAATCACCCCTGATCCATATACTGATTACCAGCTATGCACTGCCATCTGCTGTAGTAGATCATCCATTCATGCACCTGCTCACTTCCATATCCATCCGATCAATTATTCACTCATCTACTCATCCATCCACATAATCCTTTATTCATCTACTATGTCCTTCATATAAAGATAGCAGTGGGAAAGATTTACATGGACCGGGTGGTTCTATATATTCTTGTGTGAATATTAGACACAGTGTAGAAATCACCTCATGTAGGGCTTCTTTTCTACATTTGTAAGAGAACATGCTTACTTTTTTCATTTGTGTCTCATTTTTCTGCCTTTTTTCTCTTCCTGTATCCATTCTCCCCCTGTTTCTTCTCAAGACAACATTCTGTCTCATGTGGCCCTCTCATGTTGCTCTATCCTTCACATATTCTATGTCCTCTCCCTTCCCCTGTTTCTTATCTTACCCCTCTTCTCTGCCTTCCCTTCTTCTCACCTGCTTAGTGTTTCTCAATCTCATACATCAGGGCATCTGTCTTTGCTCTCCTTCTAATATTACTTATCTCTGAGACGCCTGTTTCTCTCTCCCTACTCTTTCTCTCTCTTTCTCGTCTGTCTTTGTATCACTACCTCTGCCTTCCTTTTTTAGTAGTCTATTTGTCACCTCGTTCACTCTTCTCCACAGTCTTGCTCATCTATCTGTCTCGTAATTGTCTTTTTACTCACCTCTTGCCCCTTAACTGTCTCGTTGTATCATGTCTATCTATCAGCTCACTATGTCTCCCCACCCTCTCTGTAAACTTTCTAACCTGCCGTGGTACACCATGTTCTCTCCTATCTTCCCCTCTCTCTCTCAACTCTTTCTACATCGGAAGGCGGTTGTGGCTACCAACTTTCAACAGCACCTGGAAGGTGTATACTGTAGGGAGCTTGCAGCACGACTGAAGGCGTACTTGTCACCCTTGAACATTCCCAGAGTGGGGGAGGTGGCTCAATGGGAGCCAGAAGCGGATATATATTGTTGGAAGAGCATAAAGCTCCCGGGGGATGGGATCCCCATCCAATTCTATCAGAGGTTTTTAGCAATGTTGACTCAGAAATTGCTAGGGGTGTTCTTGGAGGCCAGAGAAGCGGGGTTACTGCCACCCAGGTGTGCAGACAAAATATCGAGTTGGAAATTTCAAACTACAGAAATATCGAGTCCTAAATATCGTCAGTGAGAAATATCGACAGCAATAATATCGTGTTCAAGAATATTGATTTGAAGGTAAGAAATATCGTTTTTAAAAATATAGAAGTCAATAATATTGTTTGCAAAAATATAGTTGTCTAAAAATATCGTATTTTTTTAATTAGTTTTATGTATTTTAGTATATATTTTACATGAGTGTGATGTATTTTTGTTTGTATAAGTATTGTTTGTTTTTTAATGTATGTGTTAAATTTTAAGTAGTTATCAATTTTATTTTAGTTACATTTTGCGTTTTTTAGTTCTGAAGCAGGTTGTGGGATTATAGGGGGATAGAGTGGGAAGTAATTTAATTATAATAAATGAATGATATTTTTTTTATTTATTACTATTTATTTAATTGAGATCTTATTGTGTTAATTGTGGGAAGTAATTTATTTGTAATTAATTATTAATTTGTTGTTAATTAATATTAATTAATTAATTGAAAATGGTATCTGGAAATTGTGTAATTACTTTTAGGTGCGGGTTGTGGGGTCTATAGGGGTAAAGGGTGGAAAGCAATTTATTTTAAATTAATTAATAATTAGTTAATTATTATTATTAATTAATAATTGAAAATTAAATATGGAAATGGTGTAATTAATTTTAGGTGCAGGTTACGGGATTTACATGGGTAAAGAGTGGGAAGTAATTATGTGTAATTAATTAATAATTAGTCTTTAATTATTAGGAATTAGTTAATTGAAAATTAAATATGGAAATTGTTTAATTAATTTTAGGTGTGGGTTGCAGGGTTTATAGGTGTAAAGGGTGGGAAGTGAATTAATGTTTATGTGTTTTAATTTGTTTTTTAATTAATAATATTTATGTTAATTAAGAGAGTAGATTTTATTTTTAATTAGATGTTGGTTGTGATTGTGTGATGTTATAGGGTAGGATGTAAATAAAATAAATGTTTTTAATAATGTTTTTGTTTATAAATAATTTCTAACTAAAAATATTTGTATGTTTGGAAAATATTTTTATATTTTATTTAATATAATATTTGTAGCTATTTGTGATATGTATTTAGCATTATAATATGTTTTTATTTATGTTTAATGTATAATATTAAATATATTTGTATTTAATAGTTTAACATGTTTATAGATTTCTTTAATTAATTTTGTTTTTCAAAAATGTATTATTGTTGTTGATATTTTGTTTGGGTTTAATTTTGAATTGACTGTGGTGGTAATAGTAATTTTTATCTCCCCGCTATCCAACACTTTCCCTTCTATTGCACTCACTGGAGTGGATATAGTAATTTTTACCCCTCCGCTATCCAACACTTTCCCAATTGTTGCATTAATTAGAGTGGGAATAGTATTTTTCACCCCACCGCTATCCAACACTTAACATAACATGACAGGTGTATTTGTAAAGCGCACAATTACCCAAAGGTGTCCTGGCGCTGAATAACAGATGTTTATTGTTACCCAACTCAATGGTACTCATTTTATCGACCTCAAATGGATAAAAAGGCTGAGTGGACCCGCTGGGATTTGAACCTGTGACAATGAGGTCAATCACAAGGACCTGCAGTGGCTACTTTAGTCCACTGAGCCACCAGACCCGGCATTTCCCTGCTGTTGCACTGACTGGAGTGGAAATAGTAATTTTTGCCTCTCCGCTAACCAACACTTTCCCTACTGTTACACTCATTGGAGTGGGAATGGTAATTTTTAGCCCTCCACTATCCAACACTTTCCCTACTGTTGCACTCACTGGAGTGGGAATAATAATTTTTACCTCTCCGCTATCCAACACTTTCCCTACTGTTGCACTGACTGGAATGGAAATTGTAATTTTTACCCCTCCGCTATCCAACACTTTTCCTACTGTTGCATGGAGTAGGAATAGAAATTTTTACCCCTCCACTTTCCCTACTGTTGCACACATTGAAGTGGGAATAGTTATTTTCCCCCCTCCGCTATCCAACACTTTCCCTACTGTTACACTCAATGGAGTGGGAATAATAATTTTTACCTCTCCACTATCCAACACTTTCCCTACTGTTACACTGACTGGAGGGGGAATAGTAATTTTTACCCCTCCACTATCTAGCACTTTCCCTACTTTGCATTGACTGGAGTGAGATATTTAAGTTAAAATATTTTTAAATAGTTTCATGTTTTATTTAATAATAACATGTTTTTAATATAAATGTTATGTTATCGCTATATATAGATATATATTTAGTAGTTACATTTTTATATATTTTTTAAATTATAAAATACATTTAAATTACAGTAAATATATATAATAATTACTATGGGGCCAATTCCGATTCGGTAAAATCCACTACGAATAGCTGTACGGAGCATATGTCCCGTACAAATAGTACACCTTAAACGTCCACGTACGTACGATGAAGTACGATCTGAACCCAAAGCAGGTTTCAGTACAAATCGTACGAAAGACCATACGACTTAATAATCCGTACAAATCGCATTCGGAACATGCAGTACGCGACGTCCGTACGGATCGAAGCAGCTTTTTCCGACTCAGCAAGTACGATTTGTCACGTCAACCCTCCGTACGACTCTTTTTCTATGGGTGCTCAAAACATCCGTAAAAGCAGAATCCGACTCAAACCCCGTATGAAACGCCCCCCCCCCCCCGGTACGCGAGTACACCCCATGATTGCAGGGGTACGGAGTGTAGAAGTACGGTGCGTAGGGGTACGGTGTACGGTGCATAGGAGTACGGTGCATGATTGCAGGGGAACGGTGCGTATGTGATTGTGTGGCTCTCCGCACGAATTGCTCATACGACGTTTACCGTACGAATCACATTCTCGTTTTCCAGTCCGGATCGTAATTGTCGGGTCGTACAGCAAGTTTACAATTCACTCGGTTCACCGTAAGGGTCGGTATCGTACGGATTTTCTCTTGCTTTTCGTACGGTTCGCAAAGATTCAGACTTATTTTTTCCAACAGATCGTACTACGCGATTCGGATGGATTTGTACGATTCGTACGGAAAGGGCTATGAATTTGAATCGTCGTACAGATTATTTTCCCGAATCGGAATCGACCCCTATATGTGTGTTTAACTTTTTTAAGTTATGTTTATTTGTTATTTTTGTTAAAATGTATATTAAATCAATTTTTATTAAAATACGTTTATTATTTAATATGAATTATTTTATTATATATATGTATATATTTCATTTAATTTAAAAAATCTTTATTCGAATTCCAAGAATACATGAAAACACATTAGAAAATTTACAGTAATATTATTATAAAATCCTTATATAAAATAAAAACTTTGTTAGATCATAATAAACAGACAAATTAGCAAGGTATCTATCCTAAATAAAAGTCAAGGATAATCCATCATTTTGCATGCTCGGGTGGTGATTCTCAAGAAAGTGCTAGTGCGAAAAACTATTTCTTCATTATCCAAGGAAAACAACATCTGATAGGATTCACTCAGGGAAAGAGGTCAGTGTTTTAAAAAAAACTGAGTTAAAAACCATTTTACATATTTTAGATAATATTTACAAAAGAAGAAAAAGTGCAAATCAGTTTGTGCGCTCACTCCATCACAGGGGCATGGTATATTTGCCAAGTTTACCCGATAGCCTAAGGGGAAACATAACAAAAATCTAACACTTCCGGCTCTCAATCGGAACAAAAGGCTTCTTTCCCAGCTAATCATTGGCAAGGTAATATAAATTGGTAGCGGATGTCTATACAATTCTTTGCCCATGTAGCTGGAGACTGAAACCTTCTTGGATTCCTTACTAATCCTCTCTGAGTTATAAAGTGCATAAAGTGCTTTTTTCGAAACATTCTTATGGAAAGAATCGGCTTTACTTGGATCTAAAACGACACTGCCTTTATCAATGCTACATAGACTCTTATTATTATAGACCCCAGAGAGCCAAGGAATATCCATTCCTCTCTCGCACTTAAGGCAATCATTTATAATTTCTTGCGTTAGTGATGCAGATTTATTCCTCCACACCGAGAGCCAAACAGAGCAGGTCGAGCGCTGATAAAATCACAAATAAAATTTAAGTTAAGTTCCCTATGGCAGATGTATTGGGGGGTGGAGATTGGAGCACCCAATAGCTTCTTACAGAAACGATTTTCTTCTTTCTGGATGCAGTGTGTCTTGGCCAAACCCCATATCTCAGCCCCATATATAGCAACAGGAACGCATTGCAATTTAAAAATGTTTAAAATAGCTGAAATAGCACCTGTTTTCTTCTGGCGAGGGAGACTGGGAAGCCCATCAGGGCCAGGGGCCTTATTACCGAGGCTCTGTGCAATTGCCTCTTCTACCTCTGACAATGAAATCTGTAGGCAACATAGGTGACCCTGCACATAATGATCTGGGCCATGTAGCGGGGTGGCATTGATTTTTTAAAAATGGTGGTTCTCCAATGACTCACTAGTAATAGTGCAGCTGGACGGTGTTAATTGTTGGCCCATGTTGCGCAGTTCTTTGACTGAGGACCAGAATATATTACCGCTCTTTCTGCCAGCAGATTCTGATAGTGCTTCCCAGCGTTAGCCAAGGAGAACACCCTTCCGCTTACTTATCACGGTTTTATAACTTTTACTAGCTATCCTTACATCTGCATTGCACCTTGGTTTAGAGGTTAAACCCTTCCGTAAATTCCAATTGGCCTCTGAGCAGTCGTGATCAAACCACCTTGGTTCTTTTTCACCCTGAGAAAGTGGCACTGACAGAAGGGATCTAATCACAGAACAGAGTTTGGTAAAATCTTCGATTACCCTTAGGTGAGAACCTTTGGTTGATAGACATGAGGTAATTAAGTGCGTGTGCTCCTCTGACAAAGTCTGGAGTACTTTACCGCTATCAACCCCCCTCCATTTTAATCTTAATTTATCTGTTGAAAGAGTGATATCCCTGGCCCCATGAAGGACGGTATATACAGGGCTGGGTGCCAGTCTTAGTGTCACTTTAATGGGGTTGTGGTCCCCAAAATCTGTTGCATGGACCTCAGCAGCCAGTAAACAATCTGCGAGGCAAGGAGAAAAAAGAATAAAATCAATAGTTGAAAAACAATTCCTTCCTCTAAATGTTGGTGCCCGCTGATTTGTAAGAGATTGAGTAGACTCAGCTCCAACTAAATCCATTACATTTGTGAGAACATACTCACTCAAAAAGGTATCTAGTTCCAAACCCCTTCGTACAGCTGGATCTGCGTATGATATATCCATACCCCGTGGTTCAATTGGAACTTTGGCATTGAAGTCTCCTCCTAGAAAGATCCCGATGCATTCATCTGAACCTTGCTGTCTATCTAAATCGGAAATATTTCTTTAAAGCTCAATAAAGTTCCTATTCGGAACAGAATAGAAATCATTATTATAAAAATTAATTAAATAAAAAGGGATCTGTCTTTTATATTCCAATATTTGTATGTTCGGACTATTAGTGGGTATAACCTTAATACTCCCTCCAGATGCTATACTGATCCCTATAAAAAAAAAACAGATGCGCGACCAAAGTAGGGCTTGGGTGCTGTTAGGCTAAAGCAGTGGAACCCTTCTATATACAGGTCATGTGTAGCCCATGTTTCCTGAAACATTATAACATCTTGATCAGATATTAGACGCAACCAGTCTATGTCAGCTAACCTTGGTTCAAGGCCTGCAACATTCCAGCTCCGGACATTGAGATCAAAATTGTTTTTACTTCTCTTGGGATTAAAAGCAGTTATACATGTATCGATACATATATCTATACAGGGAGTAGGTACAAATCATATATCACCCTCTACCTGTGACTGGTGATCGACTAATACACTTGACTGCATAATCCCTGAATCCTAGATGTCTGGTTTATTCTTCGAGGTTGATACCCTAGAAACTAATGTGTCCTTTGGTATGTTTCCCTCACTTTCATTAGTGTTCGCCAACCTATATGATTATCAGTCTTGTGCATCTAGGTTTGAAAGGTCTGTTCAAATCGATTATGAGTTGGCACGTTGTACTCATACATCCCCTGGGTATGTGCGATAGCCGAGTAATCACGTCTGTGTGCAGATAATATGGGAGGATTGCGATAAAAAAAAGCCCAAAGGTAAGATAAAAATCCCTTCCCTACCCAATTGCCTTGTGCCTGCCCTTTCTAGGATTGTTTTACTAACTCAGGGGACCCAAAATTCAAGACTATGCAGTCACCCCTGCTGGTTTTATTTGATTTCCTATCCAGGGGACCCTTCGGATCATCTTGAAGTCCTGAAACAAATAACTGCCCAGCCCTGTTTTGGTGTCCAGCAAATGAAGTGCCTTGTTTCTTAGTGTAGTACAATGTTCCTCAGCGTTAGGTGCTATAGGTGGAACATTAGAGAGCACAACAGTATAATGCGCAGACTCAGGGGGTAATTTGAGATATCGGTTACCATAAGCACTAGCTCGACCTTCCCTGTTCGGGCCCTTATGAATTTCCCTGGGTACTGCATCCCCAGGGGCGTAATTAATTTGCACTGAGTGAGCGTTAGCAGTATTAGATACAGGGACCTGCATACCTACTTTAGTGGTACCACCATCAGCGCCTGTTAACGGACGATTTGAATCAGGAACCAAACATGTGCCCTGCCCCCCCTGGGCTGTTGTACCTCTATTTGTAAGTGAAGTAGTTGAGGAAAGAGGTTTTTGTTCGATGCTACTCAATCTAGCATCGATATCTGTGCATTTATTTAATAAAGGTTTTAACATGACCATTAACTTCCCCTCTAATTTGGCCAACATGCGGTCTTTTGAGTCTACAGGAGGCTGCTTACAAAGGCATGGGGGTTTAGGTACACTTGGGCTGGTTGAACTAATGGCAACTATCTCTTCTGGGGGTCTTTCTTACCACAGACAGGACCCTTTGTTTTGGCCACTTTGCTAGTTTGTTGTGTGGTTAGAGGTAAACCCCCCGCCTTTCTTTTCCTAGCAACGACTGGGACTGGCCCCCCCCCTCGCCCTTGCCTGTGATTGTTGTGTTAGGCAGGTTGTACCCAAGGTTACAATGGGGGATAAGGGTGAGGGTGAGAGAGTAACTGGTGGATCCATATCTATAATAGGCAGGTTTTCGGGATTGCTATCAAAGGCTCAGGGATTAATTTGAGCATACTGTCCAAATCACATTCAACCTGAACAACTGAATTAAGAAGGGGCCCACGTTGGGGGCTTCTGTGGAGGTTCGACGTGTGTCTAAGGAAAGCCTCCTTTCGGTCAATTCTATTTCATGAATTAAGACCGACTGAGTCCTAATGAGAAAAGCGTTGAGAGTTCCCACAGCCCTTTGGCCTCCTACCCCTTTACGGTTGGCCTTACTCATACTCATTCTTAAAATAGCCAATACAATCACAAGCTACAAAGGGGTAATGGACAAGTATAAAACAGGCAGCAGTTACTAATGAGTTCAAAGTCACTGACCAAGTTCAACGTAATAATCTGTATCCGATGAAAGGGGGCTGGCCCTGCCCTGCCTCCTCCTGGCTCCAACAGGCACGGATGGGCCCGCCCTTGGCCCAGGCTTTACCCAGGCACGCCCGCGCACGTCCCGCGACGCGGGAGCCCAAGTGCCCTTTTGAGCGTCTCCTGGCGCTCTCCGAGTGCGTGGGCCGCGAGCGTGCCGCAATGGACGCTGGGAGGCGTAGTTCTCCTTGCCTCCGGCGCCCTCGTTCAACAACAATGGCCCCCAGAGACTCTCGGCGGTGGCGGCAGTAACTGCTCCCCTGGAACAAGTGCACAGGTAAGTTTGGCGAGGTTTCCAACGAGCTCTCGTGCCGCGGGAGCCCAAGTGTCCTTTTGAACGACTCCTGGCGCTCTTCGAGTGCGTGGGTGGCGAGCGTGCCGCAAGGGACGTTGGGAGGCGTAGTTCTCCTTGCCTCCAGCGCCCTCGTTCAACAACAATGGCCCCACGAGACTCTCGGCGGTGGCGGCGGTAACTGCTCCCCCGGAACAAGTGCGCAGGTAAGTTTGGCGATATATGAATTGTCTTTTTTACATCTATATTTCTGTCATCAATATTTTTTTCCGATTTTTGTACTTACCCTTATAAATATCGGATGTTGATATTTTTGACATGTATATTTACGACTTGATATTGTGGTATGGGGATGTTTTGGGTGTTGATGTTTTGTCAATGAACCTACCACCCAGTATGCAAGAGGGTCTTATATGCACGATGCTTAAGCCGGGTGGTGACAAGGCTGACCTGGCAGCGTACTGCCTACTCACGATGATCAATTCCGATGTTAAGATATTATGTAAGCCGCTGACTTATCAAATCAAATATACCCTACCCCTGCGTCACCTCCTATAAGTCACAAGCCCAGTTTCTTATCCTTTAACACGACTAATCAAGACCAAATTCAACAACTGGTAACAAGCACCAAATCAGGATCCCCTCTAGACCCATGCCCCCCGGCTATCTTGAATCTCATCCCAGAAGCTGTCTCCCCCGCGTTATCTACTATCTGCAACGCCATGCTTTCAACAGGCATTTATCCATCGGTCTGGAAAGAGGCCATTATCAAACCACTTCTGAAGAAGCCAACGTTGGACCCTCTTACCCCTGCTAGCTATAGACCCATCGCTTGTCTCCCCTTTCCAGCCAAGATCTTCGAAAAGGTAATGAATACCCAACTTTCAAAATACATCAATGATAACGACCTTCTCGATGACTCCCAGTTCGGCTTTAGGCAGGGGCACGGAACGGAAACAGCACTCCTCAAAGCCGCAGATGAAATCAGAGCAACGATGGACAAGGGAGGAGCGGCGGTACTAATACTATTGGACCTTTCCGCTGCATTTGACACGGTTGATCATGTTACTCTGATCGACCGTGTCTCAGCCTTAGGCATAAGAGGCAAGGCCAAAGACCTCATTGCTTCATTCTTAGCCAACCGCCCCCAGACAGTCAAGATGGGTAACTTCACCTCCCAGACCTTCTCCCTCCCCTGCGGAGTTCCACAGGGCTCCTCGCTAAGTCCGACGCTTTTTAATATCTATGTATCGGACTTAGCGAGGGTGATAAAATCACACGGAATTGCCCTCACAACGTACGCTGATGACACCCAATTAGTGCTATCGGTGCACAATGACGGAACATCTATAGCAGCCAAATTCCAAGCAGGGATGAAGGCGATAAGCTCCTGGATGTCATCAAACTGCCTCAAGCTGAATTCCGATAAAACGGAGGTGATGACATTCGGGAACTTGCAGCCGGCCTGGTCCCCCCAGTGGTGGCCATCCCAGTTGGGTACACCCCCCCCAGCCAGTAGTCAAGGTGCGAAATTTGGGAGTCACTTTCGACAACAAGCTGACTTTCCTCCACCACGCCAATGCTGTGGTATCCTCTGCTTTTTACATCCTAAAAAGAATAAGAAAACTACTCCCTTACCTGCCGCAATCCGCAGGCAAAACACTGATCAGTACCTTAGTGTTCTCTAGAACCGATTACTGCAACTCCCTACTGCTGAACGCACAGGAAAAGGTACTAAATAAGCTCCAGACTGTGCAAAATGCCGCGGCCAGAATTCTACTATCCATTCCCAAATTCACCTCAACCTCCCCTTACATCAAAAAGCTACACTGGCTTCCGATTAGGAGCCGAATCAAGTTTAAGGCTCTTTGCATAGCCTATAAAACCCTGAACAATTCCGGACCAAGGTTCCTAAAAAAAGCCCTCTGTCCAGTGGAACATCTGAGGACATTACGATCAGCTTCAGCCCACCTGCTGAATGTTCCACGGACAAGAAAAACCAACTGGGGAGACAGATGCTTCACCATCGCAACTGCCAAACTATGGAACACTTTGCCACTCTACATTAAAACCGCCCCTACGCTACTAAAATTCAGAAAAAGCCTCAAAACCTGGTTGTTTTCATCCTAAATTTTTCCCCTTACAAGAAGTGAGTATCTGTAATAATAGCGCCGAGACACCCGTATGGGTATTTGTTGCGCTCTAAAAATTGCATAAAATAAATAAAATAAATAAATAAATAAGCTTTATTTCGGTTTTTGAGTTTAAAACCATAAAAGCAGCAAAAAGAAATACATACATGTATATAGAAATCAACAGTTCATTACAATGTTGAGAAAAAAAAACGGATATTTAAAGCAAACTAAAACCAATCTAGTGCAAAATAAAAACGCATGGGAGACAGAGTCCCCTTTCACCAAGTGTTATAGTTCAATGCTCTGGGGCCAGGGTAAAAATCAAACAAGTCCCAAATAGAAATAGGGCCATCTCCAATTTTGGGATGGGAAAATCTTAAAAATGGGACAATGTTCCTGTGTTTGAATTTGATTAGAATCAGATCTCCCGGAATGTCTTTGGGCAACATCCCTAGCCATCCCACCCTCCTGACGCTCAGGATTCCGCCATCTAGGTCAGGTGGCAGCGGTCTGTTGTTATTGAGCCAAAAGATGGCTTTATTCAGCAGATCCTGTCTTGTTTCATGTTTGTCCTGACTAAGTTCAGGGACCCCGGAGAGAACAGTCACATAGGGGGCGGCTTCAGGGGGTAAATTCATTCGGTGTCTTTTTTCTTGAGGGAGCCTAGGGGCTTTGAGAGGGAGGCGAGTGGGCTTAGAAGTAACTTTACTGCCGCTTAGGATGGATGTGCTGAGAGAGGGATCAATTGTTCGTTCTTTCCTGTGTTCAATGGACTTGGGGTTCACAAGGTTAGTAGAGAGCGTAGGACGAGAGGGAATAACAGTATTTACAGGTGATGGTAAAATCCTTTGTACTATTTTTTCAACATCAGACAACCTATTTCCCAGATCCGTAATTTTTGAGAGCAGAGGTGATAAAGCTGCATTTAACAGTCGCTCAATATGGGCCAGTAGGGTTGATTGGAAAGGGGAAACAGAGTCATTTGATGTGATCACCGTCTTAAGTGGCGTTGGTACACTTGGGTTGACGGAGGAAAAAGAGGGGTTACAACACATTCGGGCGGCATTTGGTGGGGTAACCTCATTGTTCCTTTTGCTGACTGGTTCCCAAAGCGGTGTATCAGATAGAGGCAGGATTATTTCAGGGGCCTGGGGAGTGCCGTTTATGAGATCCATATTACTGTCCACTGTAGGGGAAGTAGAAATATCAGGGGCATAGTTTGTGCCACACAAGGCATTCAGTTCTTCCCAAACAGACATAGTAGTTGAGTTACAAAGAGGGCCCCAAAACGTCACTAAACAAATCACAACGCATAAGAAAGGGTAAATTGTCTCTATACCTCATCCTTTGATGGAGCCAAGTGGGATGGCCCGTCCCGTCCTCCTCAGGTCCTCTGAGGGCCACAGAGGGCCCGCCCTTTGCCCGGGCTTAGCCCCGGGCGCTGACCCGCGCACGTTCCCACGACGCGGGGGCTCGCGCTGTCCTTTAGCGCACCTCCGGGGGCGGGACAGGAAGTACACCTTCCAAGGCGCAAGAGGTGTTGGGGGATGTAGTCCCCGATCTGCCGCGCGCCGCGTCCGTCCAAAGCGGCAGGCAGCAGGCAGCAGGGAGCCTGGAGAATGCTGCAGCAGGGCAGCGCTGGGGCTGCGGGGGTCCGGTGCCCTGCTGGGATGATCCTCCCAGGTAAGTGATTCGTCTGCCCGAAGTCCCCTTATTATTCAGTAATTGCAATTCTGTGATAGTGAGAGTAAGGTCCCAACTTTGCCATCCACTGCCACTCTCAAGGCCGCTTACTTGTGTTTGTGCCTGTCGCTAGCCACCGCAACCCCGGTTCACAGTCTCCAATAATATTCAGGCTTGCCACCCTCGTTGCCTGCCGCACTACTCAGGGTGTGCTTCCTCCTCCGCTGCAGCCCCGGTACCAAAATCACAGTTCTCCAGTAGCTATCCCCGGTTTAGACCGCTCCCGCATTTCTTCATGTCTGCTGCTGTTCCAATAACTGCAGACCACCCTGGTCATGCCCAGTCACCTCGCCCGGGGGCCCAACTTCCCCTCACTGTGCTCTTCTTTTGTCTGCTTCATTCCCTCGCTGTCTGGCTTGTAATCTCAGAGCTCGTAGCGTCTCTACGCCTGTGTTGCTTGAAGGCCTCAAGCAAAGCCCCCACAGTCCTTGTACTCGCCGTTTCCTACTGCCGCTCCGTGTGCACCTCTGCGCCCGCCCCGGGTCGCAGGCCGTGGCCCGCCACGGAGCCCCGCTCCAGCCTCTACGGCTCGAGGCCCCGGGCCGCACCGCACCCTACTCACCAGTGCCGGAGCAGATATCGCCGTCCTTCCACACTGTAGGAGGCAGTTCCACGCTGCAACGCCGCGTCCCAACCCTCGGCGCCTCTCCAGGGGGATCAATGTCTCCGGGCCTGCTCCACCAGTTTTGCGCCGCCCTCGCAGCTGTGAGGCCTCAGTCCGGGTCTCCACCGAACAGGGCGCGGAAGTTCACCGAGCCCTCTCACGCAGTCCCGATCCGGACCGCAATGCGATCTCTGCCGCTCTAGCTCCTCATGTCCACCTCATGTCCACCAGGGTACGTGTCCCACATTTGGCGGTGCCGCTCCTCCTTTACTCGGCTTCTGGATCTAAAGCCCCGGCACTCATTTCTGTTCTTGTGCTCCTAGGCGGCCGGGGCCAAGCTGCGTTGCATGCAATGGACCACTCCCAGTCCCAGGCTATATGCAAATCAGCTCTGACCCTGTGCCCCATGGGAACAGTCCAGTCCGAACTACCAAGCCATGTCTTTCCCAGACCGGAATCAAGCATCCAAGGACCGGTTTCTGGCTATCAGCCTTCATTCAGCCTGGATAGCTTGACTCCAGTGGTGTGGAGAGCCTGGGACTCACGTCTGAGTATACCCAGCACACTCGGGGTGAAAATTGCAAAAAACACAGTTGATGGACAGAATGTAGAACAATGTCATACATTCACTCCAGTACAAGGATCTGGGCCTAAATCCATCGTTTTTTTGCACTCCACACCACCCTGGGATAGACACTGGCTATATGCAAATCAGCTCTGACCCTGTGCCCCATGGGAACAGTCCAGTCCGAACTACCAAGCCATGTCTTTCCCAGACCAGAATCAAGCATCCAAGGACCGGTTTCTGGCTATCATTGTTCTACATTCTGTCCATCAACTGTGTTTTTTGCAATTTTCTCCCCGAGTGTGCTGGGTATACTCAGACGTGAGTCCCAGGCTCTCCACACCACTGGAGTCAAGCTATCCAGGCTGATGAAGGCTGATAGCCAGAAACCGGTCCTTGGATGCTTGATTCCGGTCTGGGAAAGACATGGCTTGGTAGTTCGGACTGGACTGTTCCCATGAGGCACAGGGTCAGAGCTGATTTGCATATAGCCAGTGTCTAACCCAGGGTGGTGTGGAGTGCAAAAAAACGATGGATTTAGGCCCAGATCCTTGTACTGGGGGGAATGTATGACATTGTTCTACATTCTGTCCATCAACTGTGTTTTTTGCAATTTACACTAATCCGGGAGCATGGGTCCAGGTAGGTCAGTTCTGTTTGGCTTTGTGGGCCATTGAGCACGGAACCAGTCAGAATTGCCCATTGTTACCCTTTTTGTTCGCCTTTGCAAAAACGCCACTCGCCATCCATGTCTGTTGGGTAATGCGTGATTGGAGTATATAGCTTCATCAGACTAAGCATTTTATATTCCTTAATGTTGATGATCCCTTGTTGTATCTGCATGCCCCTAAGATATATTTGGCAATATTACTCCAGCTCTTGGAGGCCTTTGGAGTTGTGTCCAGTCTCCGAGTTAACAGAAAGAAGGCATTGCTGTTGCCAATGGCAGCGTTGATGGGGGTCCCTGCGGACCACCTCCCTGACCTCCGACTGCAAGGGGAACTTGATAATTTCCAGTACTTGAAGATGATAGTGGCACACACCAAGGAGAAGTAACTGCTTTATGATATTACTCGAGCCCCTTCAATCAATCAATCAATCAATCAATCATAGCATCTATAAAGCGCACTACTTACCTGTGAGGGTTCCAAGGCGCTGGGGAGTGGGGAATGCTGCTACTGCTCAAAGAGCCAGGTCTTGAGGAATCTTCTAATGGTCAGCAGGTCTTGGGTCTGCCGTAGGTGGATGGGGAGGGTGTTCCAGGTCTTGGTGGAGAGGTGGGAGAACAATCTTCTGCCGGAGGTTATTCTTCGGATGCGGGGGACTGTGGCGAGGTTGGCGGAGCTGAGCTGGTGGGTGGGGGCGTAGAAGCTGAGTCGTCTGTTGAGGTATGCTGGTCCGGTGTTGTGGAGTGCCTTGTGTGCGTGGGTGAGGAGCTTGAAGGTTATCTTCTTGTTGACGGGGAGGCAGTGCAGGTCTCTCAGGTGGGGTGTGATGTGGCTCCAGCGAGGGATGTCGAGGATCAGGGGTGCAGAGGTGTTCTGGATGCGTTGGAGTCATTTAAGGAGTTTGGCCGATGCTCCTGCGTAGAGGGGGTTTCGTAGTCCAACCTACTGCTGACGAGGGCCTGGGTGACCGTTCTTCTCATCTCGGTGGGGTTTCGCTTGTAGATCTTGCGGAGCATGCGGAGGGTGTTGAAGCAGGAGGAAGATACAGAGTTGACCTGCTTAGTCATGGAAAGGGTGGAGTCGAGGATGACCCCTAGGTTGCGTGCGTGGTCAGTGGGTGTTGGAGCTGTACCCAGTGCGGTCGGCCACCAGGAGTCGCCCAGGCCAAGGGGGTGGATCCGAGGATGAGGACCTCCGTCTTGTCTGAGTTCAGCTTCAGCTGGCTGGTCCTCATCCATTTGTCAACGGCCTTCACTCCTTCGTGGAGGTTGGTTTTGGCGGTGTGGGGGTCCTTGGTGAGGGAGAGGATCGGATGGGTGTCGTTGGCGTAAGAGATGATGTTGAGGTCGTGCAATCGGGCAACGTGGGCGAGCGGTGCCATGTAGATGTTGAACAGCGTTGGGCTGAGCGATGACCCCTGGAGTACGCCGCAGATGATCTCGGTGGCTTCGGAGCGGAAGGGGGGGAGGCGGACGCTCTGTGTTCTGACAGAGAGGAAGGAGGTGGTCCAGTCCAGGGCCTTCTCTTGGATCCCGGCGTCGTGGAGTCTTCAATATGGTGCTTGAACCCTCTAACATTGTCTCTCATGGGCAGAAAAGCAGTGGCCAAGATGGTGCTGCTGCCTCATTATTTATACAGCATCCAGAACTCGTTGTGCCGCCTTGGGGCTGGAGCATTTCGGAGGCAAAATTCTCAGTTCACCTTGCTTCTCGGGGCAGGCAGGCGGAGTAGAGTGGCCCGCGGAACATTGAGGAGGGGGTAGGAGGATGGGGGGTTTGGAGTGCCCTATCTGGAATTCTACTATTATGCATCCCACCTGCAGCAAGCAGCCAATGGCTATACGGGGGAGGTAACTGGGAAAAAACATTGCTGGATGGTGGAAGAAGGTAAATTGCTGGAGATGTTGATGGTGGCTCTATGCTACGGTATAGCAGAGAGTGGTCACTGTGGTGATAGGAAGGCTCCCTTCCACCTGGAGTCACCAGGAGCATTGTTGATAGGCTTAGGGTGTACTACACTATGCAAAATTGCAATGCATGTACTGAGAAACAATGCATTAGACATGGTTCTAACACTTGAGTAGAGCACAGTCTTTGACATATTTGTCATATAGTTTAGCTTTAAAGTATATACAATATAATGTTTTACACCCACATCAGGTGTGGATCGCATTTTACTCCTATTACAAAGAAACAAAGGGCAAGAATCACAAAGAATCTTCTGATAGTTGGTGTGACCTGTTCTTGTAGTACTCCCTCCTTACTCGTGACCTACTCCAAGGAATTTAAGAGATCTCATCTGCACTTTATCCATCAGAACTCACTCAGTCTGAGACACAAAAAGCATGCCATCCAGGCGTATAATCGTTCTTATGCCTCGTTATCTCTACAAAGCCCTATTGGCTTCAAGAGCTTTGCGAAGTGCCATTGGGCCGAGGAGAGGCTGAAAGACAGAGGCTTAGGTAGAAGGATATGGGCACCTATGTATAGCTGGAAGTAATCGTTGGTTCATAAAGGACCCTAGATACTTTTTCTTATGATGGCATAAAGAATGTGAGTCACAATATAGTTGCCTCACACATGAGTCCTTCATTTACTTTTTTATTTGTTTTGTTTCACTTATTTTATTTTAGGTTAAAATCCTTCTATCCTAGAAGGTTTCTACCATTAGGCTTCGCCATCTGACAAAATATCTCCAATGTATTGTTCTTTTGTAAAATGTATTGTGATTGATTATCCCTTTGTAATTGTAAGTAATTGGTATAATATGCTGTGCTGTATAATGAAAAAGGAATAAAAAATATATTTTCAAAAAAAAGAAAGACACTTCTTTGGGACATACATTTGCCATTCATTCTGCTCCCAAAGGCGAATCTCTTAGGAAAGGTATGCCCTCCATTTTAAAATGTCGGTAAAGGATGAAACAGTTCAACAGCTTCCAATTTGTCACGGGCCAAAATCCTTCCTTACCCTTCTTCACTAAGAAAAGGATGCTGACAAAACCCACTGAATCTCAAGGAATTAGCTGTTTTGCCACTTAGTGCACAAATGAATGCCAGAATCTCGCTCTGCACCAGATGTTGCTCCTGCTAAAAACCTTAGGGCAGGGAGGAACGAACTGAACTGGTTGATGATGAAATTATATTTTGAATCCCTGCACAGCCTGGTCTGATGTTAAAATTCCCAATTGGTAGAGAAAGAGGGAGAGTTTACCATCTAATATTTTGGGGGAAGATCTGACAGAGAATGGCTTTCCAAAGTTTGGACAAGATCAGGCCATACCTTGCTGGATAATGCCTCTCCATGGGTAAATCTTTGGGAGTAAAAGGACAGTTGTGCTCCTTTTCAACTGAAAGTGCATGTAAGTAGGTATTATGAAAAGTAGAGTGTGGATTTGTACGAATTCTGTTGGACTGGATCAGAAGAACAAGCTCAACCGCGTCCACCTGCTATAAAAGCAGTATTGTTGTGCACCTGACCTTGCTGAGAATATCAAGAGAAGTGAAAGTCTTGATGTAGCGTGAGATTTCTATAGTGGACCTGCCACCTAAAAATGGTCTTTAACTTAGGATCTAACTCTTTGTCTACCATCTCTGTCAACATGGGACCAAGGGCCAGATGTAGGTAAGTAACATTTACCGAATCTTAATTACCGAAAATTACCGAATTTTACCGATTCGGTAATTAAGATTCGGTAAATGTGAGGGGTTGGTATGTAGGGAATCCAGATGTTCCCTTTTACCGAATCGGTAAAATTCGATATTTACCGATTCGGTAAATACCGAATCGGTAAAGCCTATTGATTCCTATGGGCTTCAAAGCCCATAGGAATCAATAGGCTTTACCGATTCGGTATTTACCGAATCGGTAAATACCGAATTTCAGAAGGGTGCAGGGGGTGTCACTTTGACACCCCCTGGGACCCCCTAAACAGGCGTGGGTGCCATGTGGCAGGCATACATGCCCTAAGGGCAGGTCTGCCTGTCACATGGCATAGGTGTGCATGCACACATGTGCATGCACACCGGAATCGGTATTTTACCATGAGGTTTTATTTCATGGTAAAATACCGATTCTGTAAGGCCTCTGGGACTCAGAAGAGTCCCACCTACATATGTAAAATACCGAATCGGTATGAATACCGATTCGGTATTTTACAGATTCGGTAACTTTACCGATTCGGTAAATATACCGAATCGGTAAACAAGGTCCCCCTACATCTCATTGACCCATTTACCGGTCGGTAACGGCCGAAATCGGCCGTTACCGACCGGTAAAGGCCACCTACATCGGGCCCTAAGTCTCATTTAAAAAGCCCTGGAGATTTCCCAGGTCAAATTACCATTTGCATTCTCAAGAAGAAAACCACCATCTTTTTCCAACGCCTCGGGTACTGGAAGATCAGCTGCCTATAGGTGGTAAGAATGGAGGGTGCTTATGTGTGAATGTCGGGTGTTGCTATTTTTGGGCACTGGGGTGTACAGTGAGTTCAGGGGGAGGGTAGTGAGTGCAGGGTGAGTCTTGAGCCTCCACATGTGCAGGGGGTGTGCACAGTAAGTTGTAATGAGGGTGCATTGGGTGCATGCTGAGACGAGTAGATTGGGTGCCCGAAGGGAGTCTATTCAGGGTTCCTGTAGAGGGTGAGTCTGGGGTGTATGCATGGCGTGCATATGCGTGATTGGAGGGGGGCTGCAGGGTGGTGCCTGCGGTGATAGTTGGTGCTGGGTGAGCACAGTGTGTGCCTGGAGGGGAATGAGGTGCAATTGGAAGACAATGTCCTGAAAGGTAACAGTCAATCTTCCAATTGCACCTTATCTACCCAGTCCTGGCTTGGTCTAAGGGTTATACTCCTGTCTTGTTTAAAAAATGGAGGGGAATGAGTGCAGGGAGGTACCTGAGTGAGCGCTTGCAGGAGGTCCGTCTGAATGCAGCCATATTTGTGGGACAGAAGTGAAGAATACACTTATAGGGGGGAACCTGAAAGGGGAATAACAAGAAGGGGTGCATGCATGGAGGTCTTTGCAGGGGGTGCTTGCAGGGGATGAGCGCAGGTTGTGCCTGTGTGAGTGCAGGCTACTTTGGTGGTGCCTGTGTGTGAGTGCAAGGTATTGCTGTGTGGAGGTGCAAAGGGTGTCTGTATGAATGGAGTGAGAGTAGTGTGAGTACAGGGGGAAATGTGTGCCTGAAGGTGTGCAGGGTGAGTCTGGTACCTGAGTGTGAGTGGGTGTCAGGAGTATATGTGTGAGTGGGTGTGGAGAAGTGAATATGTGAGCAGGTGCAGGATTTGCTCTTAGGGAGGTGAGTGCAGGGGGTATATGAAGGAGGTGGTGACAGTGTTCCCTTGGTAAATTTAGGGGTTTCTGCGGGCGGTGAGCACAGGGTGTGCGTGTAAGGGGTGAAAGCATGAAGTGCATATATGCCGTGCCAATACAAGGTGAGTACAGGGGAAGTGAGTGCAGGGGAGTGAGTGCAGGGTGTGCTTGCAGGAAGGGAATGTGATATGTGTGCGTGCAAGGGGTGTTTGTAGTGGATGAGTGCAGGGTATTGGAGTGTGTGAGTTAGTGCAGGGGTGGCTTCTGTGTGAGTGCAGGGTGGTGCTGTTACGTGTGTGCATTCACTGCCTGTGCACGGGGAGGGGTGTGTGTAGAGGGTACCTGTGCAAGTGATGGCTGTAGAGGGTGAGGGCACTGGATGCCCCTAGGTTGAGTGCGTATTATGTGCCATCGGAGAGGTGAATGCGGGGTGCCGGTATGAGTTGATGGCAGGGTGTGTCTGTGGTGGGAGACAGACGCTGTGTACAGAGTGTGTGAGCAAGAATGTGCCTGTGTGAATGTAGTAGATGAGTGCAGGGGTACCTGTGGAGCATAAGTGCATGAGGATGTCTATGTGAGTGCTTGCAGGGGGTGGATGTAGCAGTGCTTGCTGTGGGGCCTGTGTAAGTGCAAGGGGTGTATTTAAGGTGGGAGGGTGAGTGCAGGGACTGCCTGCAGAGGATGAGTCAGTGGGCTGCAGATGTGAGTCCATGTGGTGCCTATGTGGATTCAGGGGGTGCCTGTGACCGTGCAGTGCATTCCTATAGGTGGATTTGTGCAGGGTTGAGCCTGTTGCGGTTGAGTAATAATGTGCCTAGAGGGGTGAGTCGAGAAGGGTGCTTGCTGGAGATGCCTTTAGGGGAACAGAGCAGCAGGTGCCTGTCGGTGTTAAGTGCAGTGGCTGCATATGTGCGAGTGCATTATGTAGCTATGTGTGAGTGCAAAGGATGTGTGCAGCGAGTGAGTTAATTGGGGAGGTGTTTGAGCACAAGGTGAGTCTTGACCCTGTTGTGTGCAAGAGGTGGGTGCAGGGGGTGCCTGCGAGTGTGTTCCTAGTGGATGCCTTTATAGGGTGAGTGCAGAGGGTTCTATAGTGAAGTCAGTGGTTTTGGTCCCCAATAGGGTAAGTGATTTGGAAGCCAGTGGAGACATACTGTGGGTGTGCCTATGCGAGCGCAAGGGTGCCTTTAGTAGATGAGTACAGGATGTGCATAAAGGGGTTCGGTCTCTGCAAAGACAGGAGTGAAATGGGGTGCCTGTAGGGGTGAGCATAGGTGGTGTATGTGGGTCGACTGTGTCTGCAGGGTGGTGCCTTTGTGTGAATGCATGATGGTGCTGTGTTTGTGCGTTCAAGGGTTGCCTAAGTGCGTGCAAGGTTTTAGTGCCTAAGTGCGTGCAGGGTTTGAGTGCCAGGATGGCTGCATACTAGGGTGTGGGGCTGTTGTGGTTGCCTGTTTGAGTGGGTGCACCTAGTCTCTATAGGGAGATGACTGCAGGGGTTGGCTGTGTAAGTGCAGGGTGTAATTGCACAGGGAGGGGTGTAAATGTGGTGGGGTTGCCGGTGTGCTCTTTAATTCTTGTGCCTGTGTAGGTGTTTACATGGGAGTGACTGTGTTTGTAACTACATAGGGTACCTGGGTGAGTTTGTGTTGACGGTGCCTGTTTTGGATCAGTGCAGGTCAGAGGTGCCTCACTAATGTTAAGGATATTATTTATAGTCGAAACGAAAACCACACTTCCTACCCGGCGTAGGTTGCTGTCCTTGCAGGCCAGTGCTTAATTTGAGCCAGTGGTTTCCGGCACTTAATTGTCAACACCGCAATTATGACAGTCTGCCACATAGTGGCGCTACTCTTCTTATTTAAATAAAATGAATAAATAAAGGTTGTTTCTGAATGCATATACATTAAAAATTACTAATACCTCCCTTTCAGTCTGTCCTTTGGCTTTGGGAACCTGGAATAATCTGAACTGTCACACTTTCAGTCGAGAGAGATGGTCAGAAGTTGTTTTGGCAGCGATGGGTGGTGCAAGCTGCCGTGATCTCCTGGTCAGGGGGCCCTGGCACTTATTATTTTACAAATTAAGCACTGCAGGCGAATGCTTCAATGAGTCAAATAGGGGTAGAAAGCGCTATATAAATGTTGCAATGCAATACAAAACAATGACTGTGGATCGTATATTATGTGAAGTGGAGAAGTGTTTACACGTGGATACATTACTGAATGACCGAGATAATGTTCAGGAAGAACGAGAAAGGTAGATAGATGGGTGAAAGGGCAGTTTGCTGTAGGTAGCATTGGAACGTTCGTTATGTAGGAGCTACTGACAAATACCAAGAGTTTGCATGCGAAAAATGCACAGCTTCCTTTGGCTATGTACTTTTCTTTGTAAATCGCAGGGCTGCAGTGCATAAAGATATGCAGCCCGGAGCTCTCAAGAGCACACAGTTCAGTAGGTAACTACTTTGAAAGGCAAGCAGAGGATCGATGCATATGTGTGATTTTGTGTTTCAAATGCTTTTTGACAAGTCTGTGACTTTTAGGATTTCAAAACCTGTAGTAAATGTTGTCCCTACCATTTTTTTCAGGGCTGAAATATTGTTTTATGCCACAGTGAGTTCTTCCTACCTATTACTGATAAAAACATATTTCTATTTTTATTCTCGTTCCGCCTCCCCCGCCGTAGGCTGCGGAGAACTAAGAGGCAGCTGGAGAAGGACGCGCGTGCTGTTCTGCAACCGAGAGCCAGCTAACTTGACTGAAAACAAAACTGAGCAATCAATCCTCGGGCACAGCCATGCTGTAGTCAGCCTGGATTGCACTCCCGCAGATAACCATGCGGTGGCGCCTGTGCGCTCACTTCAGAGCCCGAAGGGATCGCTGGAACTACCGCTGCTCTGATTGGTTGGCGAGGTGCCTAGGGAGATGAGAGGCGCGCGGCGGTTGGTTTCGGCGGGGCTGGGGGCCGGCGCTGGGCTCTGTGTATAGGGGACCGAGCGACTTGTTCGAGAGACCAGAGCAGGACACGGCGACGGCGGCGGTGTTTAAGGTCGGTGAAGACCGGATTCCTTGTGTGGCAGCAGCATACGCGAGAGCAGCCCTGGCGGCAACACCCACCATGCTGTGCTTCGTTACGAGGCCGGACGCCGTAGTCATGGAGGTTGAGGTGGACGCCAAAGCGAACGGGGAAGACTGCCTGATCCAGGTGAGATGACGACCCATCACCCCCCCCCCTCGCTACATATGGATAGTTGATCTAGAGAATTCTGTAGGGACCCTTTAGAGCCATAGTACCCTAACTAATATGGCCCCTTCACACCTGGTGTACATAATGGGGGGGGGGGGGGGGTTGCAATAGTTTTGTGTTCAGGGACCCCCACCCCCCTCCCCCTCCTGTCCGGTAGATACATTATTTCAGCCTCCTCTTACACCGTTGGTGGTAGTAATCCAGAGGGTTGGGGGTTCTCAGTTACAGTCTTTTCTCAGATTTTCTTGTAGGTTCCTCACACTATAATCCTTGTTGTAGTTTCTTTCTTATGGCCCTATTTTTTTAAGACCTAACTTGATATTGGGAGGATGGGGGGTTTATTGTCCCATCCCTCTTGAGGCCTCTTAATGTCCCTCTTCTGGGACCATCACTGTAGCAGTTTACCATATCTTGCCCACCCCTCACCAAGAAGGAGGCCCTTCCATAGTTTCATTAATCAGTGTATTCTCCTGTCATGCCCCTTTCGGACTCCTCTTGTAAGGTCCCCTTCTGTTAGAACCCTTGATCTAGGTTATTTCACCTGGGCTCCTCGATAAGGGCACTTCAACGCCCACCCTCAATTAGTATCACTGATGTTTTGCCCCTTTATTAGTGGTAGTGATTTGGGGCCCACCATTATTGTCCCTTCTCTGATCACTCCTCTCGTAGGTTGCCCATCCCACGACCTTTGTTGTAGTTTCCCTTTCGGTACTTCATCTGCGGGCCCCTCTTGTAATTTCTTAAATCCTGTAGATGGCCCTACCCTGCTTCATTAGGGATCTTCTCTCCCCCCCCCCCTGTATTTTCTGACTGAAGTTGTTTTCTCTAATAACCTTGGTCCCTGTCGCGCTATATGTAGCGCACCGTATCAGCGATTTCCAAACTCTTTTTAGGCTCTTATGTACCTTTGTGGGTGTCTGTGTGCTAAGGTCTTAAACCTTCACGGTGCCCCTTCACTGCCCAGTAGTGGCGTGTGTTTTTGTTTATACCTTCTGTACTGACCGCCATCCAGTGTTCTCTAAAGGTGGGACTTCGCTTTTCTGTGCCGTATGTCCTAATAGCCAGCCACCCGTGTAGCCAGCCCTTCGGGCTCCGATTTCTAAGTGACCTCCAAGAGACCTAAATTCTTCCTAAATCCTCCTGGTTCACGCGTGGTGGCAGCTATGGGACTACTAAGGGTATCGTGTGTGGAGTGCAAGCTAGTGTGCCAGTGCCCATACATCCTTAAATAATTCTCCAATAGCAGGGAAAGTACACCTTCTCCTCGGGTCCTGCCACTTCTTAACCCAGACACCCCACCATCATCTTCTAAAAGGCGTCCACTTGGAATTGCTTTTGGAACAAATCCTAGTGTATTTAAAACATTTGTAAACGCTGGTATGGTTGCACATCGGCTCCAAAAAAAGTCATACTATCTCTCCTGGAAGCGCATATTGGTAAAAAACAATACAAGAAGCAACATTATATTTTTTCGTGGGTGGTCTCCCCCCCTAGGCCTGCAGGAGACAAGTAAGCGAATGGCTCAGTTGAACCCATCTGTCCGAAAAAATCGTTTTAAGTGTGTGTATTTGTTGTTATCCCTCTCATCTGGGAGGGCTGCTCTTGGTAGTCGCCCTGAGTGTGCCTGTCGTCTTTTGTGGCGATTGCTGTGTAGGTGCAGGCTTTTGGGTTCGATGCATAGAAGATTGATGGGGTCAGGCAGAGAGGGGCAACAGCTGCCCCCATGCTTCAAGAGGGACAGATGCTTAGCTGCTGTCGGCAGATGGGCTCCTGTGTTGTGGCCGTCCTTTCTGTTCCGCCTCCCCTCCCCCTCGAGCTTTTGCTGTCTTTTTGCCCCTTATGCGTAATTGGCTCTGTCTTTCTAATTGGTAAAACAAAAAACAAACTGAAACCAAAGCACGCTTTAGTTTCCACTTAGAAATTCCAAAGTGCAGCCGTAATTTTCTGCCCAGCTGCTGACTAGACTTCTAAAAAAAAAAAAAAAAAACATTCGCATCTGTATCTAGTCGAGTCCATTTGTTGATAGACGACGTGAATGTATTTCCAGTTTGGAAATTCTTACCGACCTGAAAAGCGTCGTGTGGATTGGTTTGGTGGTACATTTTGGTTGTCTTAGATATCACAAATGTGTTTGTTACTTTCTAAAAAAAAACAAAACTTTTTTTTCTTACTACAGTTATAACTTGTTTGGTTTCCTAACTTGCACGTGGCTGCCATTGAGTCAGTGCATTTGGTCACGAGATGGCATGTAAGGTCATCTTTAATGATCACTGCTCGCCAAAGTAAATACAACGAGCAAACGGTGGCATCCAGAACAGTCTTTTTAAGTGAGGCATTATGTTATGTTAAGATATCTCAGTGAGTGGAGAACAGCTCATCTTTTTGAAATAGATAAGCAGGTATTGCCCACCGTTCCCAAGTTACTTGAAAGAGGAGATGTTCTATATGGGTGGCTGCATAAATTATGTCAAAACTAAGTTTTGGCGTCTTTGCCTGCAAGGTTTGGGTCAGTCAGTAAATTGTCTTGAATGGGTACCGCATTTGTTGGAAAGGAACATATCAGAGTAAAGGTTACATATGTGCCTTCCATCATATTTGGCATTCAAGGCCACTGGGTTTATTATGCCTTTTAGCGGCTGCGTTGTTTTCTCCAAATTATGAATTGTGTGCTCAATCCAGTATGTGCTGCATAATATTCACATTTTAATAAACATTTTCTGTAGTTCAAACGGTTTAAAAGTTAATAAGACAGGCAACGCTTGTGAGGCAAAATGGAAAGTCTTTGCAAAGCTTGGCTGGTAACAGTTTTGTGTCCTATTGTTGTTTTGGGGTGTTAACCTTGTATTACTGATGCGAAGCCTTTGCCCAGGTTAAGATCTGTAAAAAATGACAACATAATTCGACATTACCATCTAATGTGCCTATTCTTGCTGCATAATTAATCAACCTTGCCACATAGTTTGGCCCTAACCTGCCGCATAATTCCAGCAGGCCTGTGAATATTGAGTGCACTGGGTTGAATGCTGGTGTGATCATGCCCCCTTTTTCTGCAGGTCTGCAGGAGGTTGGGCATTATAGAGGTTGACTATTTCGGACTCCAATTCACCGGCAACAAAGGCGAAAATTTGTGGCTCAATCTTAGGAACAGGATCTCCCAGCAAATGGATGGCCTGGCGCCTTACAGAATGAAGCTGAGGGTCAAGTTCTTCGTGGAGCCCCATCTCATATTGCAGGAGCAGACCAGGTAAGAGGCAGCCTCAACCCTTCAGAAACCGAAAAAAATGCATCGTGGTTTAAAAAAAAATGTTTTGGAGGCTTTACTATGTGTTTTTCATTTTTACTCCCTAATCCTACGAACAGCAGTCAATGTTCCATTTTGTTCCACGTATAGCTTTTTTTGCATAGATGAATCTGTTTGATCCAGTAGCAGCTCTCCAATGTTAGGGGCAAACTTAAACAACTCCTGGGAATTGTATTGTATCTAACTACTACTCCCAAAATTGTACTGTAGGCGTAGGACCTTTCCAGTACTTGCGTGCTGAATTTTCACCATTTGGAAAATTGTATACAAAACGTGACTGGGGTATACATTTGCACATGTAACTTTTTTTTCCTGCGAGGAAATTCTTTTGGCCGTTGGAGAACCTCTTATCCTACCCTTGCATTAGTACTGGGGTATTTCACTCCCCATTCCAATTTTGCACCTTCATGACTGGAGTAAATTTGTATATGTATGTATTTCCAATAACAGGACACTTCCTGTAGGAGATGCGTGAATACCTACAAACGTGTGGGTTTAGAAATACATATTCTAGATCTATACTTACTTTATTCATCGGACCCCCTTCACTCTGAATTGAAAGTGTCGAAGTTTCGCCTGTAATTTCCTTAAGACTATGTAAATAGTACATTTCAAAACCGATTGGTTGCAAAGCCATAATCTGAGACGCGATTGTGGGAACTGCAGAGTTGAATTCCCTTTTCCGTGGTAACACAGTTTGTTTTTCAGTTCAGTCTGTGAGGGACGGACAGATCAAATGACAGGATATTTTTCGGTCTGGCTTTTGCCGGCGCCTTATGAACGCTAGTAACCCTCGCCGCTGTCCGTGTTACTGCAGGTCATATGGAACCCGCCTGCATAGGAAGGCAGGAAATAGCTCCTCCCCACGTGTTGATGTGGTTCAACTTTTTTCAGTCGTGCAATTGCCAGGTCTCCTTATTACACATGAATCCCTTTCTGTTTGCTTGCTGTAAAATGTTTCAGAATTTGGAATTAGCAATTCGCTCCCTACCCCCATAAGTAAATGTGTATTCAATTAAAAATGTTGAAAGCCAGACTGCTGAAGAGAAGTTTAGGGAAGTGTATAACTTGCCAAGACCTTAAAAAAAAAATAAAGTTTTCATTCTTGATTTACCCTTCTCTCAAATTAATCTTGCTACCTTTTTTTAAACGTTGCAATGATACCCAGTCTACCTCCTAAAATCCTCCTTTTGCCAAGTACTAAAATCCTCCTTTTGCCAAGTACAGCAGGCAAAATAAAATGTCAGTGTTTTTCATAAACACTTCAGAGTCGCAGAAGTCCCAGGCCTTTTTGTTAAATCCTTGGGCCCCACGGAATATACTTTGTTCCCAGTGGGGATATGTCTCCCCATTTTTAGATTTCTATATTAGAATCCAAGAGTTGGCGGGACATTGCGTTATTTCCCAGAGACTAGCAACTTTTTAAATTGGAGTAAGTGTGATGTACCTTGGCATTGCCAAGAGCAGAGGGATGTGATGAGGAGGGTGACTAAGACCACGAGACCTCCTGTACATGGCCTTGTGCCATCCTTGATAGATTATTTGGGCAGGGCAGGGATTTTCTTAACCCTGACAGAAATTACTATGATTTAATGCACACAAAATATCCAAGAGACGGGCCCAAAAAAATGAGGGGAGCGCACTGCTCCCTATCTGAATATGTGGTACAAAAGGGGGGGTGATGGACGAAGCGTCTGAATCAATCAAACACTCTCACCCAGTCAAAAGATCTGGGTTTAATCCATCACCGCTCTTTAGCCCACTCTGCCACCCCAGTTCAGACATGGCTATATGCAAATCAGTCTGACCCTGTGTGTGCCTTATGGGAACAGTCCAGCCCGAACTGCCATGGGTATGCTCAGACAGTTCGGGCTGGACTGTTCCCATGAGGCACAGGGTCAGACTGATTTGCATATAGCCATGTTTGAACTGGGGTGGCATAGTGGGCTAAAGAACGGTGATGGATTAAACCCAGATCTTTTGACTGGGTGAGAGTGTTTGATTGATTCAGATGCTCCGTCCATCACCACCCCCTTTTGTACCGCTTTTGGCCCCCATAAGTGTGGCAGGGTATGCTCAGACGTGAGTCCCTTGCTCACTTTGCCACTGGATTCAAGCAAGCCGGGCAGAAGACGGCTGGAATGCCAGAAACCGGTCCTCGGAAGCTAGTTTCCGGTCCAGGGAAGACCTGGCTTGGCAGTTCGGGCTGGACTGTTCCCATGAGGCACTGGGTCAGACTGATTTGCATATAGCCATGTCTGAACTGGGGTGGCATCACCACCCCCTTTTGTACCCCCTATCTGAAAATGAACTCGCTGGAAGTACGTTCTCAAGAATGATCAAATCATGAAAAAGGGGAAACCAAGTAGAGGTCCCTACAGGTAATGTAATAACATAAGGGCCATGGAGTTGAGTTGTCCTATTCATAGAGTGGAAAAATGGAAACGATATTTAAACCTGACTCTAGGAGACCAAATATCTTTATTGTACAGGACAGGATTAAAAAGCGAAGAGGACTAGGGTTTACTAGCAAATATACCCCATAAATATGTCAACATGTTTCTGTCCTTCAAGTACCCCAGTTGGGGTTCACAGACATTCTTCAGGACCAAAAAAAGTAAATCACTCTACAGTCAAATTAATGAAACAGCATTAAAATCTTATGTAAATGTGTATACTGGCCATGACGTGATAATAGCCGGTATATTTGAGTGATGACCCAAAGGTTGTAGATACTAAGGGTACACGGTCTCATCAATAATATTCAGTTACCTCTCTTTGGCCTGATAGGTACCCCACTTGAAACACGGCTGCGGAGCAGTCAGTGTGGTACTCAATCATGGGCCTGGGAAATATATCGGCTATTATCACGTCATGGCCAGTATACACATTTACATAAGATTTTAATGTTGTTTCATTACTATAACTGCAGAGTGGCTTACTTTTTTTGGTCCTAAAGAATGCCCGTGAACCCTGGATGGGGTAATTGAATGGCAAAAACATATTGACCTATTTTAGGGATATATATTTGCTTGTAACACCTAGTCCTCTTCGCTTTTTAATCCTGACCTAGTTATCCTTTTCCATTCTTTTTGCACTAACCATATTTTCGGTCCCCTCTCTGCAAAACACTTCTGCTCCTCTTCTGGCTCAGAGTTGTAGCCCACACCAGGGACCTAGTGGCCCTGGTGTGAGGAGGGAACCTTATGATGAAGCATGTCATCCTAGGTTGAGTGAGTGTTCTTGTCCTAAGAAAGGTCTCTCCCCTTTAAAAATAGTGCACTCAACTCTTTGGCCCTAATATTGCTATTACGTTACATGTAGGGATATCTTTTAAGATTCATCTCTGTTGGGATTTTTAATGGTGTATTTATTTAAAGTGTTTTGTAGTTCTGTCAATGCATTTTTTTACCCTGCATGTTTTTATTGTGATTATTTCGAGGATGGTTTTAATTGATGTGTACATCATGGTCCGTCTTACTTTTATTGTTTTTATTTCAAAGCTACATAAAGCTTACATTGATTGATTTGACTTATTCAAATAAGTCGCTGGTGGACAAGTATGGTATTGTTGCAGCTTTGACAAAATCCTTCTCTTCTGGACTAGAGGGTCCGGTAGGGTAGTCTGCTGCCTAAACTTTGTACTGCTGCTAGCTGAATTTCTTAACGAAATACATGGTTGCCGATCGTAAGCTCCCACCCCTTTCTGGGTTGGACCTATGCGGGCAGCATGGGTGTTGTAGTTTCCACTCTGAGCGGATTTTCTTAAAGTACCTTTATCAGTTTCGTCAACACCCCTCGGAGAATTTTCATACCATACTTCAGATTTGCTAATCCCCCCCCCCCCCCCTTTCAACTGGATAAAACACACCGAAGCCTCCACCCTGAAACCTGGGTGTGGCCTCTAGAACTGGTGTTTTGTGAGGAGTATACTCCCCTCTTTCTGGGTGAAGGTGGGACTGTGAAATGGTCTTCAGCTTGTCTGTAAGGTATTGATATATTGTAGTACTTGTAGGGTGTATATATTCAGTTAGTGTAACAGTGATGTGTTTAGGGAAGATCACTTTAACAAGGAGCTGTGTAGTGTATAATCTATTGTAGGTTATTCAGTGCGAGAGGTCAAAAATGCCCATACACAATAGAAGCTTGCCTTTCTGGTTCCTGTACTGTAATGGTATTGAGCGGGATAAGGTAGCTTGCTCTGGTGCTGCTCGTTCTCACCTGTTAGTGGTGGTACAAAAAAACAAAATCAGATTTACACTACAAGGGATTTTTCCTTTGGTCGTTGGTGTGATTCCTGAGATGAATTATTTGCTGTTTACGAACTCTGCATTTTTTTAACATTTTGTTTCTGACATGTGTAGTACAGGAGACTAGGTCTAAGGCCCCTTTAAGTGTGTGGTTGTTTTTCAGAGAATGAGGTCTCCGCTGTGTTCTTTTCTTTTGTTTGACAACTGAGTGATCTAATATTTGTTCAATTCGTTGTGTATTTAGGTGATTTGGCGTGTGGCCTCATAATGCAAATATAAACAGTTAATTTAGCTTAGCAGCGGCCTGCCTGGGTGGTGATGTCATGTTTTTGTTCTTCCTTGGTTTGGACAGGCTGCCTACGGGGATTCTTGTGGTGTCCTTATTTCTATGACGTTCTGATGATAGGAATAAGTTGGATGATACCTGAGGGTACTGTGTTAGTGTTCATGTGATGACTTGGTCCTTGCTCTGAGCATGTAGCTTTGACCTTGATCGATTCAAAGTTGCAATTCCATCCTTCTCTTCTACTTTCTGTTCCACAGCTCCTTCTCTGTTCTACGCCCTCCCTCCTCTGTCTTTTAAGGCGTGTTTTAAGACTGAACTATTCCTAAAACCACATCAGCCTTTTGTGGCCACATTAATGGGTTGAGAAGGAAGGCTTGTTCTAACAGAGCTACCTTGTAAGGTGGGCTACTGGAATTATAAAGCGGGGGAGGATCAAATTCTGTGGCAAGAAAATAATTATGCAGTGTAATGCAGCACGTTTCGTGATGGTATTACTTCATTATTTTGTAACTTTTACACACGCTACCACTGTGGGCAATGGCTTAATCTCATTAGAACCAGTTTGACACACAAATACAGCAATAAGCAACAGAAAAGGGAACAGTCAACCCGTACAAAGTTACATCCATTGCACAGGAACACATGTTGCTCCGTTTCTAGTAACTTTTGATCAATTAAAGCTAAAAAAAAAGTGTGTTTAAAATCTGCTGATTATGCAGATGGTTACGGATTATTTGGCAAATCCATAACTATACAGAAAACACAGCTGCTACAAAATTACATAATTCCAGTGGCCCTGATTGTAACCACTTTGCTAAAGCACATTTCCCTATGTCATCCTCCCTATGATCACATTTGAAGTTTTCTGAGGCTAAATAGATCAAAGGGTATTTAGAAGATTGGCAATTTTACAGCTTTACCCACTTCTTTTTGTGCTGTCTCCTTAGGACTAATCTGAAGGGTGGATTATGTACATCCTTTTATGTAAATGTGCTTAAGGAACGTGGGTAATACGGTGTGAGCGAATTGTTGCTGTTACTACCTAATTTGTTCACTTGTGTAAAAGGAACACTGCGTACGGTGAATGTGGAGGAAAACAAAACTTAAGAGACCATACATTTCGTACACCCCAGTTTACAGCACAAGCTCATTTAATTAAAAGTGACTCCTATGCCTCCAACATTACATAGGCAAACTCCACTCAATGGCTACCACTCTGTTTCGAAGAACTTTTATTCTCTTTCGCTAACTGATGTAATGCTATCACAGCCTTTCAGGACTCCGCCCACAATTAAAATAGACCTTATTGTGAATAATATTGTCGATCTGGTCTATGATGTTACCAGACCGTACTTTGGATACTACTGTCTCTTCCCCACTTGTCAAATTCTCTAACATACACTTTTAAATGGATTTAAAGCTTTGCTACTTCAATTTAAGTACAGCACAAACTTTGGCCATTTATCATACTCCAAAGCATTGCTTCGACAGGAGTGATATCTGCAGCAGTCACTTTGCTCGTAACTTGGAAACTGTTAGTACTAAGCAGTTTCTGTCCAGTTTTCAGGATTCCTTCTGTAACCATGATTTTGTTTGAGAAAAGGTAGCAGATAACTTCAGTCTCCCTGAAGAATAAGGTGGTGGCTACTCGACAGGTGCTTAGGGATTTTCCAATGTTTGGTCCACCTTTGTACCCTCAAAGAAAATGTTATTAGCGAAGATTTAGATATCTGTCCTCTAAAATGAAAGGCTTGTTTAAAAATAAAAAAAAGTTAAATCCTACTTGTGTGGGTTTAAAAAAAAATGCTTTATTGCAGTTATAAAGTGGCCGCGTTTGGGTGGCAGCATGTTATATTTTTTTCCTTTTTTATATTTGTGGCATATGCTTAGAAGTGCTGAAAAGAGGCTCTCCGTGTCTTCCTTAACAAAAAGATGGTCACGTACTCTTGTTTTCTGCTGAATACAGCATTGTATGGATTTTCATAACATTTTTACTCTTGGAGGTAGTAAAGACATTGTTTACAAAATTATGCTCGTATGCTTCCGTGCAAGGCCCAATTTTGTATTTTTTTCTTTAAAAACAATAACTTGCATCTCCTTTTTATCCGTATAGGATTTATTACCGAAACCTATAGAGTGCCGCATATTATACCTAATAACTCTCATTGACGCATGCAATGTGATAATTTTTTGCTGAATATTTCCTGGACTGGCCCCTTACCCCTTGTGACTTTCAGATCCCTTTTTGCACCTACGTAACAAAGTGGGGCTCAAAACAGTCGTGCTATTTTCAGCTTCACCCGGGTAGTGATAGCCCCAATTTCCTGTCTTCCGCTTCCCCTTCCCTCGCAGGGCAATCGGCGTGTTCCTATTGGCCTGTATTGCCACTTTACAGTTTGCCGATTCCTTCAGACAGGATTTGACCCGTGGCATCCAAGTGAACTGCTTTGAATTCCTTTATTCTCGTCAAAGTTGCTTTACATACCTTTGCGGCAGCTCTGTTTGTAGCAAGCAGCTGCGAACGTGCCCTGAATCGGTGCGAGTTTAAAACGCCTGAGTTTGCTCGGTGGGTGATATGCTATGTTTCCGTGCGGTGTAAAGTTTGTGGTAGTGTGTTTTAGGGTGATTTCTGTACCAATAGCCATTACGGTTCTCAGCCAGGACCTGTTTCTCCGAAGCTGCTGGGCGTGTTTTGAGCGGTGGTTTCCAGTGCGGTTGTTATGAGGCATTTCATGTCTTCGAAATGGCATGTGACGATGTAACTGCAGGTCAGTGACTGCGAGTAACCTCAGAGCGTCAGCGTTCCTTGCTATATAGTACAGCGAGTTCAGTTGATATGTCTAGTCTACGGCGCTTCCTCGTTTAGGCAGAATCCGGGCTTCTTATTGGCCTGCATCTCCTGTCTCCACGCGGAAGTATCTGCGTTGTTATTTGACACCGGCCTCTCTGAAGTTGGTTCCTTTTTTAAGGCAAGTGAAACCAACTCCGAAACCACTCGAAGAGCAGGCCTCCATTTTAGGTTCGGACGGAGTTACGAGTGCTTTCGGTGTTTATTATATATTTTTTCTCTCTCATTATTCCAAACTACACGAAAGCTACAAACTAGTTGTGTAGCCATGGTGTTTTTTTATGTTATCCCCCTCGGAATGCAATGTTCTAAAACTTGCCAATGAAAGGGAAAATTTACACGAATAACATATACAGTTTACCAGTCTTTTTCAAATGGGGCTGTGTGTGGATCAGTGGTTAAAATGGCAAACTTACGCAACTTACCTAGCAGTAATGGACACTAGGAGAGGGGATTTTTTTTTTAATGTAACCGAAGCATCGTGTGGAAGGCAGGAAGCGCAATTCATTTACAGACAAGTACATTTTCTGTCGAAGCGGCCACTATACACAGACCTACAATTTTACTGCTAAAAGTATATAGCTCATAAACGATAGCGGTTTCTGTGAATGTGTATCATTTGTTTATTAACCAATTGTGTCTTCATTTATTTTTGTTTCCGGCACACTTGAGAATTCTACAAAATGTTGTTTTTAATTTTGCTTTTCCTAGCTGCCGAACGAATACAGTTCAATTACATGTATGTACGTTTCGTTGGAAAAAACAACACCCCTTCCTAAACGCCAGCAAGATTTTCACACAATTCACTTTAGAAACTCCTGTCACTTTGCAGTTGATGAGAGAAAAGTAAACACCAATCCCATAAACAGCAATTTGTGGGAAGACCAGCACCAAATTTGAAAGATAAACCCAGAATTTAAAGGCCTTTTTATTTGTCAGACTTTTACGTCCCACAGTTTGGATAACACTTATGTAGATTGTTTAGAAAGCTATTCTCTGCGAGGCGGTCATATAGTTCGTGCATTAAGTGGGCAGGTAATACCTTCACTTCCGTTTGAGAGGAAGAGTACCTGTACTTCTCAGCACTGCTGCAATACATTTAATTGGAGAGTACCTGCTCTTCACAGGAGTAAACAAGTACTCTAAATGGGGAGTCCCTGCACTTCTATATTTCCATTTAAAGCACTGCATATAGTTACACCGAGGCTTACAGTTCATCCAGTGGTGTGATAGCCACCAGTTGATCCAGGCTGTACCTCAACATTTATAGGCGGAAGTAAACAGTTGTCGAGGAGGGATGTGTCAGAACTATGGCCTCTGTGAGCTGTTGGATAGGGGCGCAATTTTTATGAATCCTGCGTACTGTGACTCGTTCCAAGAGCTGTTGGCAACCACAGGAGTGCTAAAAGCGGGATGTGGGGGTGAGTGTGGTAGGAAAGGTGTTTTCTGTTAAGGCGAGTGAAGGGAGGTGGTGGTAAAGGAAATTGGACTGGGCATCCAGAGATGCCATCATATTTATAAGTGATGTGGGGAGGTAGGTTGGGAAGTTGGGCAGGTGGGCGGTACTAATGACTGGCGAAATGCCAGATCCTTTTGCTTTGAGCATCCCCAGCCTGAAATACGCTTTGGGCCCATTATAGCAGTTAGTTGTGGCTCTTAGGCTGGGAGCATATGCAGTATTTTTATGTATGTCTGAGTCATTAGTGCCAGATGTTTTCGTTGTTGGAGACTTTACGTTTGTTGTAGACTACTCTAGCCTTGTTTTTCATTGCTTCCGATCTTGTCTGATGTATGCTGTTCAGATGTACTTTATTTGTCATTTCGGTTTGAGACTTGGTCTTTGATTCTCTTTTTTTTTGTCTGTGACGTTCCATGTCTCTTGCTACTCACTGGTATGCTTTTGTTAATATGTGAGGATGCAATGTTGTTATCGAGTCCCACTCCCTGCTACTGTGTCCTGGCTTCACTGCTACATTTGAGGATGTTCCAAGTTACTGATATGTCTTTAATAAAGCAGGAGCGTGCACGGGTAAGAGATCTGGGGCCGCTCTGTGTCTGGGTGGAAAGGGAGCACTTTCTCTACAGATCTTTATGAGGAAGGGAAGTCCTTGGTTGCTGGCTACAAGTACAGTTTGTTTGCCATCTGGTCCATGACCTCCGAACAGAGTAGAGTGCACAATCACCATTGGTCAACATTGGTCATGGGGTGTCCATTCATGATGCATTTATTTACAGTATAGGAGCGCAGGGTAAATTGGCTTGCAATGTATTCCAGTTAGTAGCATGTTCGTAGCGGTTACCCTGAAAATGAAACCTCGATTCTATCGTCCATCTCAACTAACTGGACCACACTGAATAATCAAACCCGTTTTTAAACGAATCCTGTAATCCTAAATTGAATGCTTTGGGGATGGAACTGCACAGTGGTTCGGAATAGGACCCTGAATCGAGCACTTCCAATGGAGAGTGGACGATTGATTGATTGAATGTCTGTTTCACATTTACCTCGCCAGAAGAGTGCCTCATTTTTGTTGTAGGGGGAAAAAACTGCTTTGCTCAAATTTCAGGCTTTGACCTACGGCCATTAGTGGTGTTTGTCGTGTCAACACACACATCGACTGGCCTTTGTGTATTTGCCAATCCTTGTGACCGTATGCTTGCTTTGCTTGTTAGTTTTTGTCCTATTCAGCGCTGTATTTGTTGACCGAAGAGGGCTTTTGAGAGTTGCCCAGATAAAAACTGGCCCTAGCTGCATGGCCTTTGTTGACCAAGAGTAGTAGTGCGTGTGAAGCTGCTGTTCAAGTCAGCAGCCCGTGGCCTTCCCCCGGAAAGTAGGGGAAAGGTTACTCTAGTGCACAGCCTCGAAGCCCTCGGGGCCTTGCCGCCGAGCTGCGCGCTCCTCCCCGCCGTGGCTTCTGCGCCCCAGCCCGCACGGTTCACGTGCTGTCTCCATGAATCATCCGATGACGTGTTCCGGCTGCCGGACCAGGAAGCGTGCACGCTCTGCTGTGGGTAGTGCACTGAACCGGACTGCACAGTGAGATCCATTTTAAATGCACACCGCAGCTGCTTTCTCCGGGACGGGACCGGCTGAGAAGCAGGGGCTGTTCTCTTGGCCACGAGCGTCCCACCTGCGCACACGAACAAGGGCCTTTGTTTGGTGTGGTAATCTTAAACCACGGGGAACTTCAAGTTACCAACGTCTGCGCAGAACAACTCTCGCGGTCATCTCTAGGTCAAAGTCTTAACGGTGTCTTCATTTAAAGAATTTGCATCAAAGTATGTTTCATGGTTAGGTCAACAATAAAATAAAAGTCTCATATTGAAGTTGACACAACGTGTGATCTTTCGCATGTTCCTGCTAAAGGAGCATTTTAAGACACTGCTTGAGCAAAATGACGTGCGGAGGGTACACCACCATAATTCTATTTTCATCTTGCAACGTTGTTGGGCCCACCCATGTACACACAAACACTTTTTTGACTTTTGTTTATCGGCTAACAATATTTTTTCCCCTGTTTCTTTCACGTTGTGTCCAGACCATTAGGCCATTTCTCTTTATTACGTGCCTTAGCAACTTCCTCTTTCTGTTTTGGATTATGGTATCGTTAAACCCCCTTCTTCTTTTACCAGGTTAGTTGGTGAGCAAGTACCCCCACCCTCCTTTAATCCCACACTTCCTCCAAATCGTTGGTACAAGTGTATTTCAGGCACCTCTACTTGAATGAAGAGGAGTAGAGGCACTGGAGTCCTTCTTGATGTTACTACTGGCCACCTCTGTCGCTCATCGTTGAGGTTGCCTTCAAATGGATGAGATATCTACGGATAAGCTGCATGTAGCCTTTGCAGCAGAGCACGGTGTTGGCGTCCCGGCCAGCTCCTCCTGTTCTGGAACTGTATTGGATGAACACCTAAGGCATCAACCTGGCCATTCTTTGAACTTGTGGATGGTGTAAGAGCTGCTTCCTTGCTGGGCTCCTCACCTGCTTTTTGAAACCGAGGATTGTCCAGCCCTCTACCTCAGTGCATGCGTTACACCCCTGCTTTAATTTGGTAGTGCATCTTTATAAATGAAATAACCTTAATTTAAGAACCATCTGCTCGGTAGAAAAATGAACGCAGTCCTCTTTAATCTAGAGAACAACTTGCTATGTAGTTCTTTAGAACCAAAACTAGGCGAGTGTTGTATGAGGCAGGCAGCACGAACATGTCATCGCCGATGTGTGCGCTTTTTATTTTTTATTTTAAAGCTCTGGCTTTTCGAGACTGCTTTAGCTGTTTTGCAAGTCTGTTGATCAAAAAACCTTTGAGGAGTGGCGCTTGTTCTGTTGCCTTGGCCTACTTGGCTGTTAAATGTTCATGCATGACTGCACTGTACACACTGTCCACATCTACCTAAAATGGGTCCTTTCTCTTAAGTGACCAATCCAGTTCAAAGTGTTATTTTTTTTGATAACTTTTAACGCTGGTTATTTACATTGTCTTTAAATCGATTGCCGTTTTATAGATGGCGAGTCATTTTCGATTTTAATTAGGTCGAGCCTAGCAGCGCTTATGCACAGCTATGCGATGCATGGTGTATTCACATTCAATTCATTTTCGATTTTAATTAGGTCTAGCCTAGCAGCGCTTATGCACAGCTATGCGATGCATGGTGTATTCATATTCAATACATGAGCGGGCTTCAAGCCGGTCTATCGCTTGTCATTGGTTGTTTTGGATGCCTTGCTAAATTCCTTACTTTTGAACGGTAAATCGTGCCCATTTGTCCATCCTTTTGGTCTGTTGTTCCCTCCCACAGCGACTGGCCCTGTTACAAGGTTCATTTATCTAATGTCCGGTTCAGTTCGCTTCACGCACTATTTTTCCTGATTGCCTGCCTCGTGATCTGGAAATGTTGCAAACGCGAGCAGCTGGCCAGTGTTGCTGCTTTCCCCTCCCACCCACGGTTTTGTGTGTTCACCCCTTCGTACCTTGGATTTCACTTTTGATCTACAGAGTCTGTGTTACTGAAGATCGAGTTGAGTAGTCACAAAGTTAGAATGCTCGCTCCCTCTCACCAACTCTTTAGTTTTTAGCATTGTTTCATTTGCTCGGAGCTCTGTTTCTCCATTGCTGTAAACAGGGTTGTAAATCTTTTTCTTTATGTGGCGGCTGTGTCTCTGTTCTCGATGGTAATTTCTCATTCTGAGTCCTCTAGCCAGTGCTGCTTCTCTGGTGAGTGTAATTCCTCATTCTTAGTCCTCTAGACCGTGCTGCAGCTGCTTCTCTGGTCCCAGTGGCAATTCATCATTCCAAGTCCTCTTGGCAGTGCTACTACTCTGGTCCTGTCTGTAATTCTTCATTCTAAGTCCTCTAGACAGTGCTACAGCTGTGTCTCTGTACCCAGTGATAATCCCTCATTCTCCGTCCTCTCGACACAGTGCTGCAGCTGCTTCTTTTGTCCTGTTAGTAATTCCTCCATTCTAAGTCCTCTAGACAGTGCTGCTACAAGGGGTGGGTGGTAAACTCCACTCTGCCAGCAGAGTATGCTGTTTTACCACTCTGCACTACGTTTGAAGCACACAGTTGTACAAAAACTCTGCAACCTGGCACGAACTCCTAACAAGTAACTGGTACCTTTCGGTGTGAGTGGAAACGTTACCCTCCTGGCCCCTAATGTGCTCTCGATGGCCTCGGGATGTTCACTGTAGACGGCCACGAGTGCCCAGCTGAAGCCCCAGCATCCTGAGCCCAGAACCAACAAGTTCAAGCTGCTTGCCCAATCGGCGCTGCAGCCTCCGTCCAGTGAAGCCAATGCCGGCCAAGAAGAGGGGCAGAACTTCTGCTCGTGACGTTTGCTTTCCCGTGGCCCAGTGCTGAGCTCCTCTCATGGCAGCCATGGCCAGGAACTGGAGGTGGAGAGCGGTGGTGGAGGTGGGGGCTCCGAATACATCTGTAGCACAGCAGCGTGGCATGCTTGTGAGCGAGGAGGCCATGCATCTTCTCCTGGTCCCCTTGTTTGCAACTGTCCCCGCATGCCTTGTGATTTGGAGTGGTCAGTGGGTGCTCTATGCACGCTTTGCTGCAATATTGGTGACTGATTTTGGCTTAAGTTCTATTACTGCGACTTTCACACTGTTACTCATAAAGCACTGTCATCCCTTCCGACCACAAGTGTGTGGCATTGCTTGTTTCAAAATGCGCTGTCGTACCCACTGTAAATAAAATAAACTGCTTAATCACAGGCGCGAACAACGGATAGCAGACTTGGACATTTCTCCTTTTCAGGTCAATAAAATAACTAAACTGGTAAATAAAAGAAGGCAAATCAACTGAGTTGTTTCAGGCTCTGCTGCACACAGTTGTGTGTATCATTAGGTCACTGACTTGGCACTAGGCAGGGTGGACATACTCAACATTTCATCCTTTAATTTATAGATAACAGAATACAATTGCGCTACGTAATCATAATCACCTTGTATTCATTCGTTAGTAGTGATCGGGTTTGAGTGGCTCTCTATGGTACCGTTCTCTCACCTCTTTATCGTGATAGTGTGTTTAAGTTGGGTAGTTCAGTAGGTTGTGCGCCTCCTGCAGAAATCATCCTGTAGGCTCCAGGCAGTGGTTCTAATCCTAGCTGGGCTTACTTGGTCCTTCACCCTTCTGAAATCAGCACAGTGATGAATAGCATAGTAGTAGGTGGCTGTCGCGTAAGCAGGAGAGACAGTGCAGGCTGTGTTACATGGTCAGTGATTGCCTAGGGGTAACCAGTGTAGTCACACGCTTTTCAAAAGTGCCCAGCAAAGGGGGACCCACAGCAGCTCGCATCGATCCATCGTCACCCATTCACGCCCATTGATCCAGCGAGGTGCACAAAAGCAACATATTAAAGTGCTATGTAAACGATCAGTCTGGGGCTTGAGCTCGGATGGTGCAGATCCAGCGTAGCGAGTAGTAGAAAGTGCCCAGTAGCAATACAATATAGGCGCTCGCTCAGCTTCTATGGAGAGCGTACAGGCTGTGGGTCAGGGAAGGGGCTTGGGTACCCTAGAGTGAGGAACCTCAATACAGGGCAGGGAGGGCTGCTTGTGGCTTACACCTTCTCCTCGTAGGTGATTGAGCATGTGACGGAGGCCCTTTTCACATGAGTTCGGGGGGCTTGTATTCTTCAATACTTAACTTGCTTATTGCTTTACAGCAGACTGGTGGGCAATGCATTCCTTCCTCTAGTACAACATATTGTTTCCACTGGGGATCTGTTGCGAGTGTTGTGATCTGGCCTTAGCAGTTTGGGTGTGGAGATACGAGGCAGCAAGAAGATTTGAGTGATTTTCAACCAGTGCTTGAAGTGTATGAAACAACGGAGTCTCACGGCGCCTACTTCCTGATCTGAAGTCTATGTACAGTGTTTGCCTCTTCAGTATAGCAGTCCAGTTGTGATTGGGAAGCACCAGCAATGTGTAGTAGCCTGGCTGAGCAGTGCCGCATAACGGCTGAGCAATACACCGTCTGCCCGCGGAAATCCATAGTTTTTCAGTAACTCTGCGATCTCTTCCCAGACCTAGCTGCTACCTGCTTCTCTAGTCTCATCAGTGACTCCTCATTCTAAGTCCTAGATAGTGCTGCTAGCTGCTTCTCTGGTCTTTTATGGTCTGGCCAGTAATTCCTCATTCTACGTCCTCTACACAGTGCTGCAGCTGCTTCTCTGGTCCTGTCAGTAATTAATCATTCTAAGTCTCCTACACAGTGGTGCTACCTGCTTCTCTGGTCCCAGTGGTAATTTGTCATTCTAAGTCCTCTATGCCGTGCTGCAGCTGCGTCTCTGTTCATACATCCACTACACTCCAAGCCAAAACACGTAGATAAAAGATATTGTCATTTACAACTCCAATAGCTCCAACTCTGACAAATGTTAGAACCATTGCATTGACAAATGTTTGTTTTTAAAGTTGATGTAGTAACGCGCTAAGGGACATTGTAAAATTGTAGCTGCTGACAGTTTGAGTGCTTGGTTAGGTAATGATTTATCCTGGTCTCTTACACGAATGATAAAAATGCATGGCACACCTGATGGGCAAGTTATTTAGTAAATATCACTAGTAATGCTGCCAAACATGGTAATGTTTTTTTAATTAAAAGTTGTATTTTTTATTGTAAGTATATGGTGCTCACCTTAAGGGGTCTAAATGCTTTTTTTTTCCATTTTGTGGCATATGCTTTCAGCTAAAATAAATACCAATTGAACTAGCTTTTAGTAGGATAGACTCCTTGGTTTTGCCAGTGCTTTTTTCATGTTGGTAGAGTCAAATAACAATGAGTTTGCACACACACGCCGAGGGTTTGGAAAGTGCCAGAAATACGAACCACTTTTGCTGTTTATATTTGTCCCAGCTCTTGCGTAAAGCTAACTTTCTTCTTCAGAATATGATTTTATTAATAACTTTATTTTGTAGGCGGTCTTTATAGATTAATGGGTGCTCATTCTGCGATGGGTCATTATGTGACTTTATTCGCTTCAATTGTTGTATGAAACCCATATACCCTAATCTGTAACATTTAATCGTTACATAATTATTTAAGCTTACACAGTTGTGTGTGTGTGTATATGTATATATATGTGTATATGTATGTATATATATATATATATATATATATATATATATATATATATATTTTTTTTTTTTCGTTTAATTATAGCAAGGGATCAGTGGAATACTGCCCCAGTTCTGTGGACCTGAAATCACCACAGACCAGTGCATTTTTTTTATTTTTTTATCTGCTGATGAGGGTTCGACTGAACACTCCGTGGTTCCGAGCAGCTGCTCAAACATAACTACATGCGTGACAATTGACTGATGTGGGCCCTCTAAAGAGCGTCAGCTGCCGGATTATGGGAACAAAAGCCCATTTTTGATGCAGTTGGTTACCTATGAGTGATTAAGCCACCTCTCCAGGTAAACTTGTGGTGGGGTTATCGACCCCTCCCCTGCCAGCCGGCAGGAGCATCTGTTCAGAGTCCCTTCTGTGCCTCGAAGAAAGGAGCGCTTGTTGCCTTATGCTCTCTGCATGGCTGCCTTTATTCTCTCTCACGGAAAGACCTGCTCCTGTTACGCGACAGAAATGCAGCCCGCGCCCCTCCTTCTTCCTTTGCAAGGCGACTTGTCCACAGTTGTTCTTGTACTGAAACGATTCTGCTTATTGGACTTATGGTATAAAGTGGGTCATAATGCACTCATTTATTTTCTTGAGCATTTCTAGTGCTTCACTGATGCAGGGGTTGGTAGTGTTTTCCGGATTAGAAATACGTAGGGGGGTAAGGAATAAAGTAACAACTCAACTTTGGTGGTGCATGCTTACTAGGCAGAGGATTGCTATTGTTTCTGGAGCAGATGCTCATTTAATTTATTTTTTCTTTCTTGAAATACGGCTGAGCCACGCGGTGCTTAATTTGAGCCGGTGGGTTATGGTGCTGGGCACAGGCACAACACCGGCACTTATGACAGTTTGCCACACGGTGGTGCTGTCAGTAGAATTCAGAGATGAGCACAACAGCTGTTTATTAATTCAAAACGCAATAAGATTGACTAATATGTACTGCCCAGGCCATTTTTTATAGCTTTGGGGCCTGGAATTGTCCGACTTCTGGCGGGGGCAGCGGGTGGTGCAAGCTGCAGTGGCCTGACTAGAGCCCTGGCACATATAAACACTTTTTTTTGTTTGTTTTTTTACACAAATTAGGCCCTGGAGCCTTGGGAATGCTATAGCCTAGACCCTGCTGCTTTGTACAATTCGCTGCACCCCCTTGCCAAGGAGGATCTAGGTTTTACAGCTCGGGTACCACAGGCAGCAGCTTGGGGTGTTGTATGTTCTACATATATATATTACTGTACAAATGAGCCACAGAGGAGATGTAGTTAGCCCCTTTAAAGCATCTAAACAGTAGCATGAGCCAAGGCAATTTATAGGTAAAGTATCCCTGCACCATGGTGCATCTAGCTCATCTTTTAATCACGAACACTGTATACATCTGGCCCCTTCCCACTGCATGTGCTGGCCATGTGTATCCTGGAGGGTCTTGCTCCATGTTTGTCTCCTGTGTAGCTGTGCATCTGTCTATAGTAGAAAGCGCCATGTAGTCTTGAGGACTCAAGAACATAAGATTTCTATTTATTTTTCAGGTCTGCTGTTAGCCAAGACCATTTAAAAAAAAATAAAACTAACTAAAACGATATAATATTATGCTCGCTTATAGGGCAGGCATGCAGCCAGTCACCTTCATCCATTGACCTGTTGTCATCGTTCACATGTTTTTTTTTTTTTTTTCTTCACGATACAGCATGGAAACGTGGTTGTGAGTGAGGGCATTCTTCTTCTCTTTGACAAGGAGCACATTCACACTCAAAGCAGTTCCTCAAAGTAGTTCTCTTCAGTGACCTGTGCTACTACGAAAATGTTTGACACCCCAAAAATATGTTTGCTTCTTGCCATTTATTTATTTATTGGTATCGTTTTCGTGGGGTATATTGATAAGGGTCTGAAAGCTTCCCCTACAATAACGTTTTATAAAAAGCCAGGACAAAACGCAAGCATTGGCAAAGACAAAAGGCTGGCATCCTACCCCAGACACTTTGGTTTTGCCAGTGTTTGTTTTGGTTGTTGGCAGTTCCTACGACGGAGTAAGCAAGTCTGATCGGGGCAGATGTGTGCCCACTGCTTTTTTTTTTCTCCGCAGTTCACATTTTCGAAGATCAGTTTGCAGTAGAACTTCGAGTAGGGAGCAATAGTGGTGCTTCTCTGCTCTGCCATTGGCTTGAAGCAGGCTGGACGGTTATTGGTTCTGAGGCGCTTCTGTTTAAATGCCAAATCCCTTCCCATGAGGGGCAATGTACCAAGTTTATTTCAACAGAAAACAAGCATTTACAATGCAATGGTTTCGCCTTTGGAAAAGTTAGAGTTATTGGCATTGCTCATGACATTTCTTTTTTTTTTTACTTATAAATAAATGGCATTGTTATTTACATTGCCAACAGCTCTCACAGCCCACACAGCCCACACAGCCCACACAGCTCTCAGAGCCCACACAGCTCTCAGAGCCCACACAGCTCTCAGAGCCCACACAGCCCACACAGCCCACACAGCCCACACAGCTCTCACAGCACAGCAGTTGCTCTCAGTGCAAGTGTGCACTGAAGCAGGTACTGTAGTAGAATTGGCCTATACCATGTACTGCACTGTGACATGTGTTTTGGAGATGTGTCGTGCTCGTGGGTGGTGGTCCACAGTGGATGCCCCTGCCAGAATCACCCTCGTTTGTCATCTTCCTTGCAGGAACTGGAATATGGTTGCGGTGCTTTAACATGCTTTGTGCAGACTGTGCCTTTAGCGGTGGTGGAGGCCTTGGAAACACAATGGTTAAACACTCCCGCCATTACCTGTTCCCCACATCCATGGAAACAATCCACAGCCAGGATTCATGGAGCAGACTGAACAGGTATTGTGTGCGAAAGCTCAGCTTCCCGGCTCTGGCTGGCGCCCATGCTCACTGCTCGGAACAATGAGTCTCTCTAACCGTGGGGACCCAGGTTGGGCATTTTTGCATCATGCTATTTTACGAGGCACAAAGAAGGCCTGTGTGCGCGGGCTCCACTACAGGGTGACGCTAGTAAAAGCAGAGACGTGCAAACATGTGCCCCCTGCCCCTCTTCCCTAAGTCAGCCCAGGGGCTGGCTGGTACTCGCAGGCAGAGTGACAGGAGGCCGAGGAAAGGCAAGCATGCCTATTAACTTTCACCAGCCATACAACCCGCCTGGCAGCCTGAGAAATGGCAGGGCTGGGAGCGAGCCTTTGAAAGCAAGTGACCAGAGGAAATTAGGGCTGGCAGGGATTTAACCCTTCATGAATCACGCGAGAAATTATGTAAGACCTCTTTTCCAACCATGTTTGACATTCAATTAGTAAGGGGTGGACTGGAAATGCCGATTTTACTTCAGAGTGAAACTGTTGACAACTGGGCCAGCTCTCTGTTCATTGGTTGGAAAGTGTAACAGCTGAATTTTTAGGGCCTGTGCGAATCATGCAATGACACAAATTCCATGTATTTTGTTATACTTTTTTCCCCTTTACTTTGCTCATCTTTGTCCACCCTTGCAATTTATTTTAGCTACTAGTCTTGACCTCTCTGCAGATACAGATCTTTAGGGTGCTGTGGGCTAAAGGAGTCTCTGTGGCCTTAGTGTGTACATTGCTGCCTGTTATTCTTACTGAAAGAGAAACCCATCCTGCAGTAGTTCACGTGTGCCTACAGATATGTCCCCCCAAAGAACATTTTCTCACATTCCTTTTTTTAATCACGTTTATGTTTTGGGTGCCATTTAGATGTTTGCAAATCAACCTGCTAAGTTATGTATGTGTCCAAACTACATTAAAATGACTTCACTGGCTCCCAGTGGAATGGAAGGTCAAATGCATCATGCCTGAAGAGCTTTGACAAAACAGGCCAGACTATCCTGGGAGAAAGATCCCCCAAGTGCACCCATAAAACCTCCCACATGACTGCCTCTATGTCAATTCACAAACACGGCTCCAGGTTCTGTGGTGAACTCATTGTACCACTAGTGCCACAATCAACCTATCACCTCTTTAGAGTACAGATAAAAATTGAGCTCTCCACGGAAGGCGTGCATGAGCTGGGCCGCAGCAGTGAGAGGCCACAACCGTCAAACTCTTTCTTACTGAAGGCAAGTCACAGAAAATATGCTACTGGCCGCACTCGCGAATATAAGCACACTCGCGACTAACTACCATCCTACCGCAGAAGATCTAGGAGTGTTTAACTTTATCCATAACTCTATATATAGCCCATAATCAAGGATATTTACTAACTGTACCACAACTTGTATGCACAACAATTCGATAGTGACTACTAGGTAACATAATAGAAGTAAGAAAATCTAAGAAAAATAAGCATAGATGGAATAAAATAAAGAAAAGACAACGACAAGGGAGAGGAGAGGAGAGGAACGGAATGGAACAGAACTTTAACAGACCACTAAGAAGCTGTGAGGTGTGTTTTTTTCCTCATTGCTTCCCATCCAAAAAGCTGCCTCTGAGTGCCAAGCACTGTGAAACAGTGTACTGCTGAATGCTGGTGCTACAGGAGCAACAAATAAAAGCAATTTCCACACTAACTGGAATATTGAGAGTGGGGGTAGCCAATCATGTTCCTCAGACTGTAGTCAGTGGATGTCAGTCATGACTCTAGGCCCCATCTGCCACACTAGACAAGTGCCTTTTTAGAAGGAATAACTATATTTTCAATAAAATGTTAAGTATTAACCTATGCCCAGGGCCACTGGAATTATGTGACTATGCAGCTGCTGCGTCTTTCGCATAATTGTGGATTTGCCACATTTGCCTCAAAATCCGTCAACTGCTGCATAATTTGCAGATTTTAACAAAGAAAAGATTCTAGTACAAACAGACCAAAAGTTACTAAAAGTGTGCCAACAAGCTTCCGACATAGTGGTAAGTCTTTGCAGACTGGTCATTTGTCAACTGCTTATTTCTGTATTTCTGGGTTAAATTGTTAGTAACCTGGTTAAATCTTTGCCCAGACAGTGTTATCATGAGCAAAAATTACAAACGAAGTAATACTATCACAAAAAGTGTTGCATTATTCTGCATAATTTGCCTTTTTTTCCACATAATTTAAACAACCCTGCCACATAATTTGGCCCTACAGTGCCGCAAAATTCCAATGTCCCTGCCTATACCTCCTTAGGAGCGCCCTGAGGTGCGGGCCATTAGCCAGGCGAAGGCCTATAATTGGCTTCATTGACTGACTTTGTGTTCAGTAATTTTAAGTGATCTGGCTTGCCAAATTTTTCAATCTGAGACACTACAGCCCACATTATTGACTAGTATTCAGCAATATTTCTTCCACTTCTCCTTACTGATTTTTCCCTTGTTTTGGATGCCTCCAGAATATCCCGTAAAGGGATGAATATACGAAAACAAGTTTTTTTCCGAAAATAAGCCCATGTAGCTTTGCTAAAAATTGAATAAACTACAAACCCTATTTTTCGTAAAACTTCCCAAAAGACAGCCAAGCGCGTGTCTTGCACATGAGTGCCTCGCTGTAGCAGTTACTGCTTGAATTGCCACAGATATGTAAATGAAAAACAGACCGGGATTAATGCAGAACGCTTTCCCTCTCAAAGTGTTTGTCAAGAAGATGAGCGCGGAGTGTAAAGCGAAGCCACAACTCGCACGCTTTTCATTTGTGTGCGGTTCGTTCTCTGCACAGAGTGTGAAAAGAAAAAAAACATTCTGTCAGCGCAGATGTGTTTTTGACACTTACGCCATCACCTTTTCTGCAAATATGGTAATTTCGAAGCAGGGAAGCGAGTTGAAGAGCGAGCGCCTGAAAGCGGGCGGGCTTGAGGCAAGCTAAGCAGGCTGCCCGTGGAATCCGTGCTGGCGCCGATTCTAACGTGGGAGAAAGGCTGTAGGTTCACGGGCTCTTGCTCACTTTTCACCTCAAGAGGTAATTCTTCTTCGTGGGGCCCCTCCTACAGGGGTCCTTTCAACAGCGGCTCCGCTCTATATGGGCCCTGCACTATTCCGGATGGACCCCTTCTATCGGGACTCCTTCAAGGGTCCTTTCTTTAAGGATCCCTTCATTATGGATCACTTCTAAGAAGATTCTTAAAAGAGGGGTACCTTGAATACCCCCCCTCCCCCCAATATACAGAGGTTGCATTTGCCATACACAAAACATTGATGGCTTCCTAAGTGTTAATTACGTTCACGTATTCACGCTCCTCCCCCCTCAGGCCCTCCAGCTGACCATTCACTAGAGGACTTCCACAGGCCAGATATTTTCACTCCTATTCGTGAAGTGGACAACACATGAGCAGGGGGTCCAGCCGGCTATGTCATTTGCCTAATAACAGCTGTCTGTGGGTGCTTAGAAGCGACTGAGCTGCGGTATGTACCGCTAGATAAAGCCTTCACTATATACTATTGGAATTATTCCCTCTACAAAATGAAAAACACTGGCGCATATTAGCAACAAGCTCGTTAAAATTATCGAAACTGCCGCTAAAACTGCGATAATTTTAACGAGCATCTTGCTAATATGCCCCGAAGTATGTGAGTGGAGCTGAACCATTCCCAGACACTTGAAACACCAACCCGCTGCCGTCAATCACAGACCCCGGGTGTCCCGCGTCTGTGGACGCCTCTTCCCAGCACCATTAGTACCTCTGCGCCCCTTTAGTTGACACCGGGCCTGGCATCGCTGTGAGGTTCTCCCACATCTCTTGAAGTAAGGAACCTTCCTCTGTAGTGTGAAGTTTCAATTGTGTTCACACACCGTTCCTCAAGTGACACGGCTAGTGCCTGCGAGAATGCTGACCCCGCCCGCCCGCCTCGCGCTCTATTCCCCAGGCGCTATAGCTCGAAGCACTCTGTCGCCTCAGACTAAATACAATATCCCCGTCTGCCCGGGACCTGTTTAGGTTACACGAAGGAGCTAAGAGGGGATTCCTTCCTCGCAGCCTCGGGCTCCTCAGCTGCAAGAGCGGGTGGAGGCTGGGGGCTCCCGTTTACATTACCAGGCTCAAACACACGAATGGTTCTAGTTTACAAATAAAGTCCCTCGTGTGATTAATCCTGCGAGCCGAGGGCTGCTCCCTCCAAATGCCTCGTGGTCAGACTCGTGTCATCCTCTTTGGTGGTTGTCATAGTTATGTCAGAACGTTTGGTCGCCCTTCGTTTACAATCCTGTGCGACACCACTGCCTTGTAAAAAGATGCACAGCTGCAAATCACCGGGATACAGGGTTTTCTTTGGGTTTTTGGTGTGGCAGCATTCGTTCTACCCTGCCTCGTATTCGGAGCACTCCTTTGCAGTTGGCACTGTCTACGGGTGACTTCTTACCCAAAAAGACGGCTTCTAGCTTATAGGGAAGCAAGGGACACACACGTGGATCATCTTCCCAGACGTGAGCACTCAGTTCCTACCTCCCTAGGAGAAAAGGGGGGGATACGGCTACAGCGCCGGGCCCTGACAGCACACGTGCGGCAATGGCTGAGTACTGTGCCTAGAGCAGAGCTTCTGGCCGCGCTGCGCTGTGACACTCGCTGGAGGCAAGCACTGATCCTGCGCCCTGACTGCTGCCGGCTGAAAACACAGCACAGCGCGGGGAGCCAGGGGAGGGGGCGGAGAGGAGCAGCAGCGCCGACGCTTCCCTCCTCGCAGCTCGCTGAGAGATAACAGAGGACAACAGCAAGCAGCAGCAGGTCTCTCCACACTCTCGGCGCTGCCTGACAATGGGGAGCAGGCAGCGCACACTGCGCTGCACCCCCTCCTGCCTCACCCAACACACGCAGCACATGCAGGAAGCGTTTACGGGAGGAGAGGAGGGGACGCTCGCCCGGGGCCATAAATCCACCTTTACAGACAAACACTGGGCTGTTTTATAGACCTCTTTCAAATGCAGCACATGCTTCTCGGAGCTCGAGCCCTGCTCCCCACACATAAAGATCTCACGTCCTCACGGCAGTTCTGCCTTGCTCATCGGCGGGAGAGGACGAGTGGGGCGGGAGAGGACACGGGAGGCGGAAACGTGCACAGGACAGCGAGGAGGGGGGAGGGGGGACGGCGGGAGGAGGGACACAGAGTAAGGCAGGACAGCAGCAAGCACGGCCCGGCCGGAGGAGACTCGGGGGCGTTCCCGGCGTCGCGTGACGTCGGCAAAAGCCAAAGAATCTCGGGAACGCCCCCGTGTCTGGTCCGGCATTGATGGACAGGCCCCTCGTCCAATGGCTAGGCTCCATTTATGGAGCTAGCCAATGGGACGGGGGGGCGTGTTCCAGAGTGCTTACTGTACTCAATTGATTTCTCTGGAGGAGGAGCCTAACGGCTCCGTCCCCCAGCGAAACCTAAAAAGCGTGAGTTTTCAAAGGCTTAGGTCATGAAGAGGAAGGTTTCTAAGCCCTGTTTAAGCGCGAGACAGGTTACTGGTGATGAGTGTGTAACACTAAAGACAGGGTACTGGAATTATGTGGCAGGGTTGAGTAAAGTATGCGGCATAAAAACACAAATTATGCAGCGCATTTTGTGATAGCTGTACTTCATTATTTTGTCATTTTTAAGCGTGTTGACCCAGTCAGAGCATTAGTTGTGCCTTCTCAGTACCAGTAAAACCCAAATATAGCAATTAGCTACAGAAAGATGAGCAGTTGACCTTTGCAACGCGTCGCTGCTTTTTTAACTACATTTTTACCCATTTGAGCTAGAAAAGATGTTGTTGTTAAAATTTGCAGTTCATGTGGCAGATGGTGGATTATGTGGCAAAGGTGCAATAATACGAAAATCGCCGCGGCCGCACAGCCGCATAATTCAGGCATTACTGGCTTGCGGTGTAATTTGGCAATAGTATTTTGGGGAGTGCTTTTACCTTATCTTTTGAGGCGATATATGGGTTTATCAATTTAAAACTGATTTGCTGGTGGTATTTGGTGTAATTGCTATACAAATTGGATGACGGATTGGCAATATCTCTGTAAACCGTAAACGTTTGAGCTCCAAAAATAGGATTGTGGCATGTGGTTTTCTAAATCTGGTCAGTTATGGTTTTGTTGGTGTTTTCAAGTACACATGCATGCAGTGAATGTTGATCACCTTGTCCTGAGGTGGAGCAGGCTATCACGGCGCCTTGCGCTGCCAGGTACAGAACAAAAGCGCCTTTTAATCTTTGTCTGGGTATGCTGGAAGAAAGCAACCATGTTGTTTTTTTCCAGATAAATGTACAAGAAGTCAGGTGCGGCTTTATGGCCTGGCCCTTTCTTGGAATTTCGGTCTCGTTTGTTGGCTGCGGTGCTATTCGGCTGACTTGTCTTCGGTTTGTTTTTACCCGTTGGCTGATCGCTCACGCGTTAACGACTTTTTTGACTCTATTCCAATCTTTGTGGTTTTGTTTTTCACGCCTTCCTGCCTTTTGTTCATGTGACGTATTAAAATGTATTTTTGGTTTTGACTTGTTTCTTTTCTTCATGACCCACTGATTCAAAAGCTGCTGGTGGTGTTTACTAATTTGGTACACTGATTCGCCAGGCCATACACAAAAGGCTGGAAAGCGTCTCCCTGGAAATATTTCCCCTGGCAGCTACGGTTTAAGGATTCTCTTGCCCGGACAAGTTTTCTGAAAAGCTGCTGGAGCGGGATTGAAAGAATGCAGTGGGTGTCACTGGGCTGGCAACCGCGTGGCCCTCGAAAAAGGAGAACATGTAAAGTATGGGCGGGACCATGGAAATACAGAAGAGGGTAGTTTGGGGGAAGCTTTCCCAGGTTTGTACAGTGCGAAATGGCAGCCCCGAATGTTGTTAAATTCTTTCAGTTTCGTATGCTAGTAAACCACTCCAGGAGGCCGAGCACGCCCCGTTGAGCACCAGGAAGCGCTTGTGCAATGTGTGCCTCGCAGGCAGAGGTGAGGGGGAGCGAATTATTCACCCTCATCTGCCAGCTGAATCTGCAACCTGTTTTTCTTTGTGCTCAAGTGTTCAGACCGGTTTGATGCTGATGAGACTGATAACGTGTAAACGCAGGAGTTTATCCGAGCTGACTTTCTGCTTGTAATTTATTATCCTGGTTAGAAAACTTGTACGATGATCATATTAACGTAGCTTCCTAACGCGCTCGCTTGGGGGTAGTTTCTTTTGTGCTGGTGTGATCTTTGCTTGCTTGTCTTCGCGTTAGAACTTTGGCCTTCCTAACGTTGTGGCTCCACTGGAGCCCAGTAAGGCGCGTGCTTGCGTACACACACACGCACACCTCCACACGGTTGAAGGGCCTCTGCTGTTAGTTGGTACCTGAAACATGCCATATCTACTGCGGCTAATGTTTGAAGGTAAAGTCGTTATTTTTATCTTTAGTCCATACAGTTTGAGTTTGACTGTTCCTATTGCGACAGGACCAGGGCTGATTTGCATAGGAGTGGTCTCTGTCTAGAGTGGCCCAGTGAGCGAAAAAAGATGGCCCTGTCTGATCGCCAATGGCTGGGAATAATTGAGGCATCCTTCCATTGCTTTTAGTTTTTGCTGCAGCTTTTTTAAGCTCCCAAACATCTGGGTGAATACCGCCATCTTGTGGCTAGTATGTAAACATTTGCTCATATCTAGAGTGTGAGTGCTTCAAAATGAAACATTTGTTATGCATTTGTATATAACAAGGGAGTTTCTTTTCGAAAGTTAACCAGTGAAATAAGACCATGTAAGCAATCTATTTCAATTGTTTTTTCTTGACCTTGTCGAAAGCCCTGTTTTGTTGTTGTTGTTTTTTTTTTTATATATAATTTTGTGCAGTTAATTTAGCAGTCCTCGGTAATGTCAAATGAATCTGTTATGAGTTTGGAGTCTCATCTGGCAAGTAAAATGGCCTGGGAAACATAGCGGGTCTCCTGGCAGGAACTCGTCTGTTACAAAAGAAAAGATGCAGCATGCTCTGACAGAACATTTCAACCTGTTCTTCTGCCTGTTCAGATCCTCTTCTCAGAAGCTAATGGGTTTTGTGTTTCATCTCTTGCAGGCATATGTTTTTCTTGCACGTCAAAGAGGATCTGCTGGCAGGTAATCTGCAGTGTTCCCCGGAGCAGGCAGTGGAGCTCAGCGCTTTGTTGGCACAGATGGAGTTCGGGGATTACAACCAGAATACTGCCAAGTACTGCTACCCCGAGCTGTGTGGGAAGGAGCTCGGCACCGCCATTTTAAACCGGTAAGAGGCTGGCGGTGGCGCTTAGTGGGCTGAAGGAATTGCTTTGAATTCATTTCTGGCCCGTGGAATGTGTGGCATGAGAGCGACATGGCAGGGCTTTGTGGTTGGGGATAATTGTTATGTTACTGAAGGGCAGAAGTGATATGATCTTTCATTGGGACGGTTTTGACGAACCCTACTCTCTGTAGGGCCTACTTGACATGCTCCCATTAAAGCCTCAATGCTGTAATTCGACTCTGTGCAAATAATGCAGGTTTATGTATAAGCACCTGCCCGCATCACTGCTCCATGTGCTTCCAGCACGCATCAAGGCCACTCGGTAACTGTGCACATAACTCAATAGTTAGCTCTCCATGTTTGGAATGCTTCCTTCCATCCATCTGTGGGTTCTCTTCAGGATAAGTTGACTACTGTGTATCTGATAGGTGACTTCATAGCTAGAGTTACCTAATAGGTGGATTCCCTTTTCCTTTATTGCATTGAAGTGTTCTCCTTTAGTTCCAGAATATGTATGTTTTTTTTTATTTTAATAGCTACGAAAATGTATTTTAAACTCTGCTTCCCAATTCTTGTAAAAAGTTTGAGAGTGTAAGCCGATTACAAATTATGTGGTGGGATATCTCTGCAGACTTCCGCAGGAAACACTACCATACACAATTAGAAGGTTTACCAGGTTTGAAATTGTAGATCAAATGCCACCATGGCAGGTAACCACAATCTGTCGGGAATTTCGAGGAAAAAAGATGTGGTAAACAGCCTGGTAATTCCAGGACCCATGTGTTCCTCATTCAGACCTCAAAAATGCAATTGACTAGTACAGGGTGGAAATATTTCGTAGTGATTATGGTAATATCGCATCCGGTATTTCTATGCTCTCTGTACAGGTCAACTCTGACTCAACCCCTCTGTACAGTAAACTGGGATAATAAGTGTTCTTTTCTGCTACTAGGATGGCCTCTTGGCCCTGTGATCCGGAGTCTTACTTTCTGCATGGTTGTCAGCTATCTTGGCGACTGGAGCCCGGATCAGAGAGTGTTTTTGACATCCCCTCTTAACTAGCAGCTGGTGGCGTAAGTGTTATTCCTGGTTTGAAAGAATGAAATAAACAGTGATCAGGGCCTAGTCAGTTTTTGGAAAACCAGCTGTATTGTTTAATTCGTCTGTGTCCTGATTCCCACTCTGGGAGGAGGAAACTAATAGTGCGTTTGTGCCAAGTTGGGCCTCTCTCATCCCACCTCCCTACAAGGATGCAGTGTCACCGATGGTGTTTGTGAGAGTGGCCCCACTGGACGTTATCTTCCAGACTTTGCACTTTTACTCACTCTTCTGAGAAATAAAAAATTCCTTCCATAGGTGACAATAGCATTAACGTCCTATAACGCTTTCATGCAGAGGTTCCTTTGGCATGCATGGAGTCCATTTTCCCCGAGGTCACTACATATAATTTTTCGTGATTTAAAAATCCCCATGGCTGCTATTCATATCACCACACTCACTGAAATGTCAGCAGAAAATCAAAAAAACCCTCCTAGAAGAAAGGAGGGTTGGATGGTCATAGTTTCGATTTGAGGCGTATGGAGTGCACAAGAGGACACAGCCTGTGTGGAAAACGTGACCATCTGGACTGGGTTGAAGAGAAGGTGGCCAGCAAATCTGTTAGGTGCTTATTGGAGAGCCGACCAGACAGAAGGGTTAACTTTTGTGTGTGTTTTTGTCTTTGACAATGTTTTCCATAAACAAAAAAAACCAGTTAGTTTATTTTGGAAGACTATCTTGACTTGCGTGTGTCCCATTCCCATATTATGTGAAGGTAGTGCCGCCTTGCACCTAGTTTCCTCACTCTTCTTATGCATTACTGAAAAGCAGATAGCTAAAATGTTGAAACTGAGATCGTCCTGCATTTCAATAGAATATTTCTGGCCCATTGGTGGCCTTTTCTGCCTCAAGGCAGTATTCTTCTGTGTTTTCTGCTTCCTTCGCACCAGGCCACTTGTTTACAGCCAGATATATTCAGATATTTCCAATTCTGAGGGGGATGGAGGGTTCTTGCCAAAAGCAAATAGCGTAATTATCTCCCCATCTTTCTCTTCCATTTTCTAACACCCTCAAAATCTCCTTTGATCCACTGCCCTCCCAATCAGATTTCCCCACCAACTGGTAATCTTCTGCATCGTGCTTCCTTGTTTGCTTGTTACTATTGTTTTTCTATCTTTCTGTTTTACTATTGTTACTATTGTTTTTCTCCCTTGCGATCCTTAAAAATATTAATTTCGACAGAGGTCCAACAATACTGCTTAAGCTTTATGCATTTAATTTGCCCATAAAAAGCGATATTATGGGATTTTCATCTCTCCCTGTCTGGCTGGGTGCCATGATGTGACTCTGGCACTGCCAGTCGAATTGCCTCCACACATGGTCTTGTTGAGAAGATTACTCCATTAGAACACTTTTATAAAAAAAAAAAAGTAACTTTTTTATTTGCTCTTTAAAAAAGTAACCCTCTTACGTCATGGCGACGCTTTCCTTTAGATCCTTATGTTCAGTTAGGCATTCAATATCAGGCGGCTTCCATCTCTGACAACTGCAATAACCATGGATTATAGTTGAATTTATACTGATCTTCAGACCCAAGCCACCAAAGCGCATTTGTGGACAGGTGTGCTTGGATGGATGTGTGTTCCTGTGGTTATTAGTTTATTGTTGAATAGGGTTATGCTATTAAATGTCTTTATTCTATCTGCCTCAGTATATAGTGGAGCGAAAGGAAGGCGAACTAGGACACTGGGGTTTGTAAGATGCTAGCATAAGTGCCTATGTGGACAGTGTGGTTGTGCTGTGCATAAATGGAGGAGTCTGCTTGTGTTCTGTTGCTCCAGACTTGTAACTTCGCAATTGTGCAATGGAATACTGGGTTGGTGAATTCTAGAGTTAAATACACACGTCTGTCAGTTACACAAAAGTTGCACTGATTTACAGTGTGTATTATTGTATGTTGGCTTATTATCTTAATGAGTTGCTGTTTACTTACTTGGCTCTTTCATCTCCCCACAGTATCACTGCAAAACACAAGGCGCTGGAAGGGGTGAGCCAGGCGTCTGCTGAGTACCAGGTCCTTCAGATCGCTTCAACTCTGGAGAACTTTGGGATGGAATGGCATTCTGTGAGGGACAACGAAGGGCAAAAATTGATTATCGGCATCGGACCCGAAGGTGTATCCGTCTGTAAAGAAGACTTTAGCCCTATTAACCGGTACATATTTCCATGTTCATCGTCTTGCAAGAGGATCATCCTTCCATATTGTCGTTTGGGAGTCCTAGTTCAAAGTATCGAAGCTGTACAATTTGACAATATGTATTCTTGAATTGAACTGTCTCTTGCTGGTTATTGAGACCATTGCAGTTCCTCACTGAGCTATTCAACCCTCTTTGTGAGGACTACATCTTTCTTGCACATGGTGTACTAGTAACTTGATACCCAGGTGAAATAAGATGCTACTATGTATTGTATTTATTATTTGTAACGCGCAACTGTCACCCTACGAGTATCCTGGCGCCCACACTATGGTGATGGTTATCGGGTCTAAGTTGGTATCACTAATTCACCATATATGTCATTGGCAGACTTGATCACACCACGGTACCCCCATTCAAGATGCAGATGATTCCACTTATTTTAGGCTCTTCTTTGATGTTCCCTTCATCCCATGCCCCTGGTACCAGCGATTGATCGTATTCTGGTTTCAGATAGGCAAATGGAACCCAGTAAATAATTTTTAACTCTGAATTTTCTATTTGTTTGATTTGTGCCCCCGACTTCATCACTCACTCTGGTGCTTCTTGAAATAATTAAGTTGCGATCAAGTAGTTCAGTTTTCATGCTTTTGCATGATCCACCCTCTCGCAGAATATTTATCTGAACGTAGACATGTATTCAGTGTTGATGTTCCTACATGTTCTGCACCCTTTCTAATTTGGTGGCATAACTAAAGTTAGTTTGTTTTTCCTGCTCCAGAATTACGTATCCAGTAATACAGATGGCGACCCAGTCGGGCAAGAACGTCTACCTGACGGTCACGAAGGAGACTGGCACGAGTATTGTGCTCCTCTTCAAGATGATCAGCACGCGGGCCGCGAGTGGACTCTACAGGGCAATAACGGAGACCCATGCCTTTTACAGGTGTGTATTCCAGTCTGTTGGTGGCACATACTATGTTAGTAGCACCTTGTATTGTGTGGTTGCATTGTCCAGTAGTTTTTTCTTTATACGCTTTGTAATGGGATACTCAAAGCAAGGAATACCAGAGTTTAAAGCATATGTATGGTCCTGCATAGCACAAGTATAGAGTGAAAGTACAGTTCTACTAGGAAGCTGAATCTACTATGCCCTGGTGGCAGATCTATTCGAGTTGTGATGGAGTTTGTAAAACTTTGAAGACTATGCAATCTCCTATAGCCTGATGCTTCTGTTTCTAAATGTGCAGGACTCGTTTTTTTCCCCTTTTTTTTGGGCCATTCATATAGCAAGTTTTCAGAAATTTAAAAAACTGTCCCTTTTATTTCTTACCCTGGGTGAGACTAAGCGTTTGCCTGAATTGTGCGATAGGAAAAACAAGTTGGGGTTTGGTGTGGTTGCCAGCAGGCGCCCTTCCGCATCATTAAATCCCTCTTCACTTTTTGCACCTCTTGTTGGCAGCCTTCGATGGGTTGATTCATCAATGCCACTAGAAACTGAGTCCCAGCGGTCAGTCTGGACACTTGACTCCTTTCACAAACAAGTCAATTCACATGAAAATACTACCCACCCCTCGCACCACCAAGGGCTCAAAAACATTTTGAGATGTGCTTTGGATGCAGAAAAGCCGTTCCAAAAAGCCCCAGAATAAGTCTATTCAAAGAAGCGATGGTTGTCGAGTGAGAGCGGCTGATGGTGGGCAAGAGTGGTGCTTGACTGTAGAGCTGATGAGCGTTTGCTTGAATCATTAGCGGGCAACTTCATATGGGTTAGAGTCGGAGTTGATGGGGCAGCAACATTCAGTTGATGATCAACTGCCGTTTGTGCAAGATCATTCAATTGTGACATTTCTTCAAGTTGGTAATTTTCACAATTTATCTGTTAATTTTGGGATTTAATTTTCTGCATAGTTTTGGGTTTGGTATAATCAATCATGTGCTGCATAATCTGCAGATTGTAACAACAAATATATTTCTATCTAGGACAAATCAAAAGTTACTTAAAATGTGGCAACATGTGTTCCCGTGAACTGGAAGGCCTTTGGCAAAGGTTGGCTGGGCATCTTTCAGTTGGTTATTGATGTTTGCTTGTTAAACTAGTATTAATGAGGTGAAATGTTTGCCCAGACAGTTACCAAGTTTAAAAATGAACAAAATGAAATTCTATCCCAAAATATGCCCCATTGCGCCAAATAACTTCCCAGGTCTTAATGCATAATTTAGTTAACCCTGCAGCATAATTTGGAATTCTCCTGCCACTTAATTCCAGTGGTCCTGGTAAATCTATAAATATGTAATTGCATGTTGTATTTAAATAAGAGGTTTTCCAACATAAAAAAACACGAAACTGTAGAGTACAACTTGTTGCGAGCAAACACCCTTGTTAACACACTTTCCATTTCATATTAGATGCGACACCGTAACGAATGCCGTCATGATGCAGTACAGCAGAGACCTGAAAGGCCACTTGGCCTCTTTGTTCCTGAATGAAAACGTTAACCTTGGCAAAAAATACGTCTTTGACATTAAGCGGACTTCAAAGGAGGTGTATGACTATGCCCGGAGGGCTCTGTACAATGCTGGCATTGTGGATCTGGCCCCCAGCAGTAACCAGAGTGCCACAAACTCTCCTCTCAAGTCTTCAGAGCATGGCCCGGACTGCGACGAGTGCGAGGGTCTCCACTGTCACCAAACCAAGGCCCTGCAGGAGAAGCTGCGTAAGCTGAAGGAGGCCATGCTGTGCATGGTGTGCTGCGAGGAGGAAATCAATTCGGCCTTCTGCCCGTGTGGCCATATGGTGTGCTGCGAGGGGTGTGCTGGCCAGTTACAGGTAACTAGCTTCTTTGTGCAGGCATCCCACGTAATGAGTGCACGTGTTTACCTGATAATGCATTTACTGGAATCTTGTTGTCCTAATGTAATGCCAAGGTGTTTTAAAATATTGGATTCCGTATGCTATTCACCCCACTGCCTGCAGGGTCTCCATTTAGTTAGCCTGTAGTTGGGAAGGATCTTTATTCTTGATTGTACTTGGCCTTGGGTGTGAAATCTATCCTCTTGAAACTCCATTGTCTACTTGGATCCTCTAAAGAAGTTTTTAAATTGACCAGTTTTGGATGTACAATTTAGTGGGCATGGAACTCCATGTTTGATTTTTAAATACTTGGATTTTTACCTGGCCACACTTATCTGCTTTTGCACCATCATAAAGCAGAAAGCAGAAAGATCATGACATTTCTATCTTTGAGATCTGGGTTTGCATATGATCTCATCCAGAAGGTTGTGATGAATAAGACCAATTTATCACCCAGCACAAGAAATTTGACATTTTCATCTTTTAATGCATGTGGAGCCCTCCTCCTCTTAAACCTGGGTAAAAATACAGGTGCAGACCTATAACGCACACCTCCTTGGAGGGCGTGTACTTGCTGAACTTGTAGCTTTGTAAGATGCTCATAGAGAGGGGGATCCTGGTTAATGTTACATCTCGAGAACCCTTTTACATCAGCAGGGTCTTAGCTGTCACTCATAAGCCGTGATTGTAATAAACAATGTTTGGAACCTATACCAGGTCTTCATTGTGAGACACTATCTTCGATCTGATGGCACATAGTGGTATACCCTGTTAATAAAAATGTATTAGATCTTCCATCCTTTAACACTTGTACGATGTTGCCCTGAACCTTGTTCATTTAAAGAAGAGGAAGCTGCTTTAAATTTGCAGCATCCTGTGTTCTAACCTGTAGTGAATGGGATGTGGTTTGAACATTTTTGCTGTAGACCATACGTTGGGACATTATTGGTGCCCCTCTCTTTGCATTTATTTCTTCCATTGTGAATGCTGGGTTGGACTGAGCAGGGTTGTGTGGTTAAGGTTTTATCGAACCTCTTTTAGTAGCCAGTGACTTTTTTATCAGTGGGGTTCTAGTTTCTGAAGAGCATGTTGTGGCCTTCATAATGGATTGTGCTAGAATTGCGAGTTGCAGTGTACTTGAATTTGATATGCTAGAAATCCTTTCGGATAAATTCGTAAAATTTAACATTGCATATACATTCATGTGCATCTCAAGAAAAAGACTGCATTTACAAACTTTGACCGCCCCCCTCCACGCCCAAAAATGATATACTGAACATAGAGAAATGGTTAAGATGTGAAGTTGGAATTGGTTTTAGCCAGGTGACTGCAAGTATGTGGCAAATTACTCTGCACAATTTGTTTTACAAAATAAACTGATGTGCACTTGTATATAACTGCGTCCATCATTTGTTGCTGCAGCACTTTTCGCCTTAAGTGGGATGGGTATGCCCAGGCGTGGATCACTTGCTCACTGTGCCACTGGATTCAAGATAGCCTGGCTGATAAGGGGTGTTCTATTCTGAAACCGGTTCCAGGATGCTTGTTTCTGATCCAGGGAAGACCTGGCTTAGCAGTTCGGGCTGGTCTGTTCCCATAAGGAGCAGCGTCCAGACTGATTTGCACACGGCTAGGTCCAAACTGGGGTGGTATAGTGATCATGAAAACGATGGATATAACCCAGATCTCTTGACTGAGGGTGAATGTTTGACTTATTCAGCATTCCGTCCATCGTTTGTTGCTGCAGCACTTTTATATTACAGCATTAGTTAGTCTTGGTGAGATGTAGCCTTTCCGCTGCTATTTTCCAGAGACTGTTAGTACTATTTGCTTATGTTATACAAGTCAAGTCACCATTATTAAGACTAGGACCAAGTAATCTAAGAGCTTGTGACTCAAGAACAATATCGCCTTGCAGAGCCTTGATTCAGGGCCGTGCTGCAGTAAAGACCTTCTGCAGACGCCAACTGTATCATGCACGCACTGGTATCACTTATCTTTTTTCGAAGTGGAAAGTATGCTATGGAGGTACGCACAGGTCCGGTGCATAACGCATTCTGCCGTATCACATGGTGTTCTGTCACACCCCTGTAGTGAAAATGCTATGATATGGGTGATGTAGCCATAGACCTCGAATGTTTATTCTAATGGTGGATTCCACATACTTTGGAATGATAAATGTATGGCCCACACCTCCCCCTGCTACTCCCATCTTGTCACATGACTCTTTTGTGTAAGTTGCCCTTTCCTGTTTCCCACATCCGGTTTATTCCTAATGTGCTATGGTGACTCTTCCTTTTTTTTCCTCTACTATTGGCAATGAAAATGCAGCACACTTTAGCCACTGTGTAGTGCTTTCACGTTTGTGTGGCATTACTTTCCTGATGTGAGCTACAATGTTTCCACATCTGTGTTCAGCCGTGTGTTGGGTGCACTGAGATCCCCCACTATACACTACAGAGCACATCATTTTAACGTGTGCCTTCACACGGGGTTTTTCTCGCGTCAGAAAAGGCAGATATTTGAGCCATCTGGCACCCCGTATTAGTGATCTGCTAGCGGTCATCTTGTGACTCTTGGTAAACCAGCATCTGCAAATCAATAGGTCTTGCATTTACGTGAGTTTGAGCTATTGGCATTGTATATGATAATGCCTTATATTTATGTTTTGGTATTTAAAACAGAAATAAAAGCCATTGTCAATTACAATGCCAATAGCTTAAACTCTTGCAAATGGGAGACCTATTGCATTCCCAATGCTTAAAGGCATGGTTGAGTTGCCCCATTCTGCCTCCCATGGCTCCTGAAGAGCGCCCCGTTTGCTACAAGTTTTTAATAAATAAACAAGTTGGTGGTCACAACTGTACACGAAAGACCCTCCGGCCCTCCTGCAGTAAGAGAAACTCATTTAAGAAAACAGTGCTTGCAGACTAAAGAAGACGTCCATTATAACAGCTGAAGTAAAAGGGCCAGTCCTCGTGGGAGGTTACAAATGAGACAAGGCGGTACTAAGGAGGGACTAACAAGCCTAATAATGAACCAGAAGCCAGCATTTACGAAGGACTGACGCAAGCAAATGACAAATATGGGCGAAGAGTGGGCAGGGCTTCAAGTACATATTCCAATACAGTATGGCTCGCTGTGCAGTGCATGTGCTGCCCAGGCTCGATCTTAGAAAAAAAAAATGCGACTGGTAGTAGTCATCTAGTGACTCTTGGTTGAAAAAGGAAAAAAGAGAACGTGAGTGATTTTAAAAAACAAACAAAAAAAACACTTCACCCCACCTGTGTTCTGTTGCGCCTATTTGGAGGTCTGTCAGGTTAAACTGTTGGGAGATGTTTATACGGTACATGGAAATGATTGCTCTAGTTACCCGCCGGGTAATGCTCATTTAGGCAAAGCACAGCGTAGCCAATGCAAGGCTGTACAATCTTTTCACCTGTTTTTATGACATCTGATGACTATTGGGAGTGTTAAAGTTAATCTAAAAAAGCATCTTAGAGCCCATCCTGTAATTTGTAATGTCATTTTAATCAGCTGATCATTTATGCCCTCATGTTGGCTCGTAGTAATAGTTTCATGTTTAGTTGTTTTTTTATGAACTATATTAATTTTTTGTTTTATTGTTGATAATCTGGCACCTCAAAGCATGATGATCTCTGGCTTTAAGTAGCATCAAAATAGTGTGGCTAAATACAATGCTCTGACTGCGTCCTACTCACAAGCTCGTTTTTCTTTGTTTTATTAGTTGTGCCCTGTGTGTCGATCTCGTGTGGAGCATGTCCAGCACGTCTACCTGCCGACCCACGCCAGTTTGCTGAACCTTACTTTGATATGACCATTGCACCCGGATACCCTCCGGTTTGAGACCCAAAATACTGTACTTTGTTGAAAGGAACTGCACTGTTGAGCTGCAATAATGGGGACATGGTCACTCCAGCATCAGCCAGAGTCAAGAAGCAGAAATACTTAGCCAGCGGGTGTGTATCTGGCTTCAAATGGAGGTCGAATCTCACCAGCCTTCTTCTTGAGAAATTCATGAGAAGTGTGTTGATGGAGCAGACTGCCTTTCACTTCCTATAGCCACGCTCCTTCCGCTATAGGCTACGTTGCCAAAGGGACCTCTACGCAGTGTGACTGAGGGGGTGACCACAGACGTTTATACTGAACTATGAAGATTTTCCACCAGCTTTGTAAAGCATTTTATTTGGTTTTATCTGTTAATTCTCTTTGTATTTTTTTTTATCTTTTACTAAATCTGACTCCACTTTTGATTTTTAATTGAGAAAACAAAGATTGCGCTCTTAACATTATTTCTGGCCCGTTTTAATTGTTTGGCATCCAAGGTTAGTATTTTTTTTGTTGTGCTACAGCTAGCTTTTTTATTATATAAAAAAATAAATAGGTTCAAACAGTATTATTAAAATGTATATCTTGGTTCATAAGAATTCCATGCGGATCTCAAATCCAGTGATTGTTACCAAGGCCCTCCTTGCAAAATGTCTGTTAAACTCCAAAGTATGCAGTAACTTCTGTTAGTGCATATGTTATACATACAAGTATGGTGATAATCACCTCCTCAGATAAATTTATTCAGGATAAACCTACTAATCTTTATTGGCGATGGGGGGAATGCCCAGTAAATACTTCAGATTGTTATTCCAAATTATCAGCGATAAACTTCTAACTGGGTGGTATTTATCAAACCCAATTAATTCAGTTGGTGAAATAAATATCAGTACCAATTATCAACCAATTCGTAATGAGGGCCCATATCTGGCATCCTGGTCAGTCCTTCTGACAAAACTGACCGGGCGTGTTCAAAGTAAGTGGTTCTTCGCTCTGGATACTGCCCTGGATTTTCAGATGAACCTTAGTTTAAAAAAAAAAAACGGTTTTGTGTGAACAGATATAAAAACGGGTTTTGTATTGCAAGGTTGCTGCATTTTTATTTCTTGCTGATTTCTGTATTTTAGCCTCACTTTCTCAGGAGTTGGTGTTGTGGGACTAATCCAAAGGAATGAACTTTGTAAAGCGCATGGACGATGCAAACTGTTTTGTGTACATGTAGGAGTGTTCACTAATATTTCCTTTGTATGAAAATTACTTTGGGTGGACCACCTTATCTTCCATCCTTCCTTTTTTCCCAATCTCCCACTCTCACTATATTCTCTTCCTTTCTTCATAACTACCAAATCTGGGCATTTTTGGTCTTTGGACAAGCAGGAGTAATGGGAGACCATTTTGTGTGCAATACCAGCTGTCTGGAGAGCTGGACAAACCGACTACACCGTCACTTTACAGCAAAAGTTCCTCTATCTGCTGTTCATATTGCCTTAATGTAGCAGTACGTGTGTTCCTTATGCATTTTGTTTCTTTGCACAGACATTTTGTCAAAAACTATTATTGGAGAAAACTACTTTTTTATGACACATGCACATAGCCTTGTAATTCCCAAGAAGTATTTATTTTTTCACTTTGTAAATTGAATTTAGTTTCTCAAAAGAGGCGACAAAGAACTCCCATGTTCCGTGTAGTAGACAATTTCTGTCTTGTTTTATATTCTGTTCTGTAAAATAAAGGTCTACATTGGATTTATAAAAAAACATTTTGCATCTATTTCGTATAATCATGCCGAAAAAAAGCCAAGCTTTGACAGTTCTAGTCTGTTATAATGACCTGGTATGGGTGGCATTTCATTTTGTAAATATTGCCATTTATTGAACACAATGGGGTTGTAAAAGGTTATTACTAAATGGGGTGGATGGGAATGCACCACAAGGTGTTATGCTAAAGCAATTTTAATCATGTTACACCTGGGCTCAATCCTGTGGGATCTATGGCACAGAGTAGACCGGATTAACTTAAGAAAGTGGTTAAGTATTTAGCAGAAACAAAACTATTAAAGTCAGAATAAAATTAGACCAAAATGACCCAAAAACCAATAGGGGTAACCAGAACTAGGGATTTATAATGTTTTAAAGCAAAAAGTGGCAAAAAAAACTAACGCTTTAATAAGTAGTCACTGTTATTTTTTGATCATAACCTAGACCCGATATTTGATCAACCGTGATAAAGTATAGGTCAGATACACCAAGCGGTTTTGTACTGGTCAAAGATTTGACTTTTCAGCTTCGTTTCTGAAATGCAATTCGAGATCTCCAGCCGGGCAATGTTGCAGGCTCTATCTGCCGAAGAAATCTCAATCCATTGGAAACAGTCCCACCGAAGACGGTGGCTTTGGCAAGGAAAGCTCGGTGAGAAATTAAAATGTTGTGTTCAGAGGATTTTGAGTCCTCGCTTCAGACGGATACTTTTCCTATTTTCACGCTGTCAACTTTTCTTCCTTCAGACTTGTTCAGTTTTTAATGGAGCTCAAAATCTTTCAGTGGTGTAAGCCTAAAGCTGCATCCAATGAAGGTCCTTCGAAAGCAAACCTTTGCTATGAGATCTCTGTGATGCTCCAATGTCTTGGAAGTCCAAGCCTTTCAGATGTTCTGGAGAAAGCTGCACCTGTAAGGCTTCCAGCACCTCCGGGACAGCACTTAGCAGCCAGGATTCATTCAGAGGCTACCAGCAGGGTCCACTACAGGTCCAGTTGTTAGTGGCCAACTGGTTACTACAGGAAAAAGACCTCTTGCAGCTTGCTGTGTCCGTGTAGTCACACAGGAGGTCAGTCCACTGACACTTCGAGTCCACTTCTTAGTCACGGGTACATGTGGAAGCAAACCCAGCCCTTCAGGTCTCCACACAGGTCTCAAAAAGCAGGTCCAGGTCATTTCTGTTATTCCACAGGTACATAAACTGTTCTGATGAGCTCTGGGTGAGGTGCAACTTTTGTGGGATTTACTAGGCAGTGGGTGGGTGTGAATCATAGACACTTCTTAACCAATGAAAATGTTCCCAAGGGCAACCCATCCCATGATTAGAGCACATTGTGTTTGCCATCCTGCAGACCATCTGAATATGCCGTATTCGAAGTCAAATCAAAGATGGCTCATCCTTTCTGCCTTTGGAAGTGGCTAGTATGTGCCAGTCAAGAGTGTTTTAAGGAACTGAGCTGACCTTCCTTCTCAGCTACACCATACTCCATCTGGGAACCGACAACCGGTTTCTCTTCCCCAGATCGCCCTTTAAACTTAACTGTCATTGGTTAATTTCAAGTTCATAGAAGTTCTTGAACCCTCCACAGATACGCTTCCTAAGATTGAGTTGCTTACCTCACAGCAAGCTCATACTGTCAAAAAACCTAAGCCACTACTTCAGCTATGGTAGCCTTTTCCCCACATCTTTATGGGCAAGCATCAACAGGCCAGCTGTTGGTAGGCTAATGCTGACTAGCCTCCTGAAAGTTGCTTTTCCTAAATATTTATTCAAAATATGACGTTGCCACCAAATTGGCTTTTTAATAAGCATTTTTGCATTACTCTGGTAGCTTGAGCCAAACCAGAGATAGCAGTTATGATTTTATTCTGAACTTAGCCTTTTTGTCATTGGACAGCTACAGTCCTTCTTGGTGAAAATGCTTTTGGGGCTAGTCAATGTAGCTACATGCCAATATTAAATTCGTACATGTATTTATTTTAACTACTAGCACGACTTCTTAGGGATGACTCTTAATAATTAAAAATACGGTTCTTTGCTGTAAAAAAGATTTTGACCAGGTTCTCCTAAAGTTTAAAAGCTGTTGGCGCCAGGCTATGCAGGTAAGCCTGAAGCCAGGTTTTCTTGGTCAGTCTAGTGGATGGCACAACGTGCTGCAGTGGACAGTGCTATTTACCTTCTCCATGCCATTGGTGTAATTTCCCCAAACTAACTTAAGTTAGGTGGCCCAACTAGGAGTTAGCAATTTCACCATGGTTTTATGGTCCGAGCACACACACTTGGGCCTAGACAGCTGTACCCCAGTGTGCAGAGTTCCAAAGACAGCAATGCCAGTCTACAAAACATATGGGGACATACACACACACACACACACACACACACACACACACACACACACTCACTCACTCACTCACTCACTCACTCACTCACTCACTCACTCACTCACTCGTAAATTAGTCCTACCGGATTGCTACATCATGTGCTCATTACCACCTTTGTGAACTAGCCCTGAAATGTCCCACTTCGTATTTAGTAAATGTGCAAGAGGGCACTTTCCTTTTATTTGTACTAATTGTGTATGTATAATTCCCATTTGGGATTTTTTGGGGACTAATTCACAAATTAATGTCGGAATATGTTAAGTAGTACTACAGTAGTACTAATTCACATATCAATAAATCCCTTTCAGTAGTTGAGATATATATATATATATATATATAACGTTTAATTCACTTTGACGCGACTTTAAAATGGATGCAGAACAATTCTTAATGAAGGTGTTTGTCAGTTCTGTGATGAATTTCATGCATTTAATTGGCCTTGACAAGAGTACCCATAGCACCGTTCTTTAGGAAATGATTTCTGTGACTCAGAACCTAGTCCAGTGGCAGTACTCTGTAAATTAAATTAATTGTAGTGTTGATTTGCCTCCACTCTGCTCCTTTGGTATAGGATTCACCGAGGAGCTCTGTGAACCTGTGTGCTGTGGCTCCTAAATGTAATATTTGCAGTTCAACATTGTTTCGAAATTTTTCAATTCTGACACGGACCAAAGGATCATGAAAAGTATTCTGCAGTTTCATTGCATAAAAATCACAAAGTGCAAATTTATTGTTGAAAAATCAATAAATGATTCAAAACCTGTTGAAAGCAAGAGTATGTGGTAACACTGCATCAGACCCTACCTGTTACCAAGCATTTTCTTAATGCACTTCTACTATTTATATGGTTCTGTAGCTCTGGTAGAGTGATGGCCTTTGATTCTAGGAATTTCATTATTTGAAGTAATGGGGTCTGCGTTCATTGTATGTGGCTGTCGAAAAACTGCCTGTCCTGTGTATTGTTTGGTAACTGTTTGCATTGTATGCTGGCGAAAGCAGCATCTGGCACAGGCACAGTGGAAAGGCCTTCTACGGATAAGCCAGTATTCTTCACACAATTCCTGAATTTCATATCCGCAGCATGAAACGTACACAGTTGCATTAAATCCGTCTCTAAGACGATATTGTAAATTTGTTTATTGCACAACTGGCCGCCTCATTAATGCTGCTTCAAAAAAAATTGTTTTTTTTTCCCCCCAGCTGTACTAAAACAGCATAGTCTTTGATAAGTATTTTTGTACTGCTGACCCTATAGACCCTTGAAACTCAAAATGGATTGCTCTAGTGACTAGTGAGCTGTCAATGCTTTTTGTGGGTGGGTTCATGCTTGGCACAGAAGAGCACGTAAAAAGATGAACTAACGTCTCCTGTGATGCTCAGAGTCTAGTCCTTGATACAGTTAATAGAATGCAGATCTCTTTCCTAACTGCTCTTGAAAAAGAAACTTGGAGCAAGTTGTCTTCTAAAGTAACTACATGGGAACAAGACTCTTACAAACACTGCAATGTTTTCAATTTTTATGCTGAAGGTGCCAAAGTACAAACTCCTGTGCAGCAGTGAGAAGAGAGTTTCCCTTAAACTGTCTGACCAAGATGGCTATTACAAGTTATACACTAAAAGGTTACTTTTTAACTCACTATATCGCCTGCGGGAATAAATTTGTTGGGGAATGATGTCCCCTCTCACAACTACTGGCTTCAAACTATGATGTGACTAACGAAAACTGATGCGGTGACGAACACGCATGAGGTGTGGTGCGAGTGTGGTCTCATGCACCTGATGGCAATCTGGTTCATAGAAGCTGCGCATTGCCTAACACCAGAAGATATCCCGGCGTCTCATAAGTCCTGCTCCAAGTCAAGGGCATGGACTGCTCCTGAGCTCACAAGAAGTATTCTTCACAGTCTAAGTCAGAGGTCTTCAAACTTTTGTCGGCTGAGCCCCCCATCTAAAACTTTTTACACGCCGAGCCCCCCCCCCCCCCCCCCCCCCCCCCCCCCAACCATCACCACCCCTGACAAAAATATTCTGGAAGGTGGTACTCTGCATCATTGATGGCCCTTCCCTCCTGCAGAGCCCAGGTCGCATAGGGCAAATAATATCAAATAAATTAAGAGCGTTTAGTAAACTGAAGTCTGCTTGCCGGTAGATGTCTGGAGGACCCATAGGACATCTTGAGTTCCCTACAGAGAGCTGCCTTTAGCTCCAACCCTTAATGTGAATTCTCCATTCACTTTAAATATTATGTGATCATCTGTCCCCTCATTTATTTTTAACTCTTGATGACCATGTTGTCACTTGCTGCACAGAACATTCACCTGAGTAGCAATTTTTACCAATATCATTCATCCCAATCTTGATGACTGTTCTTCCTAAGAGAAAAATAAACAAAGACATTCTCAAACTTGACTATGGATTGTCACCAGGAAGAGGACAAGCTAAAGACCCATAGATATAGATTGGACACAATGGATTTTAATATACTGCATTGACGCTCATCCTACAAACTGAGTCTGTCTTCCAATATGTTTCCAAATCTATGCTCCTTGTTCTGTCTCTGCCTGGAAGACAACATAATAGAAGACATGAAGCAATCTGGGAAAGTGGTAGAAGTGGTGTTACCTGGCAAATTACTAACAAACACCATAACTGTGTACTGTACAATATATATTATTTACTTTGGATAATTATCACTAGAACACGATCCAGCAATTGCTGGGTAGAAGAAAGCTCAAAACACAATTGATCTGTATGACGTGATAGTGAAAGCACAAGCGGCACCCTGTTATCTTTTATCTTGTATAGGTACAGAACCAGAAATATCACATATTTAATAGTGTGCTTACGAAAATATTGAATTCTAGTTCTATTAAACGTAGTATAGACCCAATCAATAGTGTGTTGGCTACTCCTCAGTAAAGTTCTTAATATGATTCTTCATTCATTTTCACCACGAGTGCTAAAAAATTGGGCTTCAACAAATTTAATAATAAAACGTATCATTTATATATAAATATCTGTTTGTGACGGGCAGAATCATCAAACAGTTTTAATATTGAGAAATTGACGAGTGCTTTTTCCTTTACTGAATTTGTGTGATTCGTTTTATGACCCTGACAATATAAAAAATAACTTTTTTCCCTTGTATTTCCGCGCTCACATCCACTTTGCGATGATTATAACACTGTTACTATTGATTCCGTGATAAATGTGTTTTGAAAAGTGCATGAAGTCCACCAGGACCCTTTATTTATCTAGGCGAGTAAACTAGAGCATCCCCAGTGCGGTGTTTTTATTTCCCTCCCTCTTGATTTTCCTTTGTCACTAGAGCAGAGGCCAGCTGCACCCGTGTACTTCACAGGTCGTTTAAAAGACCATTCCTGTGTAAACGAGGCTTTGTTGTTTTTTCACCTCTTAGCGCCCCTGCATCTCCAGTCTGCCTACGGCTGAGACGCACGCCTGGAGGCAACAATGAAAGATGAAGTGGTGGCGCGCCCCCCCTGAGGGGATGCTGCGCCCCCCCAGGGGGGCGCGCCCCACAGTTTGAAGACCTATGGTCTAAGTGAAACCATAAGAAAGCAAAGTGGGACTCAACCCTATCCCACCACTCTATTAAGAGAAGTCAAGTGGGTGTAAAAGTACAATCTTTTATACTCCTGATCTGTGATTGATGAGCCGATCCTGATGTGCCTGAAGTTCCCTTGGCCATCCACAGCAAAGCAGCAGGTTGAGACCAGTAAGGAAGCCATTCTGCACATCTTTCGCTCCCTCTGGTGCACCTTTGGACACACAGGATCTATAGGGGGCTCTCAGTTGATGGATCAGTCTTTGGTGCCATCTCAACCCCATGAGCACCTCACCGGTTCAGCATTGACTCTCGTGCAGACTTTCACCCATCTCCGAGGCCTACATTGGCCCCTCCTTCATCAATGACGTTGGTAGAGACTGCTACAGACTACAATGTTTGACTCCCAGACTGGCATCAGCTAAAACATGACTGAGGTAATGTCTGAATCTGCTACAGCATACCTGGTCCACATATAAGCAGAGTCTGATCCTATGCTTCCACTACAGCAGAGGTGCCCTCAGTGGTTCCAATATCTTTTTGGCTTCGACTCTGACCAGAGCTTGCCACCACCCAGAAATGACAATGCTGAGAGTAGGGATGATATACCCACCCACCCCCAAATTATGAGGACTCTCTTTACATGGATTTGCAGGAGCACAGTGGTCTTAATTTTCCCCCCACTGATACAGGGTTGAATTCGCCTCTTGGGCACCCGACAGAAGAGAGGGTTTCCTTTGCAGTGGTAATTCGATGAGTGGCTGAAGTCCTGGCCCTCCAACTGCCTTCAGCTGAAGTCAAGATGCATGTTACAGCAGTTTTGCAATTTGGACTAGCCTTATCTAAACCCTTGCTTTGTTCAATAAAACCAATTATTAACACCTTAATGGGTGCCTTGTCCAAGCCCTGTTTACACTTGCCAGTGAATAGACCGGTAGCCAGATGCCATAGACTGGTTTCTGGTGACCCTGATTTCCATAAATGGCATCTTACTCAAGAGAGTCTGGTAATCCTGGCTTCCACCAGAAGGTGACAGTTCAATTCCTTCTGTACGAACCCTCTGGACAGGAAGTCGAAAAGGTTGAGCTGTTCGGAAAATTAAGGTTAGGATCGGCTAGCCTAGAATTGAGTTCAGTCAGGTTTGTATGTTTACTGGGCCGGTATTTGCACTCCTCTATGACTTGGCCTGAAAGATCTTGCAGACGGTCCCAGACGAACTTGGAGCCTTCTTGATTCAGAACATTCAAGGTTCGGCCAAATACGTGATTCAGGCATTTCTTGATACTACTGATTGTGGCAAGCGGTTGGCACAAGTGTGGTACCCTTGCTAAGTGTGAATGCCATATACAGGATTCTCACGAGACGTACAGGCCACCCTGGTAAATGTGCCTTTTGATTGCTCGTGTCTATTAGCCAAAAAAGTAGTTCTGCCCCAACATGCTTTAAAGAGATTAGGGCCATGGCACGTTCGCTCGGTTTGTTGACCTGTGGCAGTTTCCTCACAGTTCAGGAAATTCCAGGACTACGCGAGTGGGTTAACATACAGGCAGTGCCAGTCTCCTCATGCTCCTGGGCAGTCACAACAGTCCTTTTGTGGATGGGGATGTGGATCTGTTAGGCAGTGCGCAGGGCATCCTGGACATCAGCCCTCCTAGTGCCGCTGACCTCTGGCAGCAGCCTCCAAGCCGCTTTAGCTTGCCGCTAGTTTGCACAACCACCCTGTGTGAGGCAGAATCCAGTACTTACTCCCAGGGTGCCAATCCATTACACCTGACAAGTGGCTCCTACAGATTGATTAGCGTGCTTATGCCCTAACGACTGCCTGCCCATCTGCACCTCTCTCCCATACAAGAATGTCTCTCGGAGGAGCACCTTTACATTCTAATGCAGGAGATGAGAGCTTTACTCTCCAAAGGAGCTAACAGTAATTTCACATACCTGTCCTGCAGTCTCCCAAATGTTACCTGGGGTTCAAGGTAGGGCAGAAGCATTTTCAGTTTGTCGTGCTCCCCTTTGTTGTCATGAGTGCCCCTGGGGTTTTAACAAAAGTTATGGCATTGGTTGCCACCTACCTTCAGAAGTCGGAGATACCAGTTTTCCACTACCTCAATGATTGGCTGTTGAAGGCAGGCTCACCACAGTCCTCATAGACCATCTGTAGATGAGGTTTAACCTTCGAACATTGTTAGGGTTCACTATCAACGAGCTGAACTCATACCTTGCTCCTGTGCAGAGGTTAAAGGAGCTGCCTTTATCAGGGTGTAGTTGAGTGCCTTCCCCTCCATTGCAACGAGTCCAGGACATTAGTATTATTATCCCAATTTTTCAACCTCTGTCCTGGATTTCCATTAGAAGAGATCTGAGGCTTCTTGCCCTGTTGGCCTCCTGCATTCTCCTTGTCGACTATGCCAGATGGCGTATGGAAGTTCTGCAGTCAAATCTGAAGACCCAGTGGGCAGAGCACCAAGGCAACCTGTCGGAAGTCATTCTGATTTAAAGGTGACTGCACATGATCTGCATTTGTGGCTGCTTAACCATAATTGGACCATTCGCCGACGCCTCTCCCTTCCTCCCCCACCCTGAGCTGACGTGGTGACTGATGTGTTGCTGCTAGGTTGGGGAGGTAATCTGTCACAACCCTGAGATGACAATGGTGAGAATAGGGTTGATTTACCCTCCCACCCCCAAAATTATGATGAGGACACTCTCTACATGGATTTACAGGAGGCCAGTGGGCTTCATTCTCCCTCCAGATGCAGTGTTGAATTCACCTTGTGGGCACTCAACAGAAGAGAAGGCTTTCTTTGCTGTGGTAATTGGACAAGTGGCTGAGGTCCCAACCCCACAAGATGACTGCATATGATCTGCAGCTGTGGCTGATTAACCATAATTGGACCAATCACAGACCCCTTTCCCTTCCCACACCCTAAACTGCCAGTGGTGACAGTATGTTGCTGCTGGGTTGCGGAGGCAGAGATCGGGTGACTGGTCTCTGGAGGAAATCAGACTCCTTTTCAATCTATTGGAGTTGTTGGACATTCATTCTGAGCTAAAGGCCTTTCTGCTGTCCATCAAGGACACAGGTTCTCACTGACAACCCACTGTCGTGGTGCTGCGATGTGGTTGTGTGTCCTGTGCCAAGAGGCTCTGTGCTGTCCGGAGTTGTGCGGAGTGTCATGGCGTAGACTCTAATATTGGCCTGCTTCATCATCTGGTTCACCCGGAATCCTAAAGGTCAGGGTGGGCTCAACTGTGTTCCAGGGAGCACTTAAAAAACCGGTAGACTTACTGTTCTTAGGGGGACTTCTTAGCATTAAGTTAAAACTCCCTAGTTCATCCCCGGTATCTCTTTATTATTGGGTTGAACGGGGATAGCAAAAACACGAAAAGAGAGGGGCAATCAGGATGTTGTGATCCTATGACCCTAAGCTCCAGGTGACAACATATTTCTGTCCTACTGTATAGGCCTGTATGGGTCCGGGGCATTCGTCAGGGCGTGAGAAGCGATCCCCAGTAGTGTCACCTGGTGATATTTCCACACGTGAACATGCAGTGCAGGAGTGTTAGTCCCGGCGTGAAACAACCTGCCACTGCCGATTGCAGATGGTAAAAAGATAGTAAGTACTTGCTGCTCTTTGGGTGATTAACCTGTTGACATATGTATTATCAAAAAGGCGGAAAAGTTATCAGTTCAATCTCCACACTCTTGATTCCCACAACTCCCAAATTTTCAGGTGGCGGGAATGTCGGTACTAAAATATGTACAGCTCACATAAGCCTACTTGTCATTTACATACGTTGTAGTGCGCATATCTACTAATAATAATATATATCTGCGATGCCAGAACCTTAGTTACAGACCTAGGTCTCATTCAAGCCATGTTTATGGTAAAGGTACAGTATTACGGGTTATCTTGGTAAAAAGTTTTTTGATCCTTCAACTTGGTTTATTTAAAAGCATAACAAAACAATTCTGAGTATATACATCTGTAGAAAAGGTGGGGCGGTTGGAAGCATGGTGCTCCTATGATTTATGTAGGTGCTTCGTACTACATGAAATGGTAAGTGACATTGTGCATGCCTAATAATCCAATCTATATATACACAGTTGTATTGTGGCTTACCCCAATCTTCAACAAGAATTACTTCTCAATGGTAAGCCTTTTCCCTCCGAGGGACCCCGCTTCTTTTTTATAGTCTTGGAGATCAGCACAGTTCCTACGGATCCTCAGGAATTGCTCCACGAGGCGATTCTCCATCAGTGCTCTAGGGTGTGCGCTGTTGAAGTGTAGGAGAATGTTGCGATCCGTTGGTTTTTTGTACATTATGATCGTTAGTTTGCCGTTCTCGGCCTTGATAGTAACGTCCAGGAAGGAGATAAGATTTTTGTCTGCAGAAAAGGTAAAGGTGAGGAATGGATTTCTTCCTTTCAGCCAGTCCAAGAAACCCGGAAATATTTTGTGTTGTACCTCACCAGATCACAAAAATATTGTCAATAAGACGTCGCCACAGGCAGATTTAATTTTTGTATGCTTTTTGTCCAAATATTGTGATCCTCAAACAAACAAACATACAAACAGGCCAGGCTCTGGGCAAAGGTACTGCCCATTGATGTGCTGTGGCACTGTAGGTAGGTTAGTTGCTCAAAACAGAAGAAGTTCTCTTTGAGAGCAATCTCTGCTAATTGCATGATCCAGTGTACCGGCGCCCGCCAGTTCCAGTCTTGTGCCAACATAAGTTCATTAACTACTCGTAGAGTTTCCTCTTGGGGTATGCTTGTGTAAAGGGCCTCTACGCCTAAGCATAACATAGTCTGTGTTCTGGGGTCATAATCCATGCTTTGCAGGATATTCAGAAGATGTTTTGTGTACTGTACTTTGGATTTTATTTCCTTCATTAGTGGGCGGAGAAACCAGTCCGTGAATTGTGATGAAGTTTCCAGAATTGAACCTGTCCCAAGAAATATAGGTCTGCTGGGTGGGGGATTTTTGGCTGTGTAAAATAGTGGAATACATGGTTCCTTGGCAATGAGAAAGTCTCGTTCCCTAAATGTGATCCATTGTTTTTCAGCCCTTCATCAGTGAGGTGCTCAATCAAATTACTCATACGTGGTGTTGGGTCAGATCTAAGGACTCAGTAGTTTCTCCTATCCTGTAGGAGGTTTATGCAGGCCTCTCTGTGCTTCACGAACCTGGATTTCCACTGCACCGCCTTTATCAGCCGGTTTGAAGCCCAAGTGGGGTTTTTTCTCAAGAGTGCTTTCCTGGTTGGTAAGGTTTTGAAAATCCCTCCTATTTGGTGGAAGTTCTTCTCCCACCCTCGTGACTGCTTCCTCAAACGGTAGTCCCGCCGGTGGAATAGAGTACAGAGGGGGTTGGAACCTTGATTTGTTCTTCAGATCTGTGTGGCTGTTGTGGGTTTCTTTGTAATGTGATCTGTGGAAAAATGCTTAAATGTGTATTTTTCAATAGAATTCCGCTAATTCCCATCTTCTCTTAAATGTGTCCTTCTGTGTAGTGAGGACAACGCCTAGGCTTTCATTAAGAACTGTAAGTTCTGTGGTAGTCAGTTCCACTGTGGTTAGGTTTACCACTATGTTCTTGGGCAACTTATTTTTTATTTATTTATTTTAAGTATTTATAGAGCGCGACTGATACCTTGCAGGCTTCCTGGCGCTGGAGAATACTCTGCTGAAGGATAGACCGGAGTAACTAGCAGGCGGGCAGAATTTTAGGGGAATAGCCAGGTCTTGATGCGCTTCCTAAATGGAAGAAGTTGTGAGATCTGGCGTATGTCAATGGGCAAGCTGTTCCATAACTTGGCCGCTGCGACCCTGAAGGATCTGCCCCCGGTTCTGGCTTTGTTGAATCTGGGCACCTTTACCAGACAGGCTGAGGATGATCGTAAGTCTCTGGTGGGAGTGTACCACAGAAACAAAGCTTGCAGGGGTCTGGGCCCAAGTCCATGCATAGCCTTAAAGACAATGCAGAGGGCTGCTGTGGCCGAAGACCTTCTCGTCCAGCCAAGAGCCAGCTTGGCGGCGGCAGATTGAATTCTTTGAAGTCGGTCCATCAGCGTGACTGGAGACTCAAGGAGCAGGGCGTTACAATAGTCAAGGCGACTGAGTATTGTACACCTGACTATCGACGCCCGGGCTTGTGCAGGGAGAAGTGGCATGATTTTACGCAGGGAGCGTAGCAGGGCTGTGCAGGTCCCCACTGTTTTTGCTCTGACCCGCTATCTGATTGTTCCGTGTGTGGCTGCCAGTGTTTACTCCTTCCTCTTGTGGACTCTTTGTCCACCTCTTCCTGCCTCTTTTAGGCGGTAACAAAATCAGTTACTTACTTTCCACCTCTTTCTAGTGTGTTTAATCTCAGTGAGTGGATACCCATTTTTGTATTTCAATTATGCTACTGTAAGTATGTATCCCTTCTCCTTCAGTCTAGGAGGGATCTCTCAATCCTTCACAGGCTTTTGGTTCCTTCCATAGCTCTCCCTTTGTGAACAGTGTCATGGCATATCCCTGATCATGAACCACCTAGTGGGATGCTTGAATACCAGGGGTGGACTAGCTCAGCCAGAGGCACTTGGCTGATCACAAATGGCATCTGCATTCCGAGGTGGGCATCTTACGACAGTCGGAGGGAAATGCTGGTTAGATGTTTTCACCAAAGTTGAACGTGCAATGTCAAAACATTTGTGTGTTGGAGTTCCCATGAAAACTCTCAGAAGAGATTAATTCTGGCTGAAGTGGAGCACAGGACTCCTGTACACCTTTCCACCTCTGCCACTGTTGCCCAGAGTTCTGAAAGTGAGCAGGAACATCCTGGCCCAACTAACCTAGTGGCTCCAAACTGCGCCAGGAGATGTGGTAGCAGGAACTCATGGGCATGACCCCCTATCCCCTGATCTGGTTAACCCTCAAGAAGGATCTATTGCACCAGCAGGGCAGGGTTTTGAAATCAAACCTGGGCAACAAACACCTACAAGCATGGAGATTAAATTGCAACAGTTTACTGTGTTTGATCTGCCACACAAGGTGGTTGTTGTCATCATTGCTGCGGAGTATCCATCTATGCAGTCCTTGTAGTAGCTAAACTGTAGGATGTTTTATGTTTTTTTTTTGTAATTGACCCAGCAAGACTTTGCAGCGGGCATTGTTATAGCTTTTTTAAAACAGACTTTGTTTTTTTCATTTCTCACAAATATAACATTCTCATGGTCATGTGGCGAACAAATAAAATCACGCAATCCTGCAGTCCCGTGGATCTACAGCAAGTCATAGTCCTGCATCATACTAGTTCGTCTATGCCTTCATCTCCTTCTTCGCAAGAAGAATTGTTCATCAGGTGCAGGAGTCATATCCCATCAGACTTGTGTCATAGCCCTGAGGGGCCGAACCATTATACCCCAGGATTATGCGAACACTGTCTTCACCTATTCGCCTTACTAAACAACTAAGAACACACCCCCCCCAACTTATTCCCCCTCTTCCCTGGTCCCCCCATTAGCCCCACCTCCCTCCTCCCCTCAGACATGTCGCTCTCCCTAACAGCGCACTTGTTGTATTAAATGTATTCCTATCATTTCGTTGGATTCCCTATGGCAATAATCCATGTCCCATTGAGGAGGATGCACCTGCGTTGGTCGCCTCCCCATCAATCGTCCCACTCTTTCCCTTATGGTCATGTTCCCATGTTGTGAAGGGAGTTCCCCACACCCGGGGAGATCAGTCATCGCCATCAATCGGGTTTTTAAAAAGATCCACCATCCCCTCCCAGGCTCTCGCCATGTCCCATAATCTGTCATTGTCAGTTGTCTGAGCCAACTGAAGCCGGAGGGTCCCCTCACAGTCCGCCCACTTTATAAATTCCCGCAGCCATCGCGCAAAGTTGGGGGCTGTGACTGCCTTCTAATGGCTAGTAATTTCTCTTTTGGCTAGGACTAAACCAAAGTCCAGGAATTTACTGGTGGTTTTGTTGCGGGCAGTGTGGGGGAACCAGTGTAACAGGCAAACACCTGGAGTAAGCTGCAGCTCCCCTTCCTTCACCTCCTTCAGCTTGGTCAGAACCTCCCCCCAGAACCTGCGGAGCAATGGACAATCCCAGAACATGTGCATAAACGCTGCATTTTCCAGTCTGCATCGCAGGCAGGCATTGTGGGAGTCAAAGAATTAATTGATTTTGTGAGGAGTGGGGTACGCCAGATGAAACACATAGAATTGTATTAGCTGGAATCTCTCATTTCGAGAGCATTTCCATGCTCGTTCCAGCAGCATCTCCCAGAGCTTTGCCTCTATGGGCATTCCCAGGTCCGTCTCCCATTTAATGCGCAGCCCCTCTAAAGGAGCCTGTAATCCCTGCGTCAGTCTTCGATATAGACTCGTAACCGCCTTAATCTTACCCGCAGAGGTGACCACGTATTGGCAAGGAAGGAAGACCTGTGGTTCCTCCATCCCTTTTTTTCAGTGTTTGCGCACAGCAGCCGTCACTGCCGCATGCAAAAGAAAATCCTGAGCAGGCAGTTCATGTCTTTCCATGAGGTCTTGAAATGGTAAGAGGGTACCATCCTCGTATAGATCCCCAATGGAGGAGATCCCCAGTTCCTCCCATTCCCGCAGTCTCTGCCAATCCCCCCCCATGACCAACTCCTCACAGAACCACCCTGGAATCTCAGGCGCATACGCAGGGCTCGCTTTATTTCATCGTAGGGCCCTATTCCAGCATTGTCGTAGTATCCATAAGTCTCTGGGCACCTCTCTTTCACGCACCAGGAGCTGGAGCAGAATCCTAGTCAGATGTTGAAGCCCCAAATCCCTACCCTTCTGATCCACCTCTACTCCCAGTTTCCCCGCCATCCGCTGCGTGAACCATTGGAACTGGGCCGCATGATAATAAGCCTCAAAATCAGGTACTGCAAAGCCCCCTTCCTGTCTAGGGCGCATCATAGTATTCAAAGCCACTCTACACTCTATGGAGTGGTGTGGCTCACTGGTTAGAGGCGGCAGACCCGGAAGCAGAGGTCGACCCGGGACCAGGGTTCGATTCCCGACGCGGCAGGGTCTTGGGCCATGGTCAGCGGACTCGATAATTCTCGCCTCGGTGCCTACTCCAACCATGGGTCCAACTCAGCAACTCTGGGCAATAGATTGCTTAATCTCTAACGGCCCCATCAGCGCCAGGGATGCTTGTCTTCACCTTGGAGATGCCCAGGAGGGACCATCTCACAGGGAAAGCCAGGATCGGTTCCCCAGCGGTATACAGCGCCGGGACGCCCCTTTGCTGGGGCAGCTGTGCGCTTTACAAGTATACAACATTTAACATTTAGCACCCCCCTGAGCCCCATAGAAAACTCATCACCATTGAGTTTAGTTGGGCAAAGCATTTCCCAGGCACCCAAAGCGGTAGTGTAATAAAGTAGTAAAGCTGGCGAGGCGGGGTTATCATTTTTAGTAATGCCACTCGTCCAGCAACCGATAAAGGGAGAGACCCCCAGAAATCAAGATTACTCTTGGTAGTTCGCAGAGCCCGTCCTACATTTCCCTCAAATAAATCAGCAGCCTTGTGATAAATTCGGACCCCCAAATAAGGCAAGCATCTGCCTTCCCATCGCACATCGAGCCCCTCAGGAGGATCGCCTCTGTCCCCGCGCACTGGAAATATACACGGCTTAGCCCAGTTGACTTTGAGTTCTGCCACTTGCCCCAGCTTCTCTAGCAAATCCCGAGCTCCCCGTAGCTCGTCAGTAGCATTGGCAAGGAACATTAACAAATCATCAGCATATAGAGTAATGTAGTGCATCTGACCCATCCCCTCCAAGCCCCTGTAGTGTCTCCCTGTCCGTGCGTGAACCGTCAGAGGCTCCATTGCCAGGGCAAACAGGAGGGGAGACAGCGGGCAGCCCTGTCTTGTCCCCCTGCCTACATCACAATCTGCGGAAATCACCCCCCCTATCCGGACCCTGGTCGTCGAGCGAGTATACAGAATCTTCGTCCAGGCCACAAACACCTCACCTAAGCCAAAGGCCCTCAGAACCCGAAACCGATATGGCCACTCTAAGCTATTGAAGGCTTTTTCAATGTCTATCGATAGTACACACGTCTCATCTCCCCCTGCCGCTGTCTCGTGCAGCAATTTACAGTCTCCGAATGTTTATGGCCATGTTCCGGGTAGGAATGCCTGGTCCCCGTGCACCAGAGTTGTCATGTGTGCCATCAGGCGACTGGCCAAGATAATACTCAAGATCATATAATCAATATTTAACATCGCCAGGGGGCGATACACTGTGCGGTCCCACTCCGGCTTGCCCGGTTTAAGGAGAGGTGCGATCACTGCCTCCCTTGTCGAGCTAGGTAAATATCCATTCTGCTTCGACCGATTATAAAGAGTCACCAGTTGTCGGACCTCGGCCAATTCCACTGGGCGGTCCAGGCTCTCTGCATCTTCCGCTTCAATCTGAGGCAACTCTATATCTAGGAAATCCCCCTCCTCTAGTTCTCTGGGGTCCAACCTGCTGCAATAAAGGATGGAATAGTATTCCAGGAACTGCATGGTAATGGCCTAGTGTCCATAGTGTATTGTCCCCCCTTCTTCCCGTAGTTTAAGAATTGGTGTGCCTCTGCGCGCTGGATTTGCCAACCAAGCTAGTAGCGCCCCACAAAAACAAAAACCTTTAGTATACAAGAAGAATCAGTGCTTACTCTTCTATTATCAGGATTTAAGTCTCTCTTAAAAACTCTGAGTGGCCGAATTAGTTTTGATAGATATATTCAATCCTGTAACTCTAAAGAAAGACTAAAACTTATAATTAGGACAAATTCTCCGAGAACAGCACAAAAATATTTTTTCTGGAATTTAGAACACGGCACTCGACGCTTGCTTATTTTAGGACGCATCAATCTCTTGCCTCTAAATGACCTTACAGCAAACTGGTCTCAGAACCTGAATAATGGGAACATTTGTAATTTGTGTACACTGAGTAACCAGATTCTGGACCATGTTTTGTTTGTATGTCCAGCTTTGGCATCGAGCCGTCATGGCTGGCTTCGTCCGATGTTTTTGCAAAATTCTGTTAAAAATGTAGCATCAGCTCGAGATTATCTCCTCTGTCCTAAAAATGAAGCAGTGTGCGTAAAACTATTTAAGTATTTTAAGGAATTTATGTATATATTTTAATTCTGTAATGACGTTCACACAAGATCGTGTAAAAAGTGTAGCATCAACTTGAGACTGTTAATTTTGGGCAAAAAACGAAGCAGTGTGACTAAAACTTTTTAATTTCTTCTACCTTTTAGCACACTTTATAAATAGATGATTACTCTTTTAGCTAGCCTTTTAGCTAGCTTTTTTCATTTGCAAAACATTAGCATCTTAGTTTTTATTAATTTGCATTTGTACATTTTTTAGTGAGCGGGCTGCTATTGTAATGCTTTTTGCAAAGGTGTGAATATACCCATGTTTTTATTTCTTTGTCCCTAATTTTAAATTGATCCTCTAGATGAACTGGAACTTAAGCTCTTTTATTAAATGAACTGCCAGCTTTTATAATGCCTTATGTACATCCTAGGAGCTGTAATGTGGAAAATATTAGGTACTGTATGACTTGGGCTCTCCGTTAATATTGTTCGCCTCTGCTATAAAAAAAAAGTTAGCAAATTTAAGGTAGACTGTTAACAATTTTATGATAGTTTGTGGATTGGGCTTGTTATGTGCTTCCTCTTTATTTTTAATAACTTGTACATATTTTATGTGGACCTCTTTGGAGTTCCAAATCTTCAATAAATATTGAATTGAATTGGATAGTAGTGCCCCAGATTTATCTCTTTCTGCATGCGCCCGCATCATGTATGCCCTGTAATCAAAGCACCTCAGCCTCTCGACTTGCGTTGCCAACTCTTCCTTCGCCCTCAGCAGCTCTTCTTGTGTATCCTCCCATCCAGGTCTCTCCCTTTCTTTCTCCCTGAGCCGCCATTCTGCCTGCTGTACCTCACTCAATAGCGTTCTACGAACTCCCACAGCTTCCCCAATGTACCGCCCGCATATCACTACCTTGAATTCATCCCACTCATTATGCAGACTAGAGGATGTGCTGAAAATAGTCTTCTATGGCAGTACCTATGGTGGTTCGGAAGACCTGGTCTTCCAATACTTCAGTTCGGCGACGCCAATTAGGAATCGCCGTTCTAAGTCGAACCCAATTCAGGGCCACCAAGAGAGGGTTATGATCTGAGGTTGTCCTAGCCAGGTACTCACTCATTTTGATCATCATGTGGACATTAGGGGAACACAATATAGCATCCAGCCTGACATGCAACTCATGGACGGCTGAAAAATAAGAGTAGTCTCGGTCCCCAGGGTGAAGAGCCCTCCAGGTGTCCGTCAGTCCCCAGCGCTGTTGCCAGTCTCGTCTGACCTCTGCAATCCTATGAGTAGGGGCGTCAGGAAGCGGAGGATGGGAGCGGTCCAGATCTATATCAGTCACGCAATTAAAGCCCCGAAGAACAGGACACGTTAACTCCCCGCCAATTTTTGTGATAGCTGTGTAAAAAAGGTAGACTGTTCAACATTGGGGGCATACACATTGGAATGGTACCCCTGCCCGCACCCAAATCAAGGTCCCCCTGGCATAGGCCGAGTAGGTAGTGTGGAACACCTGCCCCCTCCAACGGTGCTGTAGTGCCATCCCCTCCGCCAGGTGAGTTTCTTGAAGCAGTGCGATTTGCACTCCTCGCTGTACTAGGTAGGCATGTATTTTGTTTCGCCAACACATAGTGTGCATCCCCCTTACATTCCAAGACATAACTTTAAGTCCCATGGAGGTGCCCATGGATCCATCTTGTGCACACTCTCTTCGAAAATCCCCCTAGCGACATGTCCCAACCAACCTTCAAACTTTACCCAACTCCCACACCCCAGGACAGGCACACAAGAACAGGTTCCCATCCAAACCAAGATGTCCATACAAAGAACCGTGACTATGAGGTAATGTGTGACTCGCGCACAATGCCCCCAGAACCCCAACACCACCCTCCTTAGGAATATACATAGCCAGTCGGGTCCCCGGCATTCTTGGAAGGTGATCTCCCGCCGTGCTGCCCCACATCAAACTGGCCCCTGAGCTCAGTAAGAATACAGACATCGTACCAGTTGTCCCACGCACCCTCTGCAGCCCCATCACCCAAACATCCCGTCTGCTGTCTGCGGGGTGACGTCCGGCATTTCCATGTCCGAGAGTCCTTTGGCGCTAACTGATCTTGGGCTCTCTGTTCTGCTTTTCTCAATTGCCGTGTCATTACTAGTCGGACTAACCACGCCCGGCTGATGGCCGCCACCACCCAAACTCCACTGTCTTGCTCCTGGCGCTGATCCACTGGAGAGGTAGGCCTCCGCTTCGGCTGTGTCTTCGCCAGTCGTTCTCGTGGCGAGGCCACCAGAGGGGTGCGCGCAGCCACGCCACCGCAACCCTCCAGCCAGTCCTATGCTGCCTGCGGTGTAAGGAAGAAGTGTGTTTCCTCGTCTGCAGTCACCCGTAGGCGAGCCGGAAATAGCATGGCGTAAGGGAGATGGAGCTGACGCAGCTTTCGTTTAACAGCCAGAAAGGATGACCGTTGACGCTGGACCTCCCTGGTGTAGTCCGGGAATATCAGCACCTTGCTGTTCCCTATCTGCAAATTCTGTTGCTCCTGAGCCCTCTTTAGGATAAAGTCCCAGTTGTGATAATGTAATAGTCTCACCACCATTGATCGTGGTGAAGCTCCAGGTTTAGGCGGGCGAGCCGGGACCCTGTGTGCCCGCTCCAGTGCATAAAATGGGGATCTGCTGTGTGTTAGCACTCCTGAGGGAAGACTTGTGTTGTGGGGCTGCCGGATACCAATCATGAATTCTCTATGCAGCGTCTCTGGTATGCAGCCTGCGAGGTGGTGGCCCAGGTCGCCACCTGTCCGACCCCACCACAATTCCGCCACAGGCACAGCAGCTCCGAGATATACCACCAGCACTATGCTGGTCCCACTGTCCCTCAGGCCACTGACGCCTCGTGCAATCGCCCTCTAGCATCACCAGCCAATGGATCCCCCAGCCTGGCGTTCCAGCCTCTCCTTCGCTGCCACAGTCCACCCGCCAAGGAGTATGCAGGGGAGTCCCACCTCGTTCTCCCCCTCCGTCGCCCAAGCCCGGCATTCTGTGGGGAACTCACCCACCACAGGAGCAGCAGTCTCAGCCACCGACTATGGCTGCCATTTTTAACCCCCTCCGCCACAGAGTCACAGGAGGGATGAGCAGCCCCCGCTGCAGGCGCAGGCAACAGCACCACCAGAATCACCCAGAGGTCCAGCGGACAGAGAGGGCGGCGCGTTGCCGGAGCAAAGCGGGAACCAAGAGCATACCCCACCTCACAACTCCAGGGAGGCCCATGGCAGAAGCCCGGGCAGCAAGGCGCAGGATTGTGCCGCAAGCTCAGCCCCCCCTCATCAACTCTGGGCCACTCCGCAGTCCACTCCGGTCCGCACCAGACCACTCTCCACCAGGCGCCAACCTCCGAGCCAGGCTCAAGGGCTCTGCAAGCGCAGGTGAGTGTCACTCAGCTCGGCGATCAGAACAACAATCCACAAATGGCGCCGACCGCGTCTCGGGCTCCGCCATTTTAGAGTCAGGCATCTGCCCCCGGCCAGCCAGGGATTAACTGCCCACTCCCGCCTCCCCGCAATGCCTCCTTACTGCGGGGGTCTGGGTAATCCGCAAACTCCTCTCAGGTGGTCTCAATGAGGGGCGTAGATGCTCCCTGGGATCCCACTGACCGTGGCCGGCGCCGTCGTACTCAGGCGTCTGTTCCTCTGCACGGGGCCCCCATTTTGAGTCTCGTCTCAGCGGCCCGCAGTAAGAAGGGGGAAAAACTTGTTCTTCTCCCCTATCGCCCTCGCCGATGTCCCGATCTCGTCTCAAAGCGGGCACCGGCTATTCCGCCATTAAATGCAGTACCAGGGCCCCAGATTAAATGTCAGGATAAGCTGGTATGGAGGGCAGCCGCCGCGGAGCTCCGGAGTCCACTGCTGCTCACATCGGTGCTTAAGCCACGCCCCTAGGCATTGTTATAGGTTGTTAGCACTTTTGGCCTTTTTGCATTTTCTGGACTAAATGTCCTAGTTTAACTCCCCTGTTTTGGTGGAGTTTATTAATGGTTTAACAAATGTCCCTCCCAGTTTGTGATTCTACAATAAGACATAAACTTGATCTTGACATGTCATATTTACTCTCTTCAAGCTGATGTACAGCTGCTCGTTTAGTGTTGTCCTTAAAGAATTTCTTCCTTATTGCGATTGCTTCTGCTTGTCACATGAGTGAAATCCAGGTTTTATCGGTACAACTACCCTATACCATCTTTTTTCCGGACAAACTGGTCCTGAAGTCTTGGGTGTCCATGCCGAAAGTTGTGACTCCTATCCATGTTGAGCAATCCATCACTCTTTCAGCATACTCAAGGGTGAGAGGAGGAGAGGTTCCATTGGTTGTACCCCAAAAGATTTAAAGCTTGGATGATCGCTGTTTGTGTGATTCTCTGTGGTAAAGAAAGAAAAGGCTGTGCAGAAATTGACTCTTGTCAAGATGGATAGTCCTCTGCATTAAGATCTGCTATTCATAGGCCAGAAAGCTGCCCTAGAAGGTCTGAGAGCCCATTCTACCAGGGCTTAGGCTGCTATCACTGTGTTGGTTACAATTAAAGGTAAACCCAAAATCACTGGGACCTGGGTGCAAGGCAGTATACATTACGGTGGTCCCAGTAATAAAACATCAAAATCATATCAAAAGGGAAAGAATACAATGATATTCAAATTAAAGAGTCAAAGTAGGAATGATTTGATGTTTGTGTTATTTAATCACACTGTCATAAGAGCATTAAAGTACATACATTTTTGTAAAAACATCATCATTGCAGTGCCCAAAAGGGGCCGTGGAAAAGGGAAGGAAGGTGATTCAAGTGAGAAATCACTCGCAAAATGATTCCTGTAGGTTTGGTCCAGACAATACATAGATCCCTCCCTCGTCCATATGTTTGGGAGCCACGGAGCCCATTGACCCTCCACCATTGAGTTGTGAGAGGTCCCTTCGGATCCACTCATGGTGCCGCATCCCCCACCCCCACTTTTGTCCTGAGTATGAGCCCGCCAGTAAGGGTTGGAAGAACCTACACACATACAGGGGTCAAAACGTCAACACTTCGCTAATGCCAGTCTCTTCAACAGTACTTACTTTACTGTGGAATTGTGTGTTACATGGAAAATATGTACAGTTGTTATGTACTGTGATAAATATCTAATTGTTTTCCTGGCATATGAATAGTATATGCCTGAATGTTTAATTGTGATATTTTATCACCACCTATATTCTATTTACCTCACTACCTCACTTGAATCACCTTTGTTCCCTTTTCCACGTTCCCCTATGGGCACTGCAATGATGATGTTTTTACAAAAATGTATGTCCTTTAATGCTCTTCTCACAAAATACTAGTTTCAGTGTGATTAAATAACACTGAAACATCAATTCATTCCTGCTTTGACTCTTTAATTTGAATATTATTGTATTCTTTACCTTTTGACACGATTTCGATGTTTTAATACGGGGACCACTGTAATATATACTGCTATCACTGTGTTGGCATGCATAGTGCCTGTCCTTGACTTCTATCAGGTTGCGCATAGTGTGGTTGTCGCTGCACATGTTTACAAAGCACCACTGCATTGACTACCAGGTCTGAGCGGAAGGGCATTTTGCCTGTTTGGTCTTGCAAAATTTCTTGTCTGAGCCCATGCCACCAACCCTCTACCTTTGGAAAATACTGCTTTGGTATCCAAACTGTGAGGAATCTACGGTTAGAAGTATCCATCAGAACACGTCATCTTTGGTGATGCTTTTTCTGGTGGATACTCTTATCTAACCACAGCTTCAACACTGCCCTCCAGCGGCTTGGTTCTGTAGAATGTTTTCTTTTTGCCATCTAAAAACTTCCCAAATTGGCGATCTGCATACAAGTACTGACAATTATTTTGTGCTCCACGTAAGAGAACATGGAAAGAGTCAATCAAGAAATTATCATTAGCGTGTAGAGGTGGTGCTTATAGGCAGCTCCACTCTCTCACTTATGGGCTGGAAGGAAGAAGACACTGTGCCGCAAGACGCCACCATCTGATAGAGACTACTAACCGCAGATTCCTTCATGTAGAACTATCTCCAGGCGTGAGATTCGATCCGGACGCTTTTTGCCACAGCATCCCTGCGCGCTAGGGGCGGGGCAGCATGACGCGACTCCACCCAGGCGTCGTCTGCGTACATGACGTCAGCGAGGTCACATAAGACCCGCCCGGTGCGCCTACGTCAGTTTTTTTTCTCCCTTTTCCGCGTGCAACGTGGATCCGGTCCTTGCTACGGGCCTATTTGGGCCCTCTTTTTTCTTTCCATTGTCCCTTCTTTTTATGGAACAGTGTGCGAATGCTTTCGGGCTTCAAGACTTGCACGTCGTGTGGGCGTCTCATGTCGGCGACAAACCCTCGCATAAATTGTATGTGGTGTTTGGGGGAGGATCGCAGCACCACTGATTGTGCGGCGTGCTAACAGTTGAAGCCGAAGTTGCGGCAGGAGCGCCGGATGAAACTTCTCTGGGCGCGTCTCTCCAGGTCGACGTCCTCCCCTCGGTCTGCTTCGGCGGACGGCTTCAGATACGGCCGTGGTTGTCGTCCTTGCCCTTCTCCAATGTCACATGAGCGTTGACCCCGGTGGGTAAGTGTAGCAGTTTGTCCCCGGGGGCTGGTTTCCGGCCTGACGGGGGCATTGGCTCTCCGCGGGTGATGCGGCCCCGCGTGTCGTCCTATCCTCTGTTTCCCGGTGCTGGGGCATCGAGAGGCCAGATGGAGACATACGCTGTGGCTTTGCAGCCTCGCTGGCGTCTCCTCCTCCTCCCCCCCCCCGTGGCGTCGGCGGATCACTTGCTTTGCGCGGGGCACTCCACGACGGTGGCGGCTTCAGCCCCGGCGCTGACTGGTTTGGATCCAGGCCTGGAGGATGTTGTGCTGTTGCAGGCGGCTCCTTCAGGGCACCTCCTTCAGGCCACGGCGTCTCTACTTCATCGCAAACTCCTGCGGGAGTCCCTGTGGTGTCAGGGGAGGTCGCCGGGGCTCGGGTCACATCCCCGAGCCCCTCTCAGTCCTTTGACAAGGTGGTCCTGTCTAAAGCCGAGGTGATGCTGCTACGGTGCCGGTAGCAGCTGTACGGTGCGGAGCCATAGGGGTCGGTAGACCCTCCTCGTCCCGCTCTGGGTCATGGCTGGGTGGGGACCCCTTATCCCTCTTCGGGACCCTCACATCCCTCCTCGCGGGCAGCTGCCTCGTCGGAGGGCTCGTCGGAGGTTGAATCATCCCTGACGCCACTACATGGGTTGCCGGACGATCTCTGCCACATTCTGGGCTGCTGGTGGCAGAAGGCTTCGTGTCACTCCCCAGTCCCTTCTCGTTCCTCCGCGCAGGCGGTTGCCTCGACGGGGTTCGAGTTAGCATCGCTCCGGTGCAAGTTTGGCTCCAGCTCCACTCCGGTCCCAGATGTGGTGTGACTTGGAGGCACCCTGTCCTGCAACGCCGGATGGTGCCGACGATCTTCCTCAGACAGTGGACTCAACAGCTCCGCGCAGGGGTCGTCCTGCGGATTCGTCTTCGGACACTCCGACTTCTCCGGAAGCAGGCTGTATATTTGTGTCGTCTTCCCCGGAGACTGGTCGCCGTGTGGTATCTTTTTCATCGGCGTCATCGAAGGGCGTCTCCCCGCCTTTCCTGAGGCAGAGGTGTACGTCAGAAGAGTGGCAGGTCCCTCATTCTTCGGCTCCTTCTTACTTCCAGGTCTGGCCCTTGCCCGTCCCACTTGACTTCGGGGACGGCTGCCTTAGTTTGCAGCCGTCGCCCACAGAGGAGCTGCTTTCTCCCCCGCGGGGCCCTACGGAGGCGGGTGCGGCCTTTGCTCATGCAGTGTCCACGGGTGACACGGTTGCTCATTTTCCGGCGGACCATCTCTTGTAGGTTCTCCAGCAGGGTTCTGGTGGGAGGGAAATATTGCTTCCCTTCGAAGGTTGGCTCCTTTCTTCCTTGACGGGGGCTTGGAGGTGTCCTGCCTCGGGGGATCTGGTGCCTCAGCATCTTCTGCACCGGCACCTTCCGGCACCGCGTAATCCGGCGTGTCTTTGCCTTCACCCCTCTGCCGCCAGTCCGCTTTTGAGGACTGCTTTTCCCTCCCTGCCACCACTGTTGACTCCGCCGTCCCGGGAGTCCCGTTGCCTGGACTCTTGGGGGTGCAACATGTTTGCCTCAACCAGCGCTGCCCTGCGGGCCCTTAACACCTTGTGTGTTCTGGCTAGGGCCTCCTTCTGTTTGTGGGACTCGGTTGAGTCTCTTGGTTCCTCAGCATCCCAGGAGAATGTTCAGGTGGATTTACGGCATCATGCGCTGGATGGCCGGGAGTTTACGGCGTTTATACTCCTCTCCGCTCTGGACATCACAGAAGTGCTGGGCTGGGCCATGGCTTCCTCAGTTGCTCTCCGTCGCCATACTTGGCATCAGGACTGAGTGTTCCCCGAGAATATTCAGGAGCAACTCATTGACCTTCTGTTTGATGGCAGCCTATTGTTTCATGCCCCGGCTGACTCCGCCATCCAAACGTTCTTGGAAGGGCTCCGTCCTCCTCCTCCTCATCCTCTGCCGCCTTATCCTCCTCCTCCTCCGCCTTATCCTCCTCCTCCTCCTCCTCCTCCTCCTCCTCCTCCTCCTCCTCAGTGACTGCTGAGTTGGGCTGGTACTGGGCCTTCTTCGACCAGTTGGTCTGGCTGTGGTGTGTGTTTTCTGGCCATTTGAGTCCTCCCTTGGGACTTTGGCATTGTTGGCTGCTGGACGGCCCTTTGTTGCCTATGTGTGTGTGTTTCGCTGGAGTTGTTGTGCAGACTTGCCCCTGAGATTAGGCCTTCTGCTTTGCTTCGGCTGCTTGTCAAGCCTTCTGCGGGGGCGTTTTTTCCCTGTGGTTCTTTTTTTTTTTTTTATGAATGTTGTCTTTTTTTTATTGTATTTTATTTCAAAAACCTTTATTGCATAAAGAAAGATGTCATACAATCTTAAACAGGGCAATCTGCCCATTCAATGCAATTACTCTGATAAACTTGTATCCTATACACTCTCCGCCTCCAAAGTCCGTCCTCCCCCTTCAACCCCAACAACCCCTCTCTTTCCCCGCACACTCGGGATAGTAAAGCCCGATAACTCGGCCGTGTATTGAGTCAATATTCAGAAGTCCACTCGCCAAGCGAGAAATGTCTCTGGGTCCTCTTCCAATAGTTCAGGATGATCAGTGCCACCCCCCCCTCATCTCTCCTCCGTTGCACCCCCACATTCGCCCGTTCATCTACAGTATTCCAGCCACACAGCGCGGCCCATTCATTCCACCTGCGTGCTACCTTCAGTTCCTTCCTCGCTACTGCCCTGCCTCATTAAGCAATATATCAAGGGCCCCCATATGTCACGAGGCCGCGACTTCAGCAGTAGTTGCTCTACATACACCTGGAGGTAGACCTGCCAAATGGTCATATCATGGAGCCAGTCCTTAAACTTAGGGGCTCTGCCCCTACCCCATCTGAAGGCTATCTGTCGTCGCGCCAGGAGGATGCCTATGGCTAGAAATTGTTTGTGCGGTGTTTGTATGTCACCCGTCAATCCCAATAGGGCCCTGAGGGGAGTCCGAGATAGCGATGTGTCCACCATACTAGTTAACCATGCAAATACTTCCTCCAAGAATAAAGCCACGCAGAGACATCTCCAGGCCAAATGCATAAAGTCCGCCGCTCCCTGACCACATCTTAGACATTTGTCGTCTTCCCTAAGGTGAATCCTATGTAATCGCGACGGGGTATGATATAGTTGCTGCAGGAACTTGTAGTGTACCAATTGAAGCCTTCCGTTTGGAGACAGGCCGCTTCCCACTGCTCATCTGTCAGGGGGCTGTCTAGATCCGCATCCCACTCCCGCGGGCCCGAACAGGATGAGCGGGAGGCGCGTTGCGCACCCGTTTATACAGCATAGAAACAACATGTGTAGGGGCCTCGGGTTGCAACATTATGTTTAATGACGTAAATGTCTCCGGTTCCTACGGGAACCCCGGAGTTAGGGCTCTGACACTTTGCCGAAGGCACATGTATAGGAACACCTCCATGAAAGATTGCGCATGATCTCCAAAAAACTGCTCTTTCATGCGGAATTTCCCTCCAATATGTAGGTCTCCCCATGTTCCCAACTTCAGTCTGTCAAGCATCCGTTGGGAAATTTTTTCACCCGTGACAGGCAACAGTGGGCAGCGGCGCGGGGGCACTCTAGGGGAGTACATCAGTTGTATACCCTCCGCTTTCGCTAACCTATTCCACGCTCGGACTGTGCAGTCCACTGTGGAGGGATCATCGTACTGTCCCTAGAGGGCGTATACACGTACTCGGACGTCGAGACAGGGGCCATGTAGCCGTCCTCAACTGCAAGGTGAGGCATATACGGAGGTGGGTGAAACTAGTATACCACAAAGTGTGCCTGCGCACTATAATAGTATTACTCGAAGTTAGGAAGATCAAACCCTCCCAATCAGTATGGCAGCATAAGTGTAGTTAATTTCAGCCATGCTTGCTTGCCCCCCCAAATAAGGCGAATGAAAAAAAGAAGGCTCCTGGGTGATACGGAATGTTTATGAATAAATATAAGAACTTCGGAAGTATGTTCATTTTAATCAATGATATCCTCCCTGCCATCGAAAGGGGTAGTCTGAGCCACTTGGAGATATTATCTTTCACCCTGTCCATGGCCTTCCCGTAATTAAGCCTCAATAGAGCCTCCCGATCCCTGGTGACCTGAATGCCCAGATGCTTAAAATAATCTGTCTCCCACGTCAGGGGATAGTCTAGCTGATGTGGTCGAGTGTGGTCGGTCAAGGGGAAGACCGCAGACTTATTCTAGTTTATTTGCACTCCAGCCACTGTACCGGACTTAGTGATTTCCCTCAATATTGGGTTTAAATTATCCTGCGGCTTGTGAACATACAGCGTTATGTCATCGCCATAGAGCGACACTAGCAGCTGCCTGGACGGGTATATGAGGCTCCTATGGTTATGGTGCTGACGTAGCTTCGCAGCAAGGGGCTCAATCGTTAGGGCGAATAAGACCAGGGAGAGTGGGCACCCTTGAATCTTGCCCCTGGCAACTGGAAAGCTCACAGATCTGGAGCCATTAAGGAGGACTCTGGCACATGGCTGCGTGTATAGTAGCCGTATCCAATTACCAAAGGAAAAGGGCATCCCCATATGGAGCAGCACCCCCATCAGGTAGTCCCATTCGACAGAGTCGAACGCTTTGGTGGCGTCTAAAAAGACAGCCACCGCCGCGCTCTTATGGTCAATGTCTTGTGGGACCGCGAGGAGGGTTAGTAGATTATGAGCTGTCGCCCGATGGGGCACAAAGCCCTCCTGGTCAGGTAATACTAGTTATTCTAGGAGTAAATTAAGCCGTGTCGCCAGTACTTTGGCTAGGATTTTTGTATCACTATTGAGGAGTGATAGAGGCCGATACGAATCACACTGTAGCGGTGTATTGCCGGCCTTTAACAGTGACATTATCTGTGCCTCCCTCATGGTGGCCGGTGAGCAACCCTCTTCCAGAGCCTCGTAGAACACTGCTTTACTTATGGGTGCAAGGGTAGTCACAAAGGTCTGTAGAAGTCTATAGGAAGACCATCAGAGCCCGGCGCTTTCCCGGACGACATGGTCATGATAGCCTGTGTAATCTCATCGACCTCCAGGTCAAGCGCTAAGAACTTGCGCTGTGTGTCCCCAAGCCACGCCAATGCTATGTCTTCCAGATAGCCTTTAAGATCCAGTGGAGCACACCTCTGCGATGTATAAAGCTTTGCATAAAAACCCACCAATATATCCATTTGGTCTGGGAGAGCCCTACGCCCACAACCCTGGTCGTCTTGCAATTCCATGGCGTAGTTCTGAAACCTGGGGGCCCGTATCCCCCTCCCCATACACTTGGGCTGCGTCATGTTTCCCTCGGAATTTGCTCTCCCTATCTGCTGCATCCTAATATTCTGATATTTTCTCTCTCAGTTTAGCGCGCAGTTACCCAGAGTCTCCCCTAGCATCTATTTCCCTTTCCAGTGTTTTCAGTTCCACTTCTAGTTTTGCAGGTCCGGTCTGAGGTCCCGAAGTATACCCCCCCACCCCCTTGGCAATGCCTCCCACACCGTCGTTAGGCTGGCCACCAAGTCTATGTTCCTAGCTAAAAAGTCCTGAATGTCTTGTTCCAACTCCGCTTTGAACACTGCATCCTGCAAATGTCGTGGATTCAATCGCCAACACAGAAAGGGGGAAAGATCCACAGGGGGGGGTTCAACGTCGCTAATACCGGGGAGTGATCTGAGTACGTGCGGGCCAGATGTAATGCTTTGTCTTTCCAGTGCACCAATCCCCGTGCTACCAGCACATAATCTAGTCTGGCCCATGTGTTGTGCACTGCAGAGTGGTGCGTCCCTTCTTTCTTAGTTGGGTGTAGATGTCGCCACGCATCTAATAAGTAATCTGACTCCAAAATGTCTTGCATCGTGCGTTGTGCAGTAGTGTAATGTGCTGCCATAGCATGGGGACGGTCACATTTAGGTTCTATAACAGTGTTAAAACCCCTCCCCCCCATATCACATATGTGATTCCCAGCGTGTTAAGCTTGCCCCTTAGAGTGTACGTCATCTATGTTAGGACCGTAATAATTCGCAATCACAACTTCATGAGAGTTCAGCCTCCCCCAAAGTAAACAGTATCTCCCTTCAGGGTCAAGATCCATTCCTCCCGGCACAAATCTCACCCCCTTCCTAATAAGGATGGCAACCCCCCTGGAGTAGCAGGAGTAGGAAGCGAAGCATCTGTGAGAGTGAGAGGCCCAGCTTGTAGCGAACGGAGACACCCTCCACGGGGGAGGTGTGTCTCCTGTAACAGGGCAATATGGACTTGATGGCGCGCTAAGTAACTCAATACCTGCCTCCGCTTTCTTGGGTCATTTATTCCCCTAACATTCCATGTCATTACATTCAGATCATTCTGAGTACCAGTACTATGGGCCATGGTTCATACATAACTCAATCAGCCTACTACTATAATCACACCCGCCCTGCTCAATCCCCCAGTGGGCCTGTGCCCTCCTCCCCCCCCTCCTACCCCCACCCACACCGGCGCCCCCAACTTGCCAGGAATGTCCCTCCCTCCCACCCAATCATACAACACACCAACTTCCATTCACACCTCCGATGCCCAATATCAAGCTCTAAAACAGGGGAATGCTCTCTAGAGGGGACCGCTAAGGGCTCCCGCGCTTTCACTCTACTGTTCTATTTCACCCATCCGGTCCCCCGAAACCTCGGAGTACAATATGACGGGGCGACGGCAAGTGCCCAGGCGGCAGTATCAGTCTCAACCTTTAAACAAACTTTGAATATGCATCACCAACTCGGAACAGCAGTTAGGAGTCTCTACAGTTCAGGATTACAATTGCCCTATGCCACAGGAGCACTCCTTCAGCCAGGGTCCGACAGGGGTGAGTGGGATATGGATCATCTTCGGGTGGCTTCTTCCCTTAGCTCAGCGCTACGGTCCCACTTCAGATATTCTTCAACTTGCTGGGGAGAGTTGAAGAGGTGCTGGCTTCCCCGATGGTTGATCTTCAATCTCGCAGGGTAGAGCATAGCATACGTTATCTCTTTGGCCTGCAGTTTTTGCTTTAACGCCGCAAACTTTTTGCGGGCTTCCTGCACTGCCTGGGTTAAGTCGGGGTAGAAAGCCAAGATGGTGTTGTCATAGCGTACTTACCCCTTCTCTCGGGCCAGTCGTAAAACTGTGTCTCGATCGCGATAATTTAGGAATCGCACTATCACAGGCCGAGGTGGGGCCCCAGGTGGAGGTCGCGCCGCCAAAGATCTGTGCCTCCTCTCAATAGACATGTGGGAGGAAAACAAGTCTTTGCTGAATAGTTCCCCCAGCAGACGTTCCATGAAGTCCTCCAGTCTGCCAGTCTTTGTTGATTCAGCAAGGCCCAGTATTCTCACATTGTTCTTCGGGAACGGGCCTCCAACTCCTCATTTTTATCCGCAATGACTTTCAATAGCTTATCCATCTGTAGCATGTGTTGCTTTGTGGTGCCTGCCCCGTCTTCCAATATCGACACTCTGTGTTCCGCCTCTGTAAGTCGTTCCTCGCGCTGATCCAATGTTTCCACCACCCTGTCCAATCGACTATTCATTGCATCCATTTTGGAGTCAATGGAGGTGAGGCTCTGTTGCATGCCTACCAGGAGCACCTTACAATCTTCATTGCGCGCCTCCGGGGGATCTGGGTCAGTCCGATCCTTGGAGCTGCAGCCAATTGTCTTTCTGGCATCAAAGGACAGCTTTGCCTGTTTGGGCTCAGTACGCCCCATGGTGTGCTGCCGGTGGGGTCAGTGCGCACCCCACGTGGAAACACTGTGGAGGGCATAGTAGGGATTCTCCTCTGTTCTCGCCCCCTCTCTCCACAATCCGTGTCAGTGCCCCAGTTCCGTAGTTCACCCCTCTCTATTCCGGGTCCCAGGTCGGCATCCAATCCGCTATACCACGGTGCAGTCTCTCAATCACAAAGACCAGCTGCAGCCACCGCAGGACAAGCAGTCACTGCTGCAACTGTCCGCCATCCGCGGGTACACCGTAGCAATTCCCCCTCAAAATTGGGCCCAGCAGCCCGCCCGACAGCGCTAGCGGCCTCAACGTTGCCACATTAATTAGTGTCCTCCGCCCGCAAGTGTTCCCAGCAGTAATCCCTGTCTGCGGATCCTTCTGCACAAGAAAAATGTCTCCTCCGCCACCTCCAAATGTGTATCGACACAGTGCTCCGCTTCTAAGATCAGGCCGCAGGCCGCCCGCAGCGCCTCACACACCACTCCTGGAGCAGCGTTTCTCCTAATTGCCCCGCTGGCGGTCACACTCACATTAGAGGATTAGCCGCAGGGGATATGCCCTCCCGAGCTGTTCCTCCACGCGTTTCCCAGCTCTCAGCCTCCACACAGATCCCCCGGCAGCAACGCGGTCGGGCCCGCGCATCACCGGCTTCACGTAGTTTTGAGCTGCAGGCCATTGCTCCAGCTCCTTCGCCTCCTCGCCTCGTCTCCAGTTACCTCTGCACACCGCTCTGCCCCGGAGCTTCGTAGAGTCTTCGGAGTCGGCCCTCGGCAGTAGTGGACGTATCTGCTTCCCAGAAGTGGTGAAATTAGCCAATTATTCCATCAAGGATGGGGGTTATGTGTAACAAACCGCCCGGTTCGGCGGGAGCCTTGCTACAGCGCGGCCATTAAGGTTGAGCACCACCTAGCACCCCCCTTCCCTGTGGTTCTTTTGGTTTTTCCTCTGCTGCAGAAGTTCTTCCAAAGAGGGTTCCCATGTCTTGGGACTTAACGTACCCTATGTGGGGTAGTGGTAGCTGCTATATAGGTTGCGCTCTGCTAAGCAGCTCTGGTCACCTTGGGGAGCCCGTTCTCCATGGTGTTAATGTATGTTGCTTTGCTTCTTGAGGTCGTATGCGCGGCCCCTTGTAGTTGTGTGCCTGAGCATTCCCTCATCCCCCTGCTCCTGTTCTGAGGGCTGGGATGATTTGTGTTCTCCATTGTCAGGCCTTCCTGGGGTCCTGGGATGTTGTTCTTGCTTCTGGCGGCTTTTGACTGTTGGTGCCATTCTGGCTGGAGTGTTGCCCTCCATTGGGGTGGGTTCGCCTTCTTTTCCCTCGTTTCCTTGGGCCCTCTAGGCTTCTTCTTCTTCTTCTCCTCTTCCTGTCTTGGCATTGGATGGAAGCTATGTTGCCTTGTAGGGGAGTGGGGTGCTCGACCTTCCGGGCCTTGCCCTTGGTTCCTCTGCTGTGAGTGTACGGCCCTCTTCAGCCTCTTTCTCCCTCCTCCATCTCCTGGGGGTGGTGATGTTCTGCTTGTGGGGTTCTTCTTGCCTGGCCGGGGCGAGGTTTTACCTGATCTACAGATCTGGTCCTCTGTGGGACACTCGGTTCTGTTCAGGTTGGTGGGGTCCTTTTGCTGTCCCTTCTTCCCTGTGGGTATTGCTAGGGTATCTATTCTATGTGAAGGAATCTGCAGCTAGTAGTCTCTATCAGATGTATGAGTTACTTAACTTCGGTAATGATTTATCTGGTAGAGACGATTCTAGCCTCTGATTCCTTCACAGCCCGCCCTTCCTCCCCGTTCTGAGGACCCTTCGGTTGGGCTTCAGTACTCGCCTCCCGGTGGGGGGCTGTGTCTCCTGTCAGTACCTTCTTTTGCTCTTGACGGGTGGTTCCGTCTGGTTGCGGTTTATTCCTCCTCTTGGTTCCTTGGAGGATGGGGCTATGGTGCTCCTGTGCCCCGCTGCCCCGGCTACTCCAGGTTCGGGGGGGGGGGGGGGGGGGGGAGTTGCCTTCAATCTCTGTCCCTCCCTCCCTTCTTCTTGCTGCTGAGGTCCTTGCCTCTCTGCTAACCTCCAAATAGGGGTCATCTGGCCAGGCCTTACCCTTGTTCCTTGAGGGGTGGTTGCCCTCTATGCTGGGGTGGCTTGGAGGTTGTGTTCCTGTCTGTCTTGGGACTTGCTCCCCTTCCTTGTTTCTGGATGGAGTTGGTGGGCCTGTTACATGTATCCAGTCCGGATCCAGTATCATGCCTGGGGATAATTCTACGTGAAGGAATCTGCGGCTAGAATCGTCTCTACCAGATACATCATTACTGAAAGTAAGTAACTCGTACTATTGGCACGCAGGAGCACTGCTACCCTGCTATGAAAAGTTGCTGGATCCAGTGCGGTGCCTGGGATATATAATAAAGGTGAAGAATATGCAGTTAGATAGAATATTCACTAGAAAGTGTTACTGAAGGTAAATAACTTGTTCTTCAGACTCACAAACAGCAAAATAATGCTGTTCTCAAGTTCATCTTTTCCGGCATTATCCAGAGAAACTTGGGAAGCCTCCACTATAAGAAACTGGGTTATTAGTTGTGCGGAATGGGAGTCCTGGGCAAGTAATAGTTCCACAATTGTTTCCTTACTGAGAATGAGATACCCCATTGTAGCACTTAACTTTCTGAGTAGCAAAGCGGAGTGGTTCAAGGCCCATCCTGGGAGGTGGTGTGGGCTAGCAATCGCCCTTTGTTGGCACGCAACAATACCGCTCAATAAATCATTGTCCAGTCTATGCTCTTCATTTATGAATGGAAAGGTACATTTATTAGACACACTACTAAATACTACAAAAAAAATGTCTAATATATACATCAAGTAGATGAAAATACTCTTGATGACATTCTCAAATAATATTGGACCCATTTGGGTCATGATCCCCATAATTACAATACCCCCTCACCCCACATCTTTATCAGATGCAATATCACAATGTAATAGGGTGTCATTAAAGATGAGGTAGGCATATTTGCTTTTTCGGAGAATCACCACATCAATAAGCACATATCAACATAGACTGGTAAAACTGAAGAAATTCTTAGTGTAACTATTCCAATGGTCTCCAATAACCATTGTGCAAAGGGCATTCTGAAAGAATTATTTTGACTAACGCATTAGAGTTTTTCTTAATAAACTTTGGGCCGCATAATGCAGCCAAAGGATATACACCAAAGGATCCCTGCACTCATGAGCATGTGTACAAAAGTATAGGCTGCAGGAAGGCTTGATATCAACATACACCTCTCCTGAGGTCATGAATTAAATACCCCTGGAGACAAAGAGAGGTTTTATAAAAAATATTCCTGGGGGACTGCTGCACTCTCTAAAGTGCCCCACAACTCTCAGAAAGTACATTGGTGGTGCCCCTGCCCCTCCATGGGTCACCTCAAGGGATGAACAACATAGAAATAAAGTCAGTGAGGGCCATTATGGGGGTGCTTCTGGCCAAAACTCGTGAATATGGAGTAAGCAGCTGCGGCCATTTGTCTGCTTTGCTCTGTGACCTCGCTGTGCAGCTCTTTTGTTTCATTTTGTTTGGCGGATGCCCTGTCCCACTCGGGTCATCTACGCCCGGTCCAAGGTAATTGGGGGTTGTGAGGGGGGGGGGCCCAGAGCACCCGTAAACCCAGCCAGCTCCCCATGTACACCTCCCAGGCCTCTCACAGGAACCGCCATTTTCTCCCTTTGCTGCAGTGCAATGAGATCTGGTCCTTTTTGTGCGCCCGCTGGCGAAGCGCGGTACAGGTGCTGGGCATGCCCGCCCCTCAACACAGGCATTTTGCCATGCCCAGCCAAGGAATCCCTGCCTCAGGGGATGGCGTCCACACTGCAGCATCTAAAAGTTGCCGCCCCTCATTTGTTTTTTGGGTCTTGGGACCTGGCATTCCTTTGGGCCATCCCAGAGCAGATGGGGACCCCATGCGTTCTTTCTCGTGTAGTTGCAGTGGATCAAAAGTCAGATCTTTTCCAGAGCATAACTCAGTCCAGTTCCACTAAATTTCATGATCTTTAGCTCGTTTTGCTCCTGGTGGAGAGCTCTAGTCACCAAGGGTGACCTTTTAGAGTCACCTCGTAGCCTCTAAAAGGATGATCCCTGCAACAGCCGTCTACTCTCATTAAGCCCCTCTTCTGCTGGTGGGGCATCTTGCGCAGTCCTCCTGCAACTAGTTAGCAGAGCATTCTCCTACCTGCACACACCAAGGTTCCAGAGACTCCTGGCTGTCTTTCCTCCAGGGTGCCATCCAGAGGTGCAGTGGAGTCCAGGTCTTCCCCCAACTGATCCTCGGGAACCACAAGAGGACCAGCAGATCCAGACCTTGAGTCCTCTAGTCCTTTGGGTCAGCTGCAAATGAAATCCTTAGCCCATCGGAGCATCAGCTCACTTCTCCTTCAAGCTGTCCGTGATTCTGCTGTCATAGCTTTCCAGGTCCTGGGTCTTGTTCTCGATATGTCTCTTGTGCAAGGGTTTAGAAGTGAGGAGGTAAATTCTCAATACCAGTCATCCCCTGGTCAATCCTGGGGTGCCACAGCATGCCTCAACCCCTGTCCCAATCCTCGTGGACAGCATTCTGGAACAATCCAAAATGCTGCTTTCAAGTTGTAAGAACAGAGTTCCTGAGAGCCTCTGTTCCAGCCCTAGCTGACATCGCTGCCACAACCCTTCCCAGCAAAACCTGAAATGGAGCCCCCTTTGTGTTTGCTCCTGATGCCGGGACTTCTTCCTTTGTTGATAGCCACCCAACTCTGAAACAGTCTTCCATCCTCTCTAAAAGCTTCTCAAGATCCGCTTTGCACTAAAAGCCTGGCTTTTCCCTACACAAATGTTAAGATTGTTCATTAGGTTTCTTTCCGTCTAGGAAACTAAAGCCAGGATATCTTTGAGGTTCCATCAATCCCTCCCTTTCCATTGAGCCAGAGAAATATGACAGTTCTTCACGATCTATAAAATGCACACATATGTTATTGAAACCTTCAAACTTGGCATGCATATGTTACCTGTTTGACATGCCGCTGGACTCTGTGGGCCTAAGTGGAATGAAATCACACTATAAGGTAGATTTCACCTATGTATATAATACAGCGAAAATACTGACCTAAATGTGAATGGCTACTAATATATGTCTACCCTAGGTCAATACCCATTCTTGCAGAGTTCCACTGCACCGGGCTACAAGTACGCAATTATCGGGCTGCGCACAACTGTAGTTTAACGTGTGCAGCCCCCCCGCCCCCACACGTGCGTATGTGTTCACATGTCACTAGCCCAGTGCCCTTTCCCCTACAGCACTCCGCCATGGTGGTCGTATCTTAAAAGGCAGACACTGGCAGTAAACCTACTCAGTCCAATTACTGTGAAACTAAATAGACCATTGTGCCTGTTTTAGGAACTGTGTGGCCTACTGGATGCACTCAAGTTAAGTTCTGCTGAGATGTAACTCCTAGACTCTTACGCTAACATTTTGTCTGTGTGTGTCTGTGTCTGTCTGCCGGTCTGTCTAGAATGTGGTTGGTAGCAGAACTCTGTGTTGTGGTGAGATTCTGATTGGTGGTAAAAATGGGCTCCATTTCGAATAGCCCATCGATTGATACGTTACAAGATGGAGGAGGGATACAGCTTTCCCAGACAGCGCAATTGTATTGTCTGCATTCTTGGAGCTGTAGGGAGGAGACCCATGCACTGAAGTACAGAAGGGTAAAGACAGGGCAACCATTGGAAATTCTGTGTGGATATTTTTAGCTAAGGATTACTGATGTATCCTTCCCAAGAGCTGCCATTTCTTGAATCGTAGAGGAGATGAGTCAAGCCAGCAGATTCTTTTGTTAAGGATGAGGACGTTTCTAGGCAAAGTCTGCCCTTTTTTAGGTCTCGCCTAGGCAGCATTTGCCCTGTCTCTTGGAGACATGCTGTATTCAGGATATGGGCATAAAGCTCCGCCCACTTTCTGCCCATCTTTTTAATTGGCTCCTGCCCTTTGTAAATGGTGGCTTTTCATTGGTCAATAGGCTTAGTAGTCCATCCTTAGTACCGCCTTGTCTCTTCTTGTAAACTCCCATGAGGACACCCCGTTACACGTGTTACGCCCTAGGTTTTATTTACCACCTCAAGGCACTATTTTCTTAAAGGGCTTCAGGCAGGAAACACACTTGGACATAAGGTAGGCTGGCAGTGGTTGCTTCACTTACTAGAACAACTCACATTTATATGAGACGTCTATAAATTTCCCATCATCAGCTCCACGCAGAGTACAACCTAATCTGAAATTAATGTCATCATTCTTTTGTCTTTGAGGGTAAATTTGTCATTTTTATTTCCTTTTTCTTTCCATACATCTACAATCCCCAAATCCTTGATGCACATCCCGACCCATTCTCTAATTTTTGGTAGATTAGGGAATTTGTTTGCTGGGTATCGGTCCTCCTTTGGGGTTTAATATTATGTTGAAATCCCCACCCATTATTATTGGTGCTTGGGCTGTCATTAGGTGAGAGTATATTTTTTGAAGAGGCTCAGAGTCATAAACATAGGGCCATAATATCCCACTACTGTATAGAAGTTGTTGTGGATCCGTGCTTTTACAATTACCCATCTTCCTTTTTTGTCTATTTCTGCTTTTTCAATGACTGCTTTCAAAGATTTTTTAAATAGAATTGCTACACCCTTTACGTTACACTCTTGGTTGTACATATACAATGATCCACCCTTTTTTTTTTTTTACAAATCAACGCCCATTCTTCCTTTGGTGGGTGTGTTTCCTGTAATATGATTATTTCACAATCAATGTTTTTTAGATATTCCAGAATCTTCAATCTCCGTTTTTTTTATCCTTAGCCCATTTGTGTTCCACATTAGGATGTTAAGCCTTTTTTCTTTGGCTTCCTTACCAGCGGCTAGCGTTTTTTTAAAATCCACTGTGATCCACTTGGGGCATTCTTCCTACTGTTAGTTTAGCTTGTAGGACTTTTTTTTCTTTTCCCCCCCCCATTTTGCTCCCCACCCCTTGCTATGATTTTTTTCATTTTCAAAGTTTTCTAGTGTGCATTCTTTACAGTTTACCTCCCCCCTCCCCGGAGAAGCCTCCTTTTCCTTCTTTTTTTCTGGGCAGATTTTCCGCCCTTTTGAGCTCCTTGCCCTTCAACATAATTTAAACGTTTTCCATCTACCATTGTTGAAGACCCGCCTTACGGCTTATTTCTTGTATCTTAGGAGTGGTCTTTCCGTTATGTTTTAATTAGTTCAATGAGGCCTTCAACTTCCTTCGGATCTCTCATGTTGTGCATCTTATTGTCTGACATGATTTTCAAAGAAGCTGGGAAGTGCATTTGAACAGTAGCACCGAGTGATCTTAGTTGTGGCATATGCTGGCCCTATTTGCATTGCCTATCTTTGGTTGTTCTAGATATGTCTGACCTGATTCTGCAACCCTCAGATTTCGAGGGTTTTTCCTCGGTTTCCCATTCCTGAAGGGATGTCGATGTATCCTCTGAATGTCCTCTGCGAGGTTAACCAATTTGGTCCAGGGAATGTTCTCCTCCAGCAGCTAAATAGTGAATTCCTTTATATCCTCCCCTTCAGGCCTTCCGGCACATTTAAGATTTTGAGGTTATTCCTCCTAGCGTGGTTCTCCAGGGATTCCATTGTCTTGCTAATCTCAATTTCTCTGGCTTTCAACCTGGATATTTCATCATGATTAGCCTGTGTCTTCTTGCTCAGTGACTCTACCTCACCCTCCACCAGCGTCACTCTGTCTATGAGCTTGTTTTTTTTTTGATCGAGTGCCTCACAAGTTTCTTGAATCTTTGTCTGATTCCTCTCTGAGATCACAAAATTGGCTCTCATCTCCTTCATCATTTCTCGGAATACTGTCTGCTCCCCCCTTATGGAATGCGCCTTCTGGAGTTTTTCCTCCTGCTTCCAGGTCTTGTGTAGAGAGAACTTGATATCTGTTGCCCGTCACCACGTCTATGCTTCCATCCTTAGGTTTGGTTTTTGTGACACATGTCAAAGGCGAAGAAGATGACTGAAAATCTGCTTCTACAGTGACGCAGCCATGGATTTCCTCCAAGACTTTTGGTATGCTCCTTCCTTTCTCTGGCTTTAGTCATTCTCCTGGACCCTAAAGTAATATCTTAAAGATGGAGTAATTTTCGCTCAGACCTGGTGCTTTTAGGCTGGCACGACTTGCTCTTGACAGTGGGTCTTGCGGCTGCCCTGAAATATGCTTTTTTTTTGCCTTCTTGTCCCTTTTGGTGATATGTTCACCAATGTCAGGTTCTTCTCTTTAGTGACTTTAATGTCTTTAATGACTGGGTGCGACCTGGACTCAATGCTCCCCTTCACCAACAAGTCCCTGCTCCTGAGGCTGTAACCCCCTCCCTCCTTAAGTTTACTCTCCAAGCCTCTATTAGTGGAAGGGGGAACCTTTATGCCTTCCAGATTCCCTGTTGCTGCTGCCCTTTGACTGTCAGGGGGCCCTGGGAGCGTCCCTAGAAATGTCCCTGCAGAAGCTTTCCCCTTCCCGATGCTCAATGCTGTTATCTTCTTACCGGCACCAAACCCAGAACCAGAGCCAGAGCCAGAGCCCCTCTCACTTACCGCCTCACGTTGTCCTGCAGTCACCTGCTGTCCCGCAGTAGTACGATCTATTTTCCCCCAGCCTGGGTGGCTGGTATCATCGTGAATGGGGCTGCTTCTCCTCTCTCTTTCCTCAGGAGCTCTCTCGACTGCTGCCACCTCTCTCCCCAGAAGGAAAGTCTGTATGCGGCTCTCCTGCGGTGTGCCTCACTCGCTTCCGCCCACACTCCTAGCGAGTGGTGCAACGCTGCCTCCGGCTCCGCTGCCTTGGGCTCCGTTTTCTCCTCCCTGCTCTCCCACGCCGGGGTCGAGTGTCGGCCCCCCCTCCGGAGGCTTCGCAGAGACTCGCAAGCACCGCTCGAGTGGCGGAGACAGTAGAACAGCATGGTAACAGTCCAGAGACTGGCTGACTAGGTATGTTGATCCCCTTTGATTTATTTTCCTTGTTTTCCCCCGTCGATGCCTCCTTATGCCTCAATAATACTTAAAAGTACATCCAGTGTTGCCTGGTTCGCTCCCAGTCCACAAATTTTCCACTCCTAACCTGATGGTGTTCGATTATCGGTGTAGATGGCCATTTTTAACTGTTTAGTATAACTCAGGGAGCAGAGCTCCCGACCGAGCTCCTTAGTCGGTCGCCATCTTCTCCCTTTTAGCCTCAAAAACAAAAGGCTAGGCCATGCCTCCCGAATAGACTTTTTTCTGATTGACAGTAGCCTAGTTCAATGTGCAAAGAAGGTTGAGCATATACCAGAACATATCTCGGATTATTCAGCAGTGCAACTTAGCCTCAATCTAAAAACCTCCCCCTGTAATCAGAGATGGACAGTGGACAGAAGTATCTTTGTAGACACATCTTTCAGGGATAAGTTAGCAGAAGAGTCAGAACTGTTCTTCCAAATGAATAAAGAAGGCACATCAAAACAAATAGACTGGGATGCATATAAGGCCTTTATCAGGGGCAGAATAATAAAAACATCACTGGCCATAAAAACAAGGAGGAAAAGACATTCATTAAACAAATTGGAAAAGAATTTGTAGCTCTGGATGCAGAACTTAAGAAAGTGAAAACCGCCCAAGAAAAGGTAGTAATAGAGGAAAAAAAGAAAGGAAAAAGGGTAGAACTAGCAGACTTCCTTGAAACAATACTTTGGGACTGATGGGATGCCAGTAAATTATCGCACTACAAGTATGAAGAAGGCTGTGGGAGAATCCATTATACAACAAACAGAATTGCCAGTACTGATATAAATAGCTTAAAGTAAACAAATAATCATCCAGAACTAGAAAAGGAATTCAAGGACGGGGATTGCTAATTAATAGCTTTTTATTTTAACAAAGTTCATGAAAAGAACATTTCAAATAAATTCTTCAGTTCATCATACAAAAAGGAATTCTCTTAACAAGCATTGGAAATGCAATAGGTCTCGCAGCATTAGAGTTAGTGCTTTTAGAATTGTTTATGGGTTTTTTTGTAAATCTTTAGCATTTTTGTTTCCTGTAGCCAATGCTAAAGAATTAAAAAAAAGCCATAAACATTTCTAAAAGCTCTAACTCAAATGCTCCGAGACCTATTGCACTGTGTGAGGGTGAGGGGTTGAGGGTGAGTGAGGGTGAGTGAGGGTGAGGGTGGGTGAGGGTGGGTGAGGGTGAGTGAGGGGTTGAGGGTGAGTGAGGGTGAGGGGTTGAGGGTGAGTGAGAGTGAGGGTGAGTGAGGGTGAGAGTGAGTGAGGGTGAGGGTGAGTGAGGGTGAGGGTGAGTGAGGGTGAGGGTGGGTGAGGGTGAGTGAGGGTGAGGGGTTGAGGGTGAGTGAGGGTGAGGCTGAGGGGTTGAGGGTGAGGGTGAGTGAGGGTGAGTGAGGGGTTGAGGGTGAGGGGTTGAGGGTGAGTGAGGGTGAGGGGTTGAGGGTGGGTGAGGGGTTGAGGGTGAGTGAGGGTGAGGGGTTGAGGGTGAGTGAGGGTGAGGGTGAGGGTGAGTGAGGGTGAGGGTGAGTGAGGGTGAGGGTGAGTGAGGGTGGGTGAGTGTGAGTGAGGGTGAGTGTGAGTGAGGGTGGGTGAGTGTGGGTGAGTGTGGGTGAGGGTGAGGGATTTAGGGTGAGGGGTTGAGGGTGAGTGAGGGTGAGGGGTTGAGGGTGAGTGAGGGTGAGGGGTTGAGGGTGAATGAGGGTGAGGGAGGGTGAGGGGTTGAGGGTGAGGGGTTGAGGTTGAGTGGGGGTGAGTGAGGGTGAGGGGTTGAGGGTGAGTGAGGGTGAAGGTGAGTGAGGGTGAGTGAGTGAGGGTGAGTGTGGGTGAGTGTGGGTGAGTGTGGGTGAGTGAGGGTGAGGGATTGAGGGTGAGGGGTTGAGGGTGGGTGAGGGGTTGAGGGTGAGTGAGGGTGAGGGTGAGTGAGGGTGAGGGGTTGAGGGTGAGGGGTTGAGGGTGAGTGGGGGTGAGTGAGGGTGAGGGTGAGTGAGGGTGAGGGGTTGAGGGTGAGTGAGGATGAGGGGTTGAGGGTGGGTGAGGGTGAGTGAGGGTGAGTGTGAGTGAGGGTGAGTGAGGGTGAGGGTGAGTGAAGGTGGGTGAGGGTGAGGGGTTGAGGGTGATTGAGGGTGAGGCGTTGAGGGTGAGTGAGGGTGAGGGGTTGAGGGTGAGTGAAGGTGAGGGTGAGGGTGGGTGAGGGGTTGAGGGTGAGTGAGGGTGAGGGGTTGAGGGTGAGTGAGGATGAGTGAGAGTGAGGGTGAGTGAGGGGTTGAGGATGAGGGGTTGAGGGTGAGTGAGGGTGAGGGGTTGAGGGTGAGTGAGGGTGAGGTGTTGAGGGTGAGTGAGGGTGAGGTGTTGAGGGTGAGTGAGGGTGAGGGTGAGGGGTTGAGGGTGAGTGAGGGTGAGGGTAGGTGAGGGGTTGAGGGTGAGTGAGGGTGAGGGTGAGTGAGGGTGAGGGTGAGTGAGGGTGAGTGAGGGTGAGTGAGGGGTTGAGGGTGAGTGAGGGTGAGGGTGAGTGTGGGTGAGGGTGAGTGTGGGTGAGGGTGAGTGAGGGTGAGGGGTTGAGGGTGAGTGAGGGTGAGTGAGGGTGAGGGTGAGTGAGGGTGAGGGGTTGAGGGTGAGTGAGGGTGAGTGAGGGTGAGTGTGGGTGAGGGTGAGTGAGGGTGAGGGTGAGTGAGCTACATCTAATGACTTCAGAGGACTGCTTATAGACTGTTTAAATTACAACCACTGTCGATAGTAAGTACTATTGACCCTGATAACACCCTAATATATGTCCAAAGTCACAGTTTGGTAGGACTGGGCCAGACCAATGTATATGTTTCTATAAGTGTAGTCAGGACCATACAAGGGTTAGTTGAATAGCCTTGGCGGAAAACCCTGCTTCATTGTCTGGGAAGATTTTATTTAAATAGCTCGTTCCACATTTAGCTGTAACAACTTAGGAGAGAGCCTTCCCCACCCACATCAAGGAAGATAAAACCTGTAAACGGTGCTACCTGACGGTAGAGCCCCTTTGCAAAACAGACATCAGGCAAAGAGTTATGCTGTTACTCTTAAATAGAGTGTTACGATGGAATGCACATTGAGCCCCCCGGCCTGGGGGCGTGAGGCGGGAGGGGCTTGGCTGGGCTCCAGCGTGTGTAGGATTCCTGCTTCCCTGCACGGGGGTCTCCTCTCTGCCTGCAGCTGAGGTCACATCCTGCCCTGCCCGCCGCTCCAGACATCCATACAACTCTGCCTCCTTTGTTGTGGTGCGAGCAGAGCAGGCGCGAGAGAGGCACGGAGAAACCCTGGCACTGCCAGCTGCAAGGGGCACGGGAGCAAGACCACACGGAGAGATGCAGCGGCGCCCGGGACTGAAGGGAACGGGTCCTTGTTGTTGAGCGGAAACCGAAAGAAGAGGTACCTCTGTCGGCCCCGCGGGCTGCAGAGCACCAAGAAAGGGTGGAGGGGGCAGGGGAGGAGGGGTCCGGGGAGGAGGGAAGGGCCAGAGGGACTTGATGGTAGTGGTGGGGGGGAGGGGGAGGGTATAGAGAGGGAGAGGAGGAGAGACAGGACTGGAGAATCTGCGGGGCGCGTGGATGGCCTTTCTCTCCTAACCCGAATGCGCACTTCCTGAATTTACAATGCGCCTTCCCGCGCAGCGAGTTCGGCAGTCATTTATATTTCAGTGGACGCTGGCCTTCGGGAGTTTGGACTTCCAGCACGTTCTGCGGAGGTCAGGAGCGACTGCCGTGAGTCAGAGCAGGAAAGCAGGGGAATTTCAATCATCATCAGAATGGAGACAGACACAGAGGTCGAAGTGTATTAAAAACAAGCCTTTCACCGTAACACGGCGGGCAGGGGAGGGGGCGGGCAGGGGAGGGGGCGGAGAGGGGAGAGGTGCGACACGGCAGGCAGGCAGGCAGGGGAGGAGAGTAGGAGGAGGAGGGGGGAGGAGAGTAGGGGAGGCACGGCCTAGCGGCAGGCAGGCAGGGGAGGAGAGGAGGAGGGGGGAGGAGAGTAGGGGAGGCACGGCCTAGCGGCCGTGCAATCAAGTAGTGAGGGGGCGGAGCTGGGGGAGGCTGTGGAAGAGAGTAGGCAAGGCGACACGGCGGGAGGGGGCGGAGCGGGTAAACAAAGACTGACATGCACGCGCCCGTGACTTTTAAGGTCAATGCGCATACGCATAAGCTTAATGCGCATGCGCATTGACCTTAAAAGTCACGGGCACTGCAAGGAATCGCCACGATTCCTTGCAGTGTAGATAAAGAGTGGATAACTCGCAATACTCTCGCCTTGCTCGATGCGCATGCGCATCGACAGGCGAGACCTAAAAAGGACACATAAAACATTAGAATATGACTGTATATCAAATATTCATTCAAGATTACAAGCATATCACAACCAAACAATACCATTCAACCACTTAAGGAAAAACCAAAAAACATGTAATACAATATATATACAATGTAATACAAGGGACTGAAAAGAAATGGGAGAGAAAAGGCCACAGTCTGCAAACGATTTTTCAAAAATATTATGACAAATGATTTATGTTTAGTACATTCCTATATATCAAACCAAGTGATCAACATTCATTGAAATTAGTAATCCTGGATAATGTACAACATGGAGCTGCAGGAAAAATTCATTCTATGACCAGGGGCTCTCGCAGACCAGAATGTGGCAAGGCCTACGCGTTTCGAATTCCACCAAATTATTTGGGATTCTCCTCAGGGCCTAATGTAGTATCTAAAAAGAAAAGAATGGAACAAAGAAAACAAATATCAGGAACACAAATTAGACAGCTGAAGTGATGAATGCAGGACATTACACCAGGAGAGTTTGCCTAACAGCCCAAGCGTCCCCCTAACGGCTTACCAATGGATGGGGATCAGAGGTATTTGGATGCGGACCATAGTTCGTTGGAATGTCTGAATCAGGGTCTAAAAGCGAATAACATGTAGATTGGCAAAATTATGTTATCAGAACTGAATCTGCAATTTTGCTTTAAGGGAACTAATGGGGTTCCTAATTTTACTCACCTTTTATGTAGGATATGAGATGTGTCTTATAAAGTGTCCATAGGGAGATGGTGAAACGCTGTCGAATGGAAAACGTGGACCTATTTAGACAATGGAAAACTCTATATTAGAATGAAATCAATGAATTACATGGCGGGGGTAAACGGGAAATTCAAATTGGTTCTCACCCCTAATTTGACAATTTGTGTTTCAGGGTCTAGGCGGGGTTGACAGTCTTTCCATAATAGGTTCAGTATTCTAAAAAGGAAAGGACAGGTAAATGGAAATGCGGGAGAACGTCTCATACGTCATTGCGCTAATCGGGCTTCTTACCGATTACAGGGCTTTGAGCTGCCTTCACGGTGTAAAGTTGGTGGAGTCGGGCGTATGACGGCTTTATGCTAAAATAAAAAATGTTGAACAGAGATTTTAAAGTTTAGTAATTATACGGGGGTTGGAATTTACACAAACATATGGCATATTACCAAAATTAGTTGATCATCACATCCGTGGATGGGAGGTACTCAATATATGAAATGGTCGAAGGAAAATATTCTCGAGTCCCTAAAAAATAATTACGAAAGTGGTCACAACTGGGACCTACGGGTTCGATGGAAATCACAGAATCAGTGCAATTCAAAACGTGTAACAGAGGCTTACCGCAAAAGGTGCGGAATTCAATTTGACGCCTGGAATTGTCTCAGGGGAAGTCTGCGCCCGTTCAGCATCATTCCATATAAAAACTAGAATGGAAACAAAGTGTGTATCACAATACAACGTGGACACAGGCATACAAAGTTGCCGGAGGGGGGGAGCAGGGGGGACGCGGGAACAGAAACGGGGGTGCACTTACTAGCAAGTTCGGCCACCGCACAAAACGACAGCGTTCAAGCCGGCGCTATACCTTGGCGCATGCGTCCTAGGAACAAGTGAGCGAGTGTCTACCTCTCTTTTAAAGAGGCTTGGTAGGTGGAGTCCCGCCTTCGAGGAGGAAGGCGGTCAGGGCCCGCTTCAAACTGGGCCATGCTTCGAGCCGCGGACTGCGAGAAATTACACAGAAAACGCGGACTTGGAAGAATTACATAAAAACCGGGTCTAAAGGATAATGGGGAAGAAGCAATTACGAAAGTACAAATATTCAAATGAGAGTCCAACGGGCTAGTGCAGTCCTACGTTGATAGCACACGGTAAATACCAAAGGATTGGACCTTGGGCATAGCATGTGTCTATGAGGTGTAACGCATGGTTAACTAGAAGTATAGGCACAACCTACCTAGGTGAAATGGGACGTGTTTCAGACAGTTATGTATTAGCACCTTTGATAACAGGAATGTTCAGCAGCAACATAGCTGCAGAAACTGCGTGGAAACAGATGCAATCAAAGGGTTCCAAATTAAAGTTTACAAATTTCACTTAGTTCGTTAAGACCAGATGTTGCCGTGTCAAATTTTACTATAAGGAACACTTTTTTTCCTTAAGTGGTTGAATGGTATTGTTTGGTTGTGATATGCTTGTAATCTTTAATGAATGTTTGATATACAGTCATATTCTAATGTTTTATGTGTCCTTTTTAAGAGAATTTCTTTTTGTATGATGAACTGAAGAATTTATTTGAAATGTTCTTTTCATGAACTTTGTTAAAATAAAAAGCTATTAATTAGCAATCCCCGTCCTTGAATTCCTTTTCTAGTTCTGGATGATTATTTGTTTACTTTAAGCTATTTATATCAGTACTGGCAATTCTGTTTGTTGTATAATGATTTAGGCTCAGCCTTACTGATTAGAGCCAGCCCTTAGTTGTTTCTTGTGGGAGAATCCAGGCATGGAAAAATAAAACAGAATCAATACGAAATAGGGTCACGAAGATACAGAAGGAAGGCCAACTTAGATGCTGCTTGGAAGATACTGAAATCAGGCGAGAATTTACAGAATTCTTTGATAAATTATATACGGAAGAAGGAGGAGCTTCGCGCGTGACCAAGATGGCCGCGTGAGCAAAGGGCTCCCGAGACCCTCGTAGCCTCCCACATCTATCCTGTCGTTTATCCTGTCCTTCATTGACATATCCGTGAAGATGAACCACGGGTGAGGCGAGATCTGTTTTCAGATTCCGAATCGGACCCCGGAGACCGGAGTTGTGGTGCTCTGAAGATTGCCGCCTACGCCTCCGTGATGCCCGGCTGTGGTGTTGGCACAGTGCCCGAGCTGTAGTTGAAAAACATCGGCCTGAGGTGGTGGGGTCGACCGGTCTGGCTTACTTTCACTTTCGATTTGGTCTTCCCCGAGGGAGATTCGAAGGCAAGCCATGGTGCCGAGGTCGGCTATCCTACACCACATCCGAGTATACCTCCTCAACGCTTTGAAAATTTTTATAGGATACCTGGCGTTTGCCCTTCTGAGTGAGGCTGTGCCTGCGGCCCTGAGGTCCTGGAACCGCCATCTTCCTACCTGGTCTATCTGCCTCACGTCGGTCTGTACTCCACAATCGTGGGGAAACCAGAGGGTGAAAAGCAGAAGCTCAAGACAACCCAGCGGGGTGGCTACACCCAGGCTAACAACATGGACCGTTCGCCCAAACCAGGGGATCTCCTAACGGACCGGGCAGATCGCTGGAGGACACTAGAGATGTTCCGACTTCGGCAACCGAACCGACCCTACAAGATGTTATGGCCGCCATAGATGGGATCAAGTCCTCCCTTGGGCAACAAATGGAGACCCTCGCCCATAAACTTGACACCGTGGCGATCGATGTCAATTTGATCCGTATGGACCTGACAAAAACTAACGAGAAAGTCAAGTCGTTGGACATTAAGACCTCCAGTTTGACGAGCGATGTTGCTGACCTGCAGACGGAGGTCCACAATTTTAGGGCCTCCAATGATCTCTTCGTTCGTCGTCTGGAGGATTGTGAAGGGAGGGCTCGGCGGAACAACGTTCGCATTACTGGTGTCCCGGAGAAGGCGGAAGATTCTGCGGCTGACCTCTTCGCCGAGAACTTGGTTGTTAACCATCTTGCACCCAAGGGACTAAGTACATTTTTCATGGTCGAGCGGGCCCATAGAGTTCTGGGTGGTAAGCCAAAGGTGGGGGCCCCACCGCGGCCTATGACGGCAAGGATTTTCAACTTTCGGGACAGAGATGCTATCTTGCAGGCTTCGCGGATGAGTGGACCTATGAAGTTCGAGAACACTACTATCAACTTCTATCCGGACTTTACCCAAGCTGTTCAAAGGCAGAGACTTGGTTTTCTGGGGGTAAAGAGTAGACTGCGTGATATGGGCCTTAAGTACGCTATGCTTTTTCCGGCCAATTTGAGGATTGAACATGCTGAGCGCACCTATTTTTTTGATCGGCCTGATGCGGTGGCCGACTGGCTTGACACTCTGCCGAACCATCCTGCGCCAGAGGAACAATTCGGAGGGGCAGAAGGCGGATCGATGAAGCAGGAATTTCTGCTGGTTTCTGGGGTCCCCAGTTGGCCTCGAAATGTGGTTCGCTAATCCTGCAATTTGAATGGTTGTGACATCCGGGGGGTTGCGGGGCTATTGTTGGGTCTCTTTCCTCCTCTGATTTACTTTTTGTAGCTTAGTTGATGTGGGGGCGACAGGCACACTGCAAGTTGGGGTGGCTTTCTAGTCTTACGCAGTGGTGCAGGGTGGGGGGTTCGTAACAAGATGTTCGTGGGGGAGTGGGGGGGTTTTGTTGGGGTGTGTGTTTGTTTTTCTGAAAGGCAATGTATTGTTAGACCTTCTCATCAAAGTGCTGGATTCTTGATGGGGTTGGGACTTTCACTTTCGGATGGGGGGTAGGGGGCTGAAACTGATGAGTTGGGATGTGAATGGGTTGGGGATAGGATTAAACGTGGGGTAGTGCTGCAATTATTGAAACGTCTCTCCCCAGATGTGGTCCTTCTTCAGGAGACGCACTTGATAGGTAATACTTGTCATGCCATGAATAGGAAGGGGTATCGTCTGGTCGCCCATGCTGGGTTTTCCTCAGGCTCAAGGGAGGTTGGTATACTGATTAAGGCTACTCTCCCATTGGAGATCGATGCAACGGTCCTAGATGACAGGGGGCGCTATGTCGCTCTAACGGGTAGGTGGGAGAGTCGAACTCTTTCCCTGGTTTCTGTTTATGTCCCCCCTGGATTACAGTCACTACTTTCGCAGACTTGGGATGGGTGGTCCTCGCTCTCCCCGAGGGGTCATTGCTATTGGGTGGTGATTTTAACGCTGTGGCTTCTGGTATGACTGATCGGCAACCACCTAGAGATCTTAAGGAGGCGCAGAACTGGCTTCATGATTTCATTGATACTCTGGGCTTGGTAGATTGTTGGAGGTCGTTGCACCCCATTCAGCGGCAGTACATCATTCACTCGGGCGCGCATGGTAGCCTTTCTAGAATTGATTATATTTTGGTCCCGGCTGCACAGGCGCTTTCTGTTACTGAGGTTAAGCATCTTGCTCGGAGGATCTCTGATCATTCTCCAATATGGCTTTGTATGGGGTCCAATCCTGGGACGGAGGGTCGGGTAACCCCGATCAACCCATGGTACCTCCAAAACCCTAAAACTCTTGAGGATCTGGTGAAATCTCTCGACCACTATTTTCTTGAGAATGAGGGTTCGGTTTAATCGGCGGTGTCCATTTGGGAGGCTTTCAAGACTGTTCTTAGGGGCCAGGCCCTGTCGTTAATCGCCGGTGTTAAGAAACGGAGAGACGAGGAGGTGGTTAAGATTGAAGCGGAGATAGCGGACCTAGAGCTCGGCCTGGAGCGGGAAGTTACACGTGCTAGGACGCATGTTTTGCGACTCAAGCAGTTGGAATAAAGGGCGTTAGTTACTGACGCAGCTAAGGCAATGAGTAGAAAACAGCAGGGACAGCTCTATGACGTAGGAGATAAAGCTGGCAAATTGATAGCGTGGCTGGATAAGAAGGACAGGGCTAGTCGTGGGGTGCCCGTGATCAAGACGGCGAGCGGCTGTCGTGTTACTGACCCTGAGGAGATCGTTCAGTGTTTTGCAGATCACTTTCAGTCAGTATATACCTCTGTGTCGGATAGGCCGGAGGAAGATTCACATCTATTGTTGCGTGATATTGCTCTACCGTGTCTTTCTGATTTGGATAGGGAACAAATTGATGCTCCAATAACTGCAGACGAGGTGGCTCTCGCGATTCGCTCCTTGCGTTTGGGAAAGGCTATGGGTCCTAACGGCATTCCTATTGAACTTTATAAATTACGGCCTGACAAGATAGCACTCTATGTAAGAGATACGTTTTTGGAGTCTCGTGAATGCGGCTCTCTACCCAGCGATCAACGTCTCGCGACCATTGTGGTGATCCATAAGGAAGGGAAACCGAGGGACAGGTGCACATCGTACAAGCCGATTCCTCTTTTGAACGCCGAACCGAAGATCCTTGCAAAACTGCTGGCTAACCGCTTGATCACCGTTGTCGGTGACTTGATACATCCGGATCAATACGGTTTCATTCCGATTAGAAATACCGCCCTGAATCTCAGGCGTCTGGACGGCATACTCGCGAGAGCTGTGACGTTGCGTGAGCCGGCCGTCTTGGCGTCGTTAGATGCCACAATGGCTTTTGATACCGTGGAATGGCCATACTTATGGGCCGTGTTGGCTAAGTTCGGGTTTGGACCTGGTTTTATTGGCTGGGTGCGGCTTCTCTACGAGGACCCCCTTGCACAAATCGTCGTGAATGGTCGTGTTTCTACTCAGTTTAGTCTTGGTAGAGGCACTCGTCATGGCTGTCCCTTGTCCCCGTTACTGTTTGCCCTAGCTCTAGAACCCCTTTCTTGCTTGAGTCCAATGGGAATCCTCGATGAAGGGTATTCAATGGTCTCCTGAATTCGAGGATCGCATCTCGCTCTACGCGGATGATATTTTATTGTATTTGACCTCACCCCGGAAGTCATTGATGGTTCTGTGCGATGTCTTGGCCTCCTTTGGTAGGAACTCTGGTTTGATAATCAATTGGGCGAAATCCTACTTATACGTTCTCTCTGGTGATGTCCCTCTTCTTCAACGTACCTGCCCTATTCAGGTGACTCTGACAGGATTTAAGTACCTCGGTATCTTTATCTAGTTGGATCCGATGGCCCGTTCTGAACAGAATCTTCTCCCCCCTCTGGCTAGATGGAAACATGACGTTGCGGGTTGGCGTAAACTTCCGCTTTCGCCGCTCGGTCGTGCGGCCCTATTTAAAATGATGTCTCTGCCTCGTTTTTTGTATGCTCTCCAAAACACTCTTGATATTGTCCCCACTAACTATTTTCGTGCTGTCGAAGATCTGCAGAGGAAGTTGGTATGGGACGGTAGACCTCGCATTGCTCTTGCCAAATTGACGCTCCCCTGGTATGACGGGGGAATCGCTCTCCCTGACATCAAACGCTATTACTGGGCTGCTCAATTGGGTGCCATCAACCATGGTATGTATGGTCCCGCATTGAATCCTGCTTCCGCTATAGATAGATGGCTGCTGCTCGGGGGTAATTATTATAGGGCGCTCTACTCAAAATCGGTGGTTAAGACTCTGTCGGGGCCTAGACAGACGGCGGTGCATACGTGGCACGATGCTAATACTTCCTTGGGATGGAAAGATCGTTTGACTTTAGCAACCCCGCTCTTCGGTTCGGACAGGCTTGGGAAGTTGTGGAAAACCAAGGGGTTCGATAGATGGGACCTTATCGGTATTAGTAAGGTGGGCGACCTCTGGGTTAAGGGCCAGGTGAAATCATTTGAGATGTTAAAGACGGAGTTGGAATTGGGTGACACAGAGTACTTTTGCTACGTCCAGGTTCACCATGCCTTAATGTCGGTCTTCCCTTTGGGTGAGGTGATTCCGGAATTGTCCCCACTTGAGGATAGGCTGTTGGATGGCCATGTACCTGACAGTACCATCTCCCTTGTTTACAAGAAATTAACCAATAATAGGCCTGATCTCCTGCTACATCTCCGGCATTTGTGGACCCGTGACGGCCTTGAATTGGATGACGAGGACTGGCAGTCAGCGATCTCCTCTCCCAAGGTGGTCGCTATTCCAGATCGACTCCGACTGGTACAACTTAAGATCCTCCACAGGATTTACGTCACGGGCACCCGTCTGGTCTGAATGGGCTTTTCTGAGGAGGGATTATGCAAGCGAGGATGTGGGCAGGTTGCTACTTTTCTTCATATTATTTGGGAATGTCGTGAGATTGCTGCTTTTTGGAGTGGGGTCCATGATGTCATGAAGGAAGTGACTGGTGTTGCTCTCTTGCCGGAGGCCAGATGCTGCTTGTTGAATGTTTGGGAACCTACGGACTATAACGTAGCTCAGACTCAGTGGGCGTCCCTGGGGGCCATGATCGCCAAGAGAGATATTTCTTAGTTGTGGGGATCCCAGAGGCCTCCTACAGTAGACTTATGGAAGGGAAGCATGGATTGGTGTATGTTCAGGGAAAAGACTGTGTACCTAGCCAGGGGCCGTCCCCGGAAGTGGTGTAGTGTGGGGACCTTGGAATAGTTATCGTGGGAACATATGTATACCGCCTGCAGTTGATAACACTGATGTTCCACCTTCCCCCTGACCCATGCATTTTGACCAATCTATTGTATTTTTATTGCATCTTACCCCTGTCCCCCCTCCCCTTCCTTTATACTGATTGCTGCTCATTGTATTCTTCCTCCCTTGAATGGACTTGCACTTTGTACAACATGTTTCATGCCTTGCTTGTTTTTATATTTCAATAAAAAGAAACTAAAAAACAAAAAAATTATATACGGAAGAAACATCTAGCTCTAAAGAGCAAATACAAAGTTTTTTAGATAACATAATGACTCCTGCGGCATTCCCTGAGCAGAAAATAAACCGTAAACAAGAGATTTCCAGAGACGAAGTCTTAGACGCAATAAAAAGGTTAAAGAAAGGAAAGGCGGCAGGTCCAGACGCGCTACCAAACAAACTATACTTAACCTTGAGGAAAGTACTAGTATCCCCTAACAGATCTTTTAAACAATATCTTCTTAGGGAAGAAGGATCTTCCAGATTTGTGGAATGACGCAATAGTGAGTATTTTACTAAAACCAAGAAAGGACCCAGCCAACTGTGAGTCATACAGACCTATCTCACTTTTAAACTCAGACGACAAGATTTACACACAGATATTGGCCAAAAGATTAGGGGAAGTGACGGGGTCCCTGATTCATCCAAATCAAAAAGGGTTCATTAAAGGCAGACAGATATACGAATTATCACATGAGTTCATCAGTGACATAGAAATTGCAACCCATAATTCCACACCATTGGTAGTTATAACTTTCGATGCTGCAAAATCGTTCAACAGGGTTAGTTGGCCCTTTTTGAACGCTATTCTAGTCAAATTTAATCTTGGGGACAACTTTGAGAGTACAACAAGAAATATATATAAAAACCCTGCAGCCAAAGTGTTGGTTAATGATGCTCTTTCTCATAACATAAAGATAAGGAGGCACAAGACAAGGGTGCCCCCTCTACCCACTCTTTTTAAATTTTTACATAGAGCCTTTAGCGTGTCTCTTGAGAAGGGAAGGAGGCGTGCAACGTATTACATCATCTGCTGTTACTGCCGACTTTTGCAACTCATCAGCATATCACGCTGAAGGAGGCGTGCAACGTGTTACATCATCTGCTGTTACTCCTGCCTTTTTCAACGCGTCAGAAAGGATCTTCTTTAAACACCGCTACCCATTTTCTGAACTACCTAATTCGGAGCAGCCTGATCCAGACAATGCAATCGCTTTATTGGAGCTGTTATACTCTGCGGGTTTGGTCAACAGTGACCACTTCATTTATTTTAATTTGCTATGTTACGAAGTACCGAATTTCGTTTTTGATATTATTGGGATATTATTGCTTATAGTGCTGTTACGTTTTAAGTTTTAATTGTGCTATAGCATTGAATGAATATTGAGTTACAGTAAGTTCGAGTATATTTTAAAAGTATATTCATGGATGCCACATCGTCTGTGTTACCTCCACCTACATTTTTAAAAGGACCTGGAGTCCCTGCCATGGTATGGGAAGATTGGTGTGAATATTTTGAAACCTACCTTGAGGGTATAGGTGGTGAAACATTCATACCATCTCGAAAACTTGCATTATTAAAACATAATTTAGGTGTAGAAGGTAGAAACGTTTTAAAAACCTTACCATTTCTACCATTTTAGAAGCTGATAGTGAAGGGAGTGAAACAAGCTCTAATGATACATCTATTGATGAATATGTTGAAGCTTTAAAAGCTCTAGAAGAACATTACTGTAAAAAAACAAGTATTGTCGTAGAAAGACACAACTTTTTTTCAAGAGCACAGTTGATAGGAGAAAGTGTAGAACAGTATGTCACAATTTAAAAATCCTTTGATGCCACATGCAAATTTAGAGATTTACATGAAGAGATCATTAAAGATCAATTTATCAATCGAACCAACAATATGAAATTCCAAGAACGACTTCCTGTACTTAAAAATCTTTCTTTACAAAAAACTATAGATACTGCACCTCCTGTTATGTTAAAGAGCTCAACAATGATCAAAGTAAAGATAAAGTAGATACCCATATTGTTAGTGTAGTAAACAAGGGAAAAAAAGGCTGTGGATGAACCAAAAAACACTAACCGTTCTAAACCATTTGTGGAGTGAGGTCAGCCAAATAAAAACAGATGTATATGCTACAGGTGTGGAAGTCCCAGATACACTGCTGATTTTGAAAGGTGCCCTGCTTCTAAAGTTACGTGCTTCAAATGTAAAAAACTAGGTCATTTTCCCAGATGGTGCAAAACTGGGAACATCAAAAGCTGGAAACGTTCTATAAATGTTGTAAGAACACATGATAATGATGAATATTATGATGAAGAGCAAGATGAGGATTATGTTGAAGTTATGGTGATATGTGATGACAATGTTAATGAATTATCCGAAGGTTATCAACCTTCCAGATGTGACGTGTCAATCAACCAGGTCATCACATCATTATGGGCAGATTCATGTTCACCGTACACTATAATCAATAGGTGAATGTGGGAAACCACAGGAAAATCTGTATCATCACCACCCGATGTAGAACCTAAAGGGTATTGTGGTACTAAATTACCTTTACTAGGATATTTTATGTGTCATTTATCATACAAGGGCAGATCCACCCAGGGCAAGGTTTACGTTGTAGAACAAGAGAGAACTTTATTGGGTTGCAGAGAACAAAGAACATGGGCATCATATTAGATCTGAATCACCCGGACCAAGTGTTATTGACTAATGAGAGTGCAATATCAAACTGTCAAGCGATGTTTCCCAAGTTATTCAATAACAAAATGGGATGTTTAATCAAGTTTGAACATCGAATTGTACTGAAGGCTGGTAGTGTTCCAGTTGTCCATAAAGTTTGAAATGTTCCATTCGTATTGCGCACTCAACTCAAAGAAGAATTAAACAGGTTATGTGAAGCTAAAGTCATTGAACCTATAGAAGCTTCAGAATGGCTTAGTCTCATTGTTTTGGCATGCAACCCCAATGGCAAGTTGCACATGTGTGTGGACTTGAGAGATTTAAATAATAACATCTGGGTTGATCGCCATCCATTACCACGCATCAATGAGATGGTAGGCAGTATTAAGAACGCCATGTATTTTTCTTCCATAGACTTATCAAATGCTTACCATCAAGTTAAGTTGCACTCTGATTCTAAACACCTAACTTAATTCAGAACACCAGAAGGTGCGTTCCAATATTTACTCATTCCATTTGGATTGGCATCCGCTTCCGCGGTCTCTCAGAGGCTAATGAGCAGTATACTAAGGGGTGTCGCCAATGTGAGAGTGCTCCAAGATGATGTTTTAGTGTGGGGTTACAATTTATGCAACCATAATGACATTTTAAATGAGGTTTTAAACAGATTGCAAGAAGCTGGGTTGACCGTGTGTGCAGAAAAATGTAAATTTGGTGTCAAGCAGATAGATTATTTGGGTCACACGATATCTAATGATGGAGTCAAACCTAAAATGAACTTATTAGAAGCTATTGAAAACGCTTCGGCACCTTCCAACAAAGAGCAATTGCATTCTTTTCTAGGGCTCGCTGAATATTATTCTAAATTTGTTCAACATTTTGCAAGCAAGGTGCATGATTTAAGACTTTTAATGAAAAAGGGTACACCGTTTGCAATGTCAGATGTATCTCAACATGCGTTTGAAAAAATCAAGTCTGGCATAGTGAAGGCAGTAGCTCTTAAGCCTTATGATCCCCGTGATGCATCCATAGTAGTGGTAGTCGCCAGCTCGTATGGTTTAGGCACTGTACTCATGCAAAGGAAAGAAGGAGTTGAACGCATCATAGCTTTTGCCTCACGCACTCTTAAAGGGGATGAAGCAACTTATTCAGTAATCAAAAAAGAGGCATTACCATGCTGGTGGGGCATTAATCATTTTAAAACATATGTTTTGGGGGACAACATTTGAACTTACAACTGATCACTGACCCCTTATTGACATCTTTACTACCAAGGGTTCCTCCAGAGCAACGCCAAGGATTGCAAAATGGCTGTATTGTCTACAAGAGTATGGTTTTCAGGTGAAGTATGTGCCTGGTCACAAAAACATTATTGCTGATTGTCTATCTCGCTTGCCTTTGTCTCACAGTGATGATGATTTTCAGGAGAACAAAGAAGAATGGCTTGTGGCAAGTGAAGAGGAATGTTGAAAAGGTGCTGTAAATGAGCAAGAATGAAAACAGTAGCTGAGGATAATGTTTTACAACAAATTGTGACAAGTTTATCTGCAAATACAAATCAACTAATCTTTGCAAAAGGGGAACTCACAGATTTTAAAATGATATGGTCTGAGTTATCCTTTGCTGATGGTATTGTCAGAAGAGGAGACAAATTAGTAGTGCCTTCAGAGTTACATGCCAGACTGTTGACATTATTGCATGAAGGTCACCGTGGTATGACGAGTATGAAGAGAAGAGCCAGATAGGACTTTTGGTGGCCCGGCATGGACAAGGAAATAGGAAGGTGGAATGTAATTGTGTAGCATGCATGTGCAGTGATAAACCACACAAGTCTCATGAAACTACTATATTGCCCACTATTTTGCCTTCTATACCATGGGAAAAGGTTGCAATTGACATATGTGGTCCTTTTTATGTCAGGGGTATTGTCAATAAATATGCCATCGTTTTAATGGACTATTTTACCAAATGGCCGGAAGTTGCATTTGTTAGGGAGATTAAGTCTTCCAATGTGATGATTTTTGCAAATATGTGTTTTGCAGGGAAGCTTATCCAAAATCTATTCTAACTGACAATGGACCACAATTTGTGGCCGGTGAATTTGCTAAATACTTAAAGGAAACAGGAGTTAAACATCTCACCACAGCAGTTTATAATCCCAGAGAAAACGGTCTTGTGGAAAGGTTTAACCGCGTGTTAAAGGAGCGTGTACAGTAAGCTAATGCTTGTGGTGATGAATGCAAAAATGCTGTGAAGGAGATGTTATGGTGTTATCGGAATACACCTCATACAGCTACCGGTAAGACTCCTTTTAGTCTTCTTAAAGGTCGTATTACATGTACCAAAGTGAAGCGAGCATGGACGTGCAATTCTAGTTTAAAAAAAATATCTAGGGACATCTTATTGTGCAGAGTACAAGATTATCAAGGCAAATATACATGCAGACACAATGACAGAATTAAAGCTTGTGCCTACACGTTTGCTATTGGTGAATGGGTAAGAGCACACCTATATGGTAACCAAAGAACAAGTTTATAAAGATGGTCAAACCTAAGCAGGTTATTAAGGTTGAGGGTAACAGTGTGTGGCTGAGCGATGGAAAGCGGTGGAATGTAAGGAGTATAACCAAATGCAATGAGTCGGAGCTTGATGCTTGGTTAAAGGACTAAGTTTCTGCATCTTCCTACACCAATTCATTCAATGCACAAGAGCGCAAAATATCGGAACGTGTTAGATCCAAACCTGTTTGGCTGAAGGATTACTTTTGCACTTAGTTGTATTTTTTCCCTATGCATCTATGTTTTGTTTTCTTAACCTTTGTTATCTTTATGTATTATTTATTTTATTTTTTTATTTTATTAGGAAGGAAGATATGTTGTATCTTAGCAACTGTACCTTAGTTACCTTGTTGCTGCATGACATGTTCACTGGATTCTGGATTGTGGTATCCAGGGGACACAGAGAAGACCAGCAGTTACTGTGGGAGGAAGGACCTCTGTGCCCAGGATTGTATGTTACGAATTAACTACTTCTTGCCTCCAGAAAGTCTCTTGTGAACTTTAAAAATCAGTTTTGCAACTTGAATGCTTTTCATGGTCTCTTGACTTCTGCCTACCTCCCCCTAATAACACTATGCCAGTTGGCCTTCTACTCGCATGAGAGCTTACAAAAACCCCAAATGTTACTATTTAAATTGACTCACAGTCCATCTCTTTTACTTGGCTGAAACTCTACTGCTACTAGATGACCTCAATTGAATACAAACTGTATCCTTCTTGTCATTACCAAACCGTAAGCCCACAATCTGGCTATTGATTTTACAACTACGTGTTCTGCATAATTTGAATCATTTCACCAACCTCCCATCTAGACTCAGGACCACACCTTCCATACCTGCCTTTAAACTCACTCTCAGAGCTCACTTCCTCAACTATAAATCACACTAACAACTTTGTGGCTCAATGTAACCACCATGTTGATACTATCCTTATGTACTGTTGGTTTACTGCACAATGTGTTTTTTTTCAAAATGCAAAATTAATAACTACAAATAGAAGACAGCATCCAATTTATGATAGTGTTTTTAAGTTCAAAGAATATTTATTGAAGATTTTAAATATATGTTTACAGGAAGTAGGAGTATTGCATTGAGATCCATGACAATGCTACTTCGCCTTGTTTCCATCCTGGGACCGTATTATACATTGTGCCCCATGTGCGCAACTGTCTGTTAGTGCCCAGTGCACCTTTTGAAAGGTGCACCATGGCGCAAACAGGGAAAGAGCAACGTATTCATAATACGGCCCCAGTTTACTATTATTTGCATTAGCGTGTGTCATGTCCATTCTTATGCATCCGGACAGCTTTTGATTCCTCCTTCTGCTCTTGTGAGGAAGTATACTGTAATGTGTTAGAATACATTGGAACCTCACAGTGGCATAGGAACGGGGGTGCAGTGGGTGCGGGCCGCCCTGGGTGTCATCACTGAGGGATGGTGAGAAAATGGCAAAAATATGTGTTTTAAACACATATTTCTGCCATTTTGTCAAGCCGGGGGTTGACAAGAAATTTTCCACACCGGGTACCACCTGACCTTGCTACGCCACTGGAACCTCAGAAGTACTGTTCGTGTCCCTGTTATGTCTATAAGTACTCTTATGCATACCCCTTCTGACACCACTGGAGATATCTTCCTGAGGCTAATGTCTGTTCAGCTTTTACCTGGCACATGTTTGCAGTAGGGGTGGACAGGGTTACAGTACCCGTGATTGTTGATCAGGCACAGAACATTTACTGAGGACTGTTACCAGTTGTACAACCCCACTGAACTTCTGTTACCCATGGAAACTGACAGACAATCTGCCCCAGAGCATTCAGCAAGTAAGACACTTGATGAAGCTAATCATGAACACTGTCCTGTAAGATGATCTGCCCTTGTCTGAGGGGGAGGGGGGAGGATTTGCAATAGTCCATCTGGGTGGTTCCAGTTTTGGTTAGCTTTCTATAAAATTTCCAGTGAATAGTCACCCAAACATTACAGGTCACAGGTCATGAACAAAGATGTATGCAGCAGCTCAGATTACATCCAGAAACTTCTCACTGGCATGTCCAACACATCATAAGGTATGTAATAAGATTCAACCCATCAAAACACGATGGCAAAATTCGAGATTAATACCATTATGGTAGGAATTTTTAGCATGAAGAGGTTATTGCCTCAACAGTTTGATCGGCTTTGGATGCTAAATGTTTGTGATAGCAGGTCCACCATGACATGGTGTTGGGTGCACCATGCCACGGTGGGCTGGTAGAACTGCTATCATGAGAGCAGGTAGTGGATATTGACTCCCAAAGGTTGGGACCGCATCCAGGGCTCAAAGGCAAAATCCTCATGAAGCGCTCAGAGCCACCTAGAAGCCGGTGACCATTTCAAAAGATTTCTAAGGAAATCCCCATGAGATCCATGGTAGTCCCATACAGAAGAGATGCAGATGGAAGTGGTATCTGCCATTTCCATCGGCCTCAAGCCCGCCACATGGGTGCTCCCAATGGATGAGTCCTAATACCACCTGCTAAACGAGGTGGCAGAACTCAGAGGATTGTGGATGGAATCTTCAGATATTTGACAGATGTTCTGTAACTACCTTTTTCTAAAGTGTCCCCTACAAATCCCTCAATATCATTGACTTCAAAACACTTCCTAACCAGAATCACCTTATAGCAGGAAATAACACTTTTGACCACATGGGAATATAAGACAGTGAAACTGGGATGTTTACTGTGTAGAAATGTCAGCCATCCCGGAAAAGGATACATTTTCTGAAGACTTTTTTGAAGGTTCTGAATTCCGGTATCAGCTAATAAATAAAGGTAACACGTTCATTTTACCAAACCTGTGACATAGTGACTGCAAATATACATATTTTTTGTTCAAGTAAAACTAAAAAGGCACATATTTTTTTAATGTACAAGGAAATTAAAATTGCTGCAAATGTACAACTGTCTTTAAAAGAACAACAGACATCAAATATCATATTTGAGAGTACTAACTCTGGCACTGTGGCACTGTATGTAAGTGACTAAGCAATAATGGACTACTGAGCAACGTGGAAAAAATAAATAGCAGAGTTCAACAGTCCATCATGCATTGAAGCATTACAGAAATGCAGATACATGTATCTGAGATGCTGCGATATAAAGTGAGTTCAACGGCGGGCCAAATGTGATTGGGTGCAATGTCAATGATGCTTTAGCCATTCAATTAACTACTTCCATACAACTGTCTAGCATGGAAGAGATATATACAATACAAGACCTGTTCTGTAGGTGAGTGTCCTTCTCCTAGCCCTAGCCAACTAATACAATTATTTCGTTGGAACAGTGGCTTTCACTTCAGCCACCTGACCTCACTAGGTGGAGATCACCTTATCACATTTAAAACGTCAATTTAAAAAATTGCGCTGTTTTCACTCTAACTCCTCTATGGTGAGAGGGGGACGACCTGTTTCTTTGATCCCCTTAGCTCCTTTTTGTAAGTAACGTGGAAGAGAAACAAATCCCTGTGATGCTCACTGGAATCTAATACATGTTTAATAACAAAACGTAACATACATAAAAAATATTTTAAGTGCAAATTCGCAAAGCAAAAGCAATGGACCAGCGCTTCTCTCTCTGTCTCAGACGTTGTCGAATATAATACTAAATTCCCTCCAGTGCCACATTTCTTGTATACCTTTTCTGTGGGATACTTTAAATAGCAGCCAGTGACAGGGTGCTCAGCTCTTCTGGGAAGAACTTGAGAAAATTGGGATTATTGGAGGAGGAAAGAGTGACATTAACTCAGAAATAACAGAGACATCTGACAGACACTGATCTGTGCGGATGTGCCAGAGGGTTGGAAAAGGAAGCCTTCAAAAGTGGAAAATTAGGTATAAGAGGAGGAAGTTCAGGCCACAAAAACATCAGGGGGCAAAGTCATGCAATTATGGCACAACAGCACTCAGAAGCAGCCGGTGGAACCTAGGTCCAAAGTGCATGCCAGCAGAGGCAAGAGATATTGGGTTCTAGGGTGGAGAACTCTGCCAGGCACTTGTGGAAGGTGAGTGAAATATGCAATGCCAGGATAGGAATGCGAATCCTCCTTTTTTTTTAAGGAAGAGGGGCCTGTTTCAGGACTTAAATGGCTGATTCATGTTCACTTTTATACAGTATTCTTCAAGTATTAACCCCTTCGAATCTAATGACGAGCTGGGCTCGTCATGGCGCTTACCTGCCGTGCGCGGATGACAAGGCCAGCTCGTCATGATTTATGGTGTTTTGGTTAACTCCCTTGCACTATAATCGTCGGGGAAGTTGCAGGTCAATCTCCCGCCTGCTTTTGGACCCCTAGCATATTTTAATTTCAAATCTTTTATTGAATTTTCAGAGGTGAAAAGGAACACAAATACAGTGGTAAAAGAAATAAATGCAAAGGAGGTGCAGTAATATATACCGGAACGCAGGGTTACAGCGAGAAGGGGAGGGGGGACAGACTGTGCCGTCACTGATACAGTGACACCGATCAGTTTTTGTAAACAGATTTTATTAAGCATTTCTCATAGATATCCATACTTTACAGTTTGTATAATGAAGCCTTCCAATCAGCCCAATTTGTCTATACAGACTCCAGGCGTGAATTGTTGACATTCAAATTATCCCATGATGAGAAACATATGCTACTCAGCCTGTTACTAGCACATTACTTGCTCTAAAACTGCTGTTAGCTAGGGTCTGTTGGGCTTGGGTCACAATGGTTATGCAGGTAGCTCCTACTTCGGTCAACAATTCTTCTTGCAATCATAAACACAGTTAACTACCCAACTCCCAATCCCCCCTCACCCTCCCCCTTGGCGCCCCGGAATGTGCTAAGTTTCCGATACTGTCACACTATGTACATTTGCTCCTCAATATTTAACTCTGTGTCTCCTGCCAGGCAATGTGAGTGGGTGTGATCTTCATCACCCTTGACCTTCCTCCTCTATGGGCCCGACACGTATTCCTACGTCTTCCGCGTTCGTTGGCTGTTTTAATAGCGTCACCAACTCCTCTCATGCTCTCGCTGTTTCTAGAGGACCCCTGCCTGGCCTGGCTTCTCTCATTCTCACTTCTCCCTCATATTTTGTCCTTTTTCCATCTCTCCGACGAGGGCCCCTGCTTGGATTTCCAGTTATTAGTGATCTCGCGGCCATCAGGAGTGCTAAGTCTTTGAACTGCCTTGTGACCTTAAATTTTAATGTGTGCGGGGACCAGTGTCAGAGACAGTATCCTGGTGTAGTTTGGACCTCTTTCTCAGTAATTTCTGCTAGTGTTTCTGTCACTTCCCTGCAGAAGGATCATACCCCTGGGCAGTCCCAAAACATATGCAGGTATTGTGAATCTGTCTCCCCGCACCTTGGACATTGGGCCGTTCCATCCCAAAGTATTTGTTAATGCGTGCTAGTATGAGGTAGGCTCTGTGTAACACATAACAATTTATTAATTGAACAGATCGTTTCATGTGACCTTTGTTGTTCTCTCCACTAGTGTGTCCCATGCCTTCTCCTCAATAGCTGTTCCCAGGTCTCCCTCCCAGGTTTCCCTCAGTCAGGTAAGCGCAGGCAGTGTTTCATTTCCGAGCCGTTGGTAGAGACAGGTCACCGCTTTATAAGTCCCGGAGGCTGACACCACATATTGACATCCTCCTGATGTGGGAGGTTCCGAGAGTCCCCTCCCCCAGGGTTTTTGTATCGCTTTCGCAGGGGCAGTGTATAGTAAAAAATGGTTTCTGGGTACATCGTATCATTCTCTGAAGTCATGAAAAGGGAGTAAGGTTTCATTCTCATATAACATGCCTATGGTAGTCACCTCCACTTCTGCACACATCTCCACCCGTCACGAGCTCCCTCTGTGGGGAAACCTCATGCAAATGGCAATTGGAATCTCCTGGCATATGTTTTTTTTACTTTCAGCTCTCTGGTGGATCCTAATTGTTATGGTCTTCTATTTCCATTATAGAGCATGGAGCTCTGTGCTGTAGTGTTCCATGAAATTGAAATTGAAATTTAATTGAATTCTAGTTATGTGTAGATGTTCTCTACCCTGGCAGTTGCTGTCTGACTGGCCAGGGGAGAGCCACGCTTTTCTTACTCAGGAATTTATTCAAGAATAAACCTTCTAGCAACTCTTATTATACTTGTACGAGCTTCTAATTTCACTACAACATTTTTGGCGACGATTTGGCCAGCTTTTTCATCGTCCTGAGTAAGAGTGGCGAGACCTACGCGATCAACATTTATTGAAGTACAATCTTCCATGTTTGCGCTTACCAGTACTTTTATTTACGAAAACGGACTCGTCGTGAGTAATTTCTGCCTATAATTATTTGTATTTTGTCTAGTTTGGAGTTTCGCCGTTGCCTTAGTGTAGCTCGTGTGTGTTTTGTATAATGCAGTCTCGAGCGATGTAGAATCTGTGCTCCCACATCACAGTCTTCATATCCAGTGTGCTCGATTGACTTAAAAAACAACACGCACACCGCGCTGCTATAACAAGGCCAACTTACTTTAGAAACAAACGTCAGAAAACGTGGCAGCCATTTTGTTTCTCTAATATTTTATCGGAACTCCGACTTTTTCATCACTTTCACGAAGGATCAACAGAATCAACAAACAGGTATCAATCGAAGGATTTTACAAATTTTAAAGGGCAATTTACTTATTTTGTTTCCCCATTTGACATTAAGGAACGAATAATGTTATTCTTTCTTTAAAAATCGAACTTTGGATTGGCTTTTGAGATTCATCTTACTTAAGTTCTCTTTTGATACAGTGACTACATTTCACTTTTCATTACTTACCTGCCTATTTAGTACATTATGGACAGTCAGAGTTCCACAGTTGCTCCTGTCCAATACGTTATGGAGAGTCAAAGCTTAATAATAACTCCTCCAATTTTTCTACCTTCTCCTGGACCTTTGTCAATAGAATAGGAAGATTGGCTACCTATGTTTGAGAATTACATAGATGCCTTAGATGGTTCAAAGTTTAGTGGTCAACGCATCTTTAAGTATTTACCGGTAGCTACTTTACCAACTGGCAATGCAATTGAAGATGCTTATCTTGAGGCTAAAAAACGTCTTGAGGTTAGATTTGCGAAGGAGATTAACATTGTTATGAACCGAGACCAATTTTATACCCACAGGCAGGAAGAAAATCCATAGATGAATTTGTATCCAAACTCAGAGAGTTATCTCTCAAATGCAAATTTGGAGCAATGACAGATGAGTTAGTGAGAGATCAACTCATAGTACAATGCAGATGTAAGAAAACACAAGAACGACTTTGGGCTGCGAAAAACCCTTCCTTGAAGGATGCTATAGACATAGCCAAAGTTTTAGAACACTCTCAATATTGCATGCGTGAGTTAAATAAAAAAGAAGGTGGCAATGAAACCGTCTCTTCAGTTTCCAGTGTAGATACAGATGTAGCAGCTGTTTCAAGATCAGGAAGATTTTCCCAAAGAGGAAGACAACAAGTTAGATCTTGCTTTAGGTGTGGGAACTCGTCCCACAATGCTGACTTTCGCAAATGCCCTGCTTTAGAAAGGAATTGTTTAAAATGTGGACGCAGAGGTCACTTTTCCAATATGTGTAGGAAATCTTTTAAACAACGTGTAGCAGTTATTGATGATGATAATGATAACATAATCCAAAATGCTTATTTATCTGGTGCAACTAATGATATTCCTTTACAGGTTGACCGAATCTTACTTATTGATGATCCCAGTGATGATCCTAGCAATCAGAGTGGTAGGAAAAATAGGCCCAAAGCAAGTTTTAAGATTAACAATGTCTCTGTGGACTTGATGGTTGATTGTGGTTCATTGTACACCATCATTCCAAAACATACTTATGATAACTTGTGGCCTAATTGCACTTTATTGCCTAAAGATATAAATCCAGGGGGATATCAAGGTGAAACGATAAATATTACTGGTTATATGAAGTCTGTGATTGAATTCAAAGGCAGATCCATTGTGGGCAAGGTTTATGTAGCAAGTGATGGTCCACCTATTTTAGGTTGGGTGCACCAATTTGACCTTTCAATTATTATAAATCCCAGAGCTCCAACCCAAGTTCTGGTAGTGGATGATTTGCCCCTAGATAAAATTTTGGAAGAGAATAAGGAAGTGTTTATAGATGAATTAGGGTGTTTTAAGGGGTATGTACACAAAATAGTATTGAAACCCAATCCTGTTCCTATACAGCATAGAGCGAGAAGGACACCTTTAGTGGCTAGGGAATCAGTTAAAGAGATGCTTCAGGAGATGCTTACTTCAGGAGTGATTGAGCCGGTTGAAAGCTCATCATGGGTTTCTCCAGTAGTGATCACAGAGAAATCGGACGGCAGATTCAGATTTTGCATTGACCTCAGGTCCCTCAATCAGAATGTGGTTGTTGACACTTTTCCACTCCCAAATATTAACAAGCTTATTTTGGCGTTGAGTGGTGGTAAATTTTCCTCAAAGTTGGACTTAAAGAACGCTTACCACCAGATCAAGCTACATACAGACTCTAAACCCCTTACTGCCTTTATCACCACGGAAGGTATATATCAGTGTACCCGGATGCCTTTTGGGCTTTGCTCTGCCGCTAGCATCTTTCAAAGGAGGATGAATGTACTTTTCAAGGGAGTGAGCAATATCGTCTTCTTTCAAGATGACATTCTGATATTTGGTAACACAATTGCTCAACACAATTATACACTTCGTGAGGCTTTGTCAAAGATTAAGGATTCAGGGTTAACACTTAGGCGTGACAAGTGTAAGTTTTTAGTAGACAAAGTAGACTATTTGGGGTATGAGATTTCTGATTTGGGAGTAAAACCTAAAAGAAATTTAATTGATGCCATTAGGTTAGCTCCTGTTCCTTCGGATAAAGACAAACTTAGGTCTTTCTTAGGGTTAGTGGAATATTATTAGAAGTTTGTTAAGGATTTTTCCTCAAAGACAACTGATTTAAGGGATCTGATGAAGAAAGGTGTTAGTTTTGGGGTGTTTCACAGCAATCTTGTTTTGAGAACATAAAAAGAGACATTTGTGAGGCAGGGCTCCTCACACCTTTTGACACTAAATGTCACACAGTACTCACCGTTGATGCGAGCGCTACAGGTCTAGGTGCCGTCTTGGCACAAATTCATAATGGTCAAGAGAAGACCGTAGCATTTGCATCAAGAAGCTTGACCAGTTCAGAGAAAAATTACTCTGTTATAGAATGTGAGACCTTGGCTGCTGCTTGAGCCTGTGAATACTTCAGGACTTATCTGTGGGGATCGAGGTTTACCTTGAAATCTGATCATAAACCTCTTGTTAAGGTATTGTTACCAGGTGGAGACGCCTAGTGTTCTGCTAGGTTAGCTAGGTTAGCTTCTCGCCTTCAAGAGTACTGTTATAACGAATGTCTGACAAAATATCGAATACACAAATATCGAGATACAAAAATATCGGAGCAAAAATATCGACAGCAAAAATATCGGAATCCTATCTTCATTAGGGTAAGTACAAAAATATCGAAAAAATAATATCGAAGTACAAAAATATCGGAATCAAAAATATGTTTTTTTAAATGTATTAATAATAATGTAAAAATAATATTTAAATACATATAATTTTACAAGTATTAACTAAAAATATTAAAACAAAATTAAAACTAATACATATACATTTAAAATAAATAAAACACTTAAAAATTGAAATTAATTTTAATTTTTTTCATCTAATTTATTTGATGTAATGTAATATTTTTTTGTTTTTACCCTGTACGCCTGTACCCCAAAAACCCAAAACTGACCCTGAACCCTAAAAATATCCCTGTACCCCAAAAACCCAAAGCTGACCCTAAACCCTAAAAATACCCCTTTACCCAAAAACTGAAAACTGACCCTGAACCCTAAAAATACCCCTTTACCCAAAAACTGAAAACTGACCCTGAACCCTAAAAATACCCCTTTACCCAAAAACTGAAAACTGACCCTAAACCCTAAAAATACCCCTTTACCCAAAAACTGAAAACTGACCCTGAACCCTAAAAATACCCCTTTACCCATGAACTGAAAACTGACCCAGAACCCTAAAAATACCCCTTTACCCAAAAACTGAAAACTGACCCTGAACCCTAAAAATACCCCTTTACCCATGAACTGAAAACTGACCCTGAACCCTAAAAATACCCCTGTACCCATGAACTGAAAACTGACCCTGAACCCTAAAAATACCCCTGTACCCAAAATTAATTAATATTATAAAATTACCAATTAATTATTAATTAACAATAACAATAAAGTAAATATATTAGCACATTTGCTGTAATTAATTTAATAATTAATATTGTTTTGCCCAATTAATTAATTAAGAATAACAATAAATTATATATAAAAAAATTACTATAATTAATGTAATAACATAATTAATAATAATTAATTACCAACTAATTAATATTTAAAAATATGTAAAAAATTATAATAATTAATTAACTAATTAATAGAAATTAATTACCAATGAATTATTAATTAAAATATGTACAAACATATATCAATTAATTAATTATTATTAAATTACTTCCCACCCTATTCCCCTATAAACCCATAACCCGCTACAGAACATATTTATCAATTAATCAATTAATTAAAAATAATTAAAAATTAATTCTCAATTAATTAATTAATAATTCCTACTAATTGATAATTAATTTAACATAATTAAATTACTTCCCACCCTATTCCCCTATAAACCCACAACCCGCTACAGTAGTAAAAGACAATATTTAATTAAATTACATTAAACATAAATAATAAAACATAATAAATACAATATAATATACACTAAATTTATTTAAAAATTGATATTAGTAACATCAAAGTTATTAATTTCGATATTGTTAACATCGATATTTACAACTTCGATATTACTGATAACATACCAATATCGATATTTAGACTGTCGATATTACTTACCTTCGATATTTTTGTATATCGATATTTAAACTTCGATATTTTGGTAAATCGATATTTAAAACTCAATATTTTGTCTGTGTACCGTTATAACATTGAGTACATTCAGGGGTGGAAAAATACACAGGCTGACTGTTTATCGAGACTGTCATTGGACTGGAAGACAGTTGATGAAGTAGCTGTCTTGAAGAAACAGAATGAGGGTGCTGTTGCGTTTGTGCAAGATGTTTTGAGCATATGTGAACCTCAGGCCTTAACTAAGAGTGAGTGGATTGATGCCATGTCTACGGATTGTTCTATGACCGAGCTTAAGAAACTGATACTGACAGGATGTAAAAGAAAAAGCACTGTTTCAGTTACCAACAGGCCATTTGTTAAAATGTTAGACGAGATCTCTGTCTATGATGATACTGTGATCATGCGGGGTGATTTATTTGTTCCTCCAATCTTGAGGAATAGTTTGATCATGCTAGCTCATGAAGGACATCTAGGCCAAACGAGAACCAAACAGAGATTGAGAGCGAATTGGTGGTGGCCAGGTATGGATGCGGAGGTGAATGCATGGATCACCAAGTGTGAAGTCTGCAAGGAGAGTGATAAACGCCTGAGGGTTGGTGTTCAAGCTTCCTCTGGACAAATCTCTGATCCGGGTCAGCCTTGGCATACCATATGTGTGGACTTCATAGGACCAATGAATAGTCTAAAAGAGAATTTGCGTTTTGGCATTGTAGTTGTTGATGTGCACACAAGATGGATGATTGTTAAATTCACTAAAGACATCACTACTTACACTACTATTCATGCTATGAGATGCATTTGGAGAGAGGAGGGCATACCATTAGTCCTTTTAACGGACAATGGTACACAGTTAACATCAGATGAAATGCAGAAATTTCTTTCAACTTGTGGTATCAGACACAGCCGTACCTCTCTATATAACCCACAGGGTAATGGCATTGTTGAGAGGGCCAACCGTTTAATTAAAGGTGCCATACAGATGGCAATCTCTAGTGGGCAAGAGGTGGAATCTTTGGTATCAGAGATACTGTGGGCTCATCGCTCAAGTGTGCATGGTGTCACAGGTAAGACACCATTTGAAATGATGCGTGGCAGACTACCCAATACTAAACTTGTACCAACTTGGATGAGAGACATTATTTCTGGTAAAAGTGTTTCTGTTGATTCATCTTCAGTTGCTTCTCAAGAGCGTATGATTTGCAACAAAAAAATTATAACAAGAGAATTTGTCCTGGAGATTGGGTCAAAATACGTTCTGGCAGGCCCAGTTCCTCAACAGAATTTCTTGGACCCTTTAAGGTTAAGGTCCCTTTGCCATATGGAGTAATATTGGATAATGGTGAGAAATGGAATTATAGGAGGGTCGCTTTGTGCCAGAAAAACAATGGTCTTGTTGATGCCAATGTCAATTCTAGTGCCAATTCCTTATGTCTTGATATTCCTGTCAGTAACACCTTTTTATCCATCTCAGATGATGATTTCATTCAACATCCTCAGACCATGAGTGCTTCTCGTAATAGTGTGCAAGGAGGGGGTGATGCTCCTGCTTCTCTCCCTTCTGATCCTCCTTGCGTTCGTCAAGCGAGATTGTATAGAAACTGTCATCCTCCAGGTTATCTGAAAGATTACATTTGTAAATAGAATGTGTATTTTCTTCTCTTATGTTATTTTCTTTACACATGTCTTTTTGTTGTTTTTATTCCTTTATTTGTTTATTTATATAAGAGAAAAGGATATGTTATGATCTTCTATTTCCATTATAGAGCATGGAGCTCTGTGCTGTAGTGTTCCATGTTCTAGTTTTGTGTAGATGTTCTCAACCCTGGCAGTTGCTGTCTGACTGGCCAGGGGAGAGCCACGCTTTTCTTACTCAGGAATTTATTCAAGAATAAACCTTCTAGCAACTCTTTCTATACTTGTACGAGCTTCTAATTTCACCACAACACTAATCCAGCATTTGCGTATTACCTTGATTTCAATATTTTCATCACCTCTGTGGGGAGGCAGATGGAGCACTATATTGGACAGTACCGTCAAGGTGGGGACTTGAGCATCTGGTTGGTCCTCGCCTCTCACATTCCCAGCAACCCATTTCGGGAACCACTGCAGTTGCTCTGCAAGTTAGTAGTATTCGAAATCCAAAAGTGCAAGGCCTCCTGCGCTCCTCAGTCTCGTAACTGTATCCCACACTACTCTATGCCCACCTTTACCCCATATTAAGGTGATCACTAGTGACTTAAGATAGCCAAACATTCCTGCTGGCATCCAGACAGGCAGGGCCCCAAACAGATGTGTTACCATTTTCAGTAGGGATATCCTCCCCATAACCGATAAGGGCAGCGTTCCCCAAAAGGCGAATGAGGCTTTCGCTCCCCCGATTGCCTTTGCTACCTTTCCCTCTAGTAAGTCCGCCGACTCATGGTAAATAGTAACACCCAGGTATTGGAGACACCTAGCCTCCCAATTCACTTCCACTTCCATATGTGGCCTCGCACGCCCTGCTTTCATGGGAAAAAGACTCGATTTCTGCAAGTTCTTGCCAAGGATGCAAGTAGTTCTCCTGCTCCCTCCACTTCTGCACCCGCATCTCGGAGAAACGACAATAAGTCATCAGCGTATCACGCAATGTTCTGCGTCCGGCCCATCAACTCCAACCCTCTGTAATGGAGCCCAGTTCTGACCCTGGATGCAAGGGGCTCCACGGCCAGAGCAAATTATAGTTTAGAGAGCGGGCAGCCCTGCCGCGTACCCCTCCCCACTTGATAGGTCTCTGAGATCACGCCCTTAGTCTTGACTCTGGCAGTAGAGTCTGTATACAGCAGAGACGTTCATTTTACAAACTCCGAACCTAGGCCAAGTCTCTCCATCACCCTAAAAAGATACTGCCATTTCAAGTTATCGAAGACTTTTTCGATGTCGACCGCAAACACAACCCCTCTTCTTTGTCATAGGTTTCAGACTTTAGGATACGCAGCAATCTTCTGATATTCATTGCCGTGTTAAAGTGTTGGGATAAACCCCGCTTGGTCTAGGTGTATGAGATCCGCCATATGTGGAAGCAGTCTCGTAGCTAGGATTTTACTTTATAATCAAAATTTAGCATGGAGAGTGGCCTATATGCTGTCTTATCCACTGCTGATTTGCCGGGTTTCAGCAGCGGAATGATCAGTGCTTCTCTCGTAGAGCTCAGTAGCGTCCCCACCTGCTTCGCTTGATCGTACATGTCCACTAATCTCAGCCCCAATATGTCAACATACGTAGAATAAAACTCAACCGGGAGGCCGTCTGTCGCTGGTGCTCTGACCTCCTGCAGTTCTATATCCCTTCCCAATGATTCGGCTGCTTCATTGTCTATAAATGGTAAAGCCTGCTCCCTTATGAAGTTGCCTATATGAGCTCACCATCTTGCTCCTACATAGCTCAGCATAGTATTTAAAGAACACCTTATTTATAACTTGTTGCATATATGATTCCCCTTCCAACTTATCTCTGAGTACAAGTATAGACAGCTCTCTTTTGGCCGGGTGAGCTAGCCAAGCCAGCATCGGCCCGACTTGTCCCTTTCTGCGTGAGATTGGACCATGTAGGTCTTATAATCAAAACAGCTGAGTCTTTCTACATGTTCCACCACAGACTCTTTGGCAGCTAGAAGTTGATCTTGCAGCTCCCCATTGCCTGGTCGCTCTTGTTCGAGTTCCCTGAGACGTTGTTCAGCCTTCAGAGTATCTTTCAAGAGTGTTACCCTGATCCTCACCGTCTCTAAAATTCACTTCCCTCTGATTACAACTTTGAATGCATCCCATTCGCTCAATGGACTATTGGCCATCCCTGCATTATCTTCAAAGTACTACCCTATCGCCGATTTTATTGTTGCTTGGAATACCTGCTCGTATAAGGCTTCCGGTCTTAGCCTCCAAGTGGGGATGCAGCGACTTTCCCTAGCCCATTGAAGCCCTACCAATAGGGGATTGTGGTCGGAAATCGTCAGAGCTAGGTATTCACTTGATTTCACATGCTCGTGTATGTCAGAGGAGCAGAGAATAGCATCCAACCTAACATGTAGGTCGTGCAGATATGAAAAGAACTAGTAGTCCCTATCTCATGGGTATCATGTTCCCCAGGAGTCAACTAGTCCCCATTGGTGTTGCCATGCTCTTTGTGCTTCTGCATACGAAAAATGGGGGAGTACCTGAAGGGCAGGTGGGAGCGGTCCAAATCTATATCCGTGATGCAATTAAAGTCAATGCCCAATGTCACTGAGCCGGTCAAGTATAGGGCTAACTTCCTTGATATAACTGCGAAAAATGAAGCCTGATCTTTATTCGGTCCATATATGTTCCCGATTGTTATGTCTCTCCCATCTAATTTGCCTGCTAGGACTACGTAGCGTCCCTCTGGGTTGATTATGTGCTTAATACATTGAAATGGGACTCCCGCCCTCACCCACACGAGGACCCCCCTGGCAAAGGTGAGTAATTTGTATAGTACACCTGCCCTCTCCATCTTCTCTGTAGGGCTTCGCCTACCTTAGCAGTAATATGGGTTTCTTGAAGAAGCGCTATATGGGTGCCCCCCTGCTCAGATATGCATGTATTTTATGGCACTTGGTCATGGTGTGCATCCCTCTCACATTCCAGGAAATGTATTTAACATCTATGGCAGAAACCATTGGGTCGGTGTCAATGTTAGTCTATTAATTACTTCAGTCCAGGCACTCCTCATCCCAACTTGTGATCGCCCTACATAACAAACTCCCCAATATCCCCTCCCCAGGACAGACAACAGTCCAGAACCCATCCAAATTCAAAACCAAATGATATCGACATGCAGAGGACCAGCGCTGTTGTGATTGGGGTGAAGTCTAGGCACAGTGTCCTCGGGTCCTTCCCCTCCCTGTTCCCCCATCCCTAATTATAAGGATTTTACCCCCCCCCCCACTGCTCCCTCCCCTGTTGGTTAGGAATCCCCTCCAATGTAATCATTTACCCCTTATTTGGCGTCAAAAGGATACCACTGAGCGAAGTCATTGTCCGTGCATATTCATCCGCCACTGTGGACTCTTTTCAGATGAGCTTGTCCACTGAATTGGGAATGACTTTGGGAAGGTTGTTATCAGAGTCCTTCACTGAGCTAACACTTCGGGAACCATCTGGTGTTCTCTCTTCCCCAACATTTCTCAGGGATTTAGGACTGGAATCTGCCTGGCTTAGCTCTGCAACCTCCAGTAGAATTCTATATCTTTCTTTCCTAGCCTCTTCTGAGGATGGCATGCAGTTTTTTTCTGGAGCTTTTTGCTTCTTCTTGGCTGATTACCCAACTCAGTTCTCTCGGGATCCTCTAAACTGGACCATTTCTAACCAGTTCCACATTTCTTGGTGAGGTTCCGTGACGATTGTAAGTGGTGTTTTCGACTCGCACGAATATGGTCGAGTCTGGTATCTACGAACCGCAAATGACGAGTTTAGTGGGTGTACGCAGTTTCGTTGTGCTAACCTAAACCGTTCGTCTGTTTTGTGGGTTTTTCTATCTGTACCCACGGGTTCCATCTTAGATACGGCATCCATTTTGTCTCTTGCCCTCACGTAGCCAGCGAACGGACGTTGTCCGCTTCGCGACCCTGGGATTCCCAAGACATTTGCGGAAGACACATTTCCTTTGAAAGTGTCTTTATGATGAGGGGGATGACACTGTAAGGCAGATGGCCCTGCTCGAGGCTCATCTTGCCGTGTCGGTCTATTGTCTTAGCCGTGCATCTCATTAGGCACGTCCCTTTGATGCCTGTAGCTCGTGTTTCCCGATACCTCCCCTTTTACACCCTTTTCGATCTCCCCACTGTTTCCATCTTCCTCTGCACCTGTCCTTGTTCCTTCTTCGATCTGTTTACTGCCGATTGGAATGTACTAATGGTGGGAAGATGGGTTTTTACAGTTGGGAACCGCCAAATGTTTCCGTACTTATGTTCCGGACCTTGAATACATCAAAGCAACCCCCCTCGGGAATTATGATGGGAACCAAGTTGTAAACCTTTGTGTACCATGTTAGCCTATGAGAGAAATGTGTATAAAAAGGAGCGATCCACAGTAGCAAATTGAAGCAGTCTCCTCGAACCTACACGCGTTGTACTTCCTGTGACTTCTGTGTTCCCTGCAGTAAATAAACCTCGAATCTTTGACGCCGAAGGAAGTGTCCCGTGTCTCTGTCATTTGTACGCCGGAGCAGGTTACCCACGAAGGTTTCAGGTGTTGTCCCCTGGCACCGCTGGGTCTTAAATAACCCAGTCCTTCAGTTGGCGCCCACCGTGGGGCTGCATCAGTGGTACCGGTCCAAGCCCGACGATCGTGAGGAACTTCGTGTGAAATCTCCGAGGGAAGGTGCACCCCGCTTCATCGATCCTGTTGTCGAAATAAGTGGCCCGACGACTTTTCCCGCGAAGATTCCCGCCTCCTGACGGCTGCGACGGACTGCTGCCCTGACTGTAGACCTGTTTTGGCGCCTGGCGTAGACCTTGGTATAGCGAGACGATTGACGGGCCTTCCTGGTGACGCCATCGATCTTTGAGTTAAGTATTTGTGGGTCGCTCCCAGAGTTCTTGGTTGTGGTTGCTTAGTTGTTGCATGGTTCCATTGCATTTGTGGTTCTTGGTACTTTGTTGTGATATTTGACGACTGAAGCCGCCAAAGACCGAGGGTTTTTGCTCTTTGCAGGGACTTGGTAAATCCCGTAACCCTTGACGTTTGTGGAACTCGGCTAGTGTGCAAGATGCCTGGTCGCAGTACTCTGTTTAGTTGTTTCAGACGTTGTGGTACGGATTCCCGACTGGAGGACTCTTGTCCGATACCTCTGGTTGGAACTCCCACTTATGAGCTCTATAGTAAACATGGGCTAGGCCCGATTGCTTTTAATGAATATTGGATTCGTTACACCAAAAAAGACGGTGTCCTTAGTTGGCCACCCCATGGTAGTTTTGAGACCCCGATTTTAGATAATCTTGAGGCTAAATTGTTTAAGAGAAAGTCAAGGCCGGCCATGTTTGATGCCTTTCGGTTGTGGCGTAAAGAAGCCCAACAGAAAGAGATCAGACAGACTAAACGTAATTAGAGAGATGGTGTTGCTACTATTGTAAAGAAAGCAGAGCAGTTCCAGCGTGATAAGGAGGATAAGGAAAAGGAAGTATTTGATAGGCTTCAGCGTATGTCTATAGATAAATGCTATCCCGCTTTGCCTACGGAGTCGGATAAAAAGGAAGAATTAGTTGAGGATCCTTTAATGTCCTATCTTATGAAGTCACCACCTCCGTACGTACAGGGTACCGCTACACATGCGATTCCTCCTGTACCTGTTCCTGTGCCTGCTCCTCAACCTGTTCTTCCGACTGTTCCTGCTCCTTTGCCTACTGCTGTTCCTACTGCTCCTCCGCTTGTACTTCCACATACTCCTGCTCCCGCTACTGCTCCTGCTCTACTTACTCCTGTTGCTTCTTCTGTTTCTACTCCTTCTCTTGTTACTACTCTATCGTATACTTCTCCAACTACTCGACGTCGTACCCCTTCAATGGCTGCGAATTTTGCTAATTCTCTTGGACCTATTCTCGAGTCCGCTGATTCGGACGGTCCACAAAGACGTAGTCAGCTCCCCGGTAATAGGGAACGTGCTGCGTTGTACAATATGGCGATGGCATGGATGCTGCACCCCTATAGAAATCCTCCGCGTTCGGTATTGAATACGTTTAGTCAATTCAATATACCGACACAGAGGTATGTTTTTGAAGAAATGTGCAAGGCTCTGCGCGATCAAATATCGGCAGATGCATCGGAAGACGTATTAGCTGCTTTGACCAACCTACAGCTTCAGTTTTCGAGCGGAATGGTAGTGGGTACAAATGTTCGACGTGCCATCGAGCAATTATTGGCCCTCCGTCCTTCTCCGATACCTCAAGCCTTATTCGTTGAGGACGTTGAAAGACAGTTAGATGCGTCTGGTCAGTATCCCATGCGGGAGGTTCCGCCAGTGTACATGCCAGGTGATGCTACTCGAGCTCCGCCGATCCTGCCGCACTTCCAGAGAGTATGGATTCATCTCCCGTGGAAACGATCGGAAGTGTTGCAGGTGAAGCAATCTTTGCCTGACCCTCGTAAAAATCCTGCAGGGTACTATAAGGAATTGTCGCAGCTCGTAGACGCTACGATAATGAATCTTGCTGACATTGATATGCTGTTTGGCAATGTCGTACCGCAACCGGTATGGGCTAAGATTCGTCAGGAAAATCATGCAAACGAATTAGGTGGTGATTGGGCTGCCCTTGTAGCGGCGGATGGGTTGCAAACTGGTGGTGCTAAACCCGAACAGTTGATTGCTGATCTCCCTCAGAGAATCATTACCCTAATGAAAACACTTATGCCAGCTATGAGGGTGAACTGGGACAAATTGTCAGCTTGTAGACAGAAGAAGGACGAGAGTGTCTCTGATTTCTTTACGAGATTTGAGGAGGCATTCATCGACCATAGTGGCCAGGATATGGGCACTGAGGGTGGTCAGCGGTTGTTTGTGGATAAATTTGTCTCTAACTTATTGCCCGACTTGAGCAATAAATTGAAAAATTCCGAGAGTGCGTGGGCTGTCTCTACTTCTGCTCAAATATTGGCTACGGCACAGTATTACGAGAACAGAGAAAAAGAAGAGAACGACCGCGCCGATAAAAAGACGAAGGAACTCAAAACTAAAGTGTTGTTGCAGCAGGCTTATCCTCCACGTTCGAATCAGAATGATTCGCAGCGAAATCGATCGCAGCCGCAATCAAATAGGTCGCAATCGCAAAATGACTCCTCTTCCCAAAGATCTTCGTTAGGGTACAATCAGTGTGCCTATTGTAGACAGGAGGGTCATTTAAAATTCAACTGTCCTGTTCTAAATGACCGTAATAGTGGTAACACATCTAGAGGAGGTCGTGGTGGTTCTCAGCAGACATCACGCGGTAGGGGTCGTGGTGCTCAAAATGATCGTTCAGATAACTCATCAAATTCCAATAACTGTTTTGATCAACGTGGATCATCGCAAGGACGATCTGCGCAGTACAATGTAGACGATTATTACGTCGATCAGGGAACTGACGACAGTAATTACTAGGACAGCCATAGACAAGGAGAGGGAGTGGTATCAGTTCCGGTTGATCAGAGAGGGCCTTACGTCGCAGTTGCTACATCGGGCGTCGTTGAGCCTTTTCTGTTGGACACTGGTGCAGCGAAAAGTTCCATAATGCATTCGAAACTCCCTGGCGCACCTTTGTCTGGCTTAACAAATGTTTCCGTTGGATTCTCTGGTGCCCCTGTTAGCAATCCGGTTTCGTGCCCTTTGCCCCTTACAATTGGGCCTCGTGAGCTGCAAGCCCCGTTGATTTTGACTACTGGGTGTGGTGAAAATCTTTTGGGCCTGGATTTGCTAAAACGTTTGTATGCGACTTTGTACTGTTCTCCTGCGGGAGTAAAGCTTACTTTGGGTGAGAGAGTCGTCTCTCCAATGTACTTGTCTCTCGATAAGCTTCCACCGGAATTGAGTTCTCTTCCTGCATCTTTGTGGGCAACAGGTCCAAATGATGTGGGCCTGCTTGATATCTCCCCTTATGTTGTTCAGCTGAAATCCAATGTGCGATTGCCACGTATTCCCCAGTATCGAATCTCTCTTGACGGTGAACGTGCACTGTTAGCGATCATCTATGATCTGATCGAGAAAGATGTTATTGAAGAAACTCGGGGAAACGTGTGCAATAGCCCTGTACTGCCTATTCTGAAACGTACTGATCCCTCGAAACCACCTGTTTATCGTTTTGTTATCGATTTACGGGAGGTAAATAAAATTGTGATTCCTCAGTTTCCTGTTGTTCCTGACATCACGGCGCTACTGACTCTGATTCCAGCTTCTGCATCTTGGTTTTCGGTGATCGATCTGAAGAATGCTTTCTTTAGCATTCCGATTGCCGAAGAAAGCAGAGACCTTTTCGGTTTCTCTCTTGGTGGCCGTAGCTTCCGGTTTAAACGTGCTCCCCAGGGCTACTGTGAGAGCCCATCGATTTACAGTCAAGCCTTGAAGGGCCAACTAGATGCATTTGTGTTGCCGGCTGGTGCAGCCTTAATCCAGTACGTCGATGATTTATTGGTGGCTGCAGATACTCAGGACATTTGCAAAATTGCTACGGTGTCGTTGTTGCAACATCTCTGTGACTTACATCACAAGGTGTCACCTTCTAAACTCCAATATTGTCGTCAAGAAGTAACCTATCTAGGTCACTTATTGTCAAAGGAGGGAAGACGGTTGACCCCAGAGATAATTGCAGCAATTGCGCGAATGACTGTGCCAAAAACCCAAAGAGATGTGCGTGCCTTTCTAGGTATCACGTCATATTGCAGGCAATGGATTCCAAATTTTTCATTGCTAGCGAAACCATTGGTGGCTCTTACGTGCAAGGATGTTTCAACTCCTTTACCATGGACGGAAGAATGTCAGAAGAGTTTTTCTGAATTGCGTGACTCATTGTGTTCGGCTCCTGTGTTAGGTACTCCTGACTACAGCAAGCCGTTTACATTATATGTTCACGAGAGGGAAGGTTGTGCTTTGAGTGTCTTAACGCAACCTTTTGGTGGTAAGCAACGTCCATGTGCATATTTTTCCTCGACCTTGGACCCGGTAGCTAGAGCATTGCCGAGTTGTTTGAGAGCAACAGCGGCAGCTGCGGTGTCCATCCGACAATCAGCAGGATTGGTCATGGATAATATGCTAACGGTGATGGTTCCGCATGCAGTTGACACTCTTTTGAATCGTACGAAAACCCAGCACTTGACGAGTGCGAGGTTGTCTGGGTACGAGTTGACGCTTTTGGCAAGTCACATTCAGATAAAACGTTGCAATGTTCTGAACCCGGCGACTTTGTTACCAATTAGCACGGAGTCAGATGAAATAGCAGAACATGACTGTTAATTAAGGACTGAGGAGGAAACAAAAGGTCGAGTGGACCTTAAAAACACTCCTTTGGAAGATCCAGATGGAACTTTGTATGTGGATGGTTCATGTTTTAAATTGCCGAATGGTGATGTGACTACTGCGTATGCTGTTGTAACTTTGAATACTGTTGTGGAAGCTGCAAGATTGAATCAGAACTCTGCCCAGGCTGCAGAACTGATTGCCTTAACTAGAGCGTGTGTGTTAGCGAAAGGGAAACGTGTGAATGTGTTTACCGACAGCCAATATGCTTTTGGCGTCGCTCACAGCTTTGGACGATTGTGGAGAGAGAGAGGTTTTATGACGTCGCATGGCACGAAGATTCAGCATGGCCAGCTTGTGAATGATCTTTTGGATGCACTTACGTTGCCTAAGCAGATAGCGATTGTTAAATGTAGTGCACATCGTAAGGTGACGGATGACGTTGGTCGTGGTAATGCATTTGCGGATGAGACTGCTAAGGAGACTGCCCGGAACCTTAGCACTAGAATGTATGTGACAAGTTCGGTTAGGTGGCCTACAGAGACTGGTATGTGTGAGGACACTATCGAGAGTGTGAAAGCGATTCAGAATGAGGCCACTGAGACTGAAAAGATGAAGTGGAAAGAGAGTACGGGAAAGTTGGACCCGAATGGTTGTTGGGTTGATTTGTCGGAACATAAGAGATGGATGTTGCCAGATGCGTATGTGCTAGCTGTTGTGACGATGGCACATGGGTTAGCACATATTAGCGTGAAAGGTATTTGTAAGTTGTTGTCCCCTGTATGGAAGAATGATGGTATCACGAAATGTGCTGAAAGATTGGTTAAGAATTGTATGGTATGTATGTTGTACAATCCTGGTAAGGGAACCCCAACACCTCCTGGCCATTTTGCTCCCCCTTCATGTCCTTTTGAGGTGATTCAATTAGACTTCATCCATATGGAGCGATGCAATAACCTGAAATACGTTTTGGTTGTGGTTTGCGCGTTCTCCCAATGGATTGAAGCCTACCCTCTCAAAGACAACACTGCCTTGTCGACTGCGAAAATCCTACTGAAGGAATACTTTCCTCGGTATGGAATGCCTCGGATTGTATGGTCTGATAACGGAAGTGAGTTTGTGGGGAGTGTGATGAAGAGTGTGTGTAAGGGCCTTGGAATTAATCAAAAATTCCAGAGCGCCAATCATCCCCAGTCAGCTGGTTTGGTTGAAGGGTATAATGGCACCCTTAAACTTAAGCTAGCAAAGATTCAGGCTACGACTGGTCTTTCGTGGCCTGACGCTTTACCCTTAGCTTTATTGTCAACAAGGGCAACCGTACACTCCCGAGTAGGGCTTAGTCCCTATGAAATAGTGTTCGGCCGTCCTGCGAATGTTTGGGGGGTCCCTAGACCGGGTGTGTTTTCTAATCTTGAGTACCCAATGTTGATTGACTATCTTCATGATCTGACTGCTAAACTGAGGTTAATTCACCAACAGGTTTACGAAGCACTGCCGACGCAGACGGAGGGTCCAGGCCACCAGCTCCAACCCGGAGACTGGGTGGTTACCCGCAACTTTGCCCGCAAAAAGAATTTGGAACCCCGTTTTACTGGACCCTTCCAGGTCCTCCTTGCCACGAGAACTGCCGTCCGTTTGGAAGGACGTAAAAATTGGGTGCATGCCACTCATACAAAGAAGGTTCCTATACCTTTACCGGCAGACTCGTGAGTGAGGAAGGGCATTGCTTCAGCTGAGACCGAAGGATCACAGGCTTTTGTACCTTTTAGCGACGCACAACCTGTCGGAGAATCCTCAGTGCAGCAGAAAGACATTGTTGAACATTTGCCACCAAAAGACTCAAGACCAGAACATTCGACTGATCAGCAGAACTCTGTTCCCTCATCGGATCCTTTGTTTGATGAACAGACACGTCCTGGGAAAACTCGATACTTTTTGCGATCCAGCACTAGAGACTAATAAAGAAATTTTGTTTTGTCCCTTGACAATTGCATTATCCCGTTTGCCACGATCAGTCCAAACACCCGTATCATTGTGATTATTTTTGTAAATATTGAGTTTCGTTCCACATGTGTTTTTGCTTCCACAGCTGAGAGACTTTTGTACATACATTGTGAATAAAGACCGTAGGGCCGCGCGTGTACTTCCTTCTGGTTAGTAGGTCTTGACGCTAGGTTAAAGACCGTCGGTTCCTGGGAACTCCTAGGGATTGACTACTGCTGCACAGAACGAAGTGCATCAAGAAACGTTGCGGACGGTCATAGGGGATGGCGTTTTCAAAGCTGATGGACTTGGAAGAAGCTCAGGCGCAAAGATTCAAACTGCAACGACTTATTCGTACCAAATGTTTTATGTTTCAAGTGTTTCTATTGTTTTTGACTGTTTCTGCATTATTGGCGGGTGGGGTGTATTACATGATGTCGTACTTCTTACCTTCTGCCATACCTACTCCTACTTCTGACCCTAAACTTACCTCCACTGCATCCCCTCATTCTTTCCATATCTTACCCGAACACGAACAGGCTAGACGTGCAGAATTCCGAAATAATTCCTTTATCCAGCTCCTTCATCAGCACCAGTTAGTGGTTAACACTACTAATTGTTGGGTGTGTGGGCTAATGCCACATACCACTGATAAGGGAATTCCATATTTGGTCTTACCTTATAGTTCCCAGGGTTCAGCTCGAGCATTCCAAACAATGTTTCGAAGCGCACTAGATTCTTACCCCAGTTGAGAGCCACGTTCTCCCTACTTTGGTCCCGGCTCGTATCAAAAGCCTTTGACTATAGCGATAGAGGATTTAGATAGAGATATCTATGAGCCGTCGCTCATCCCAGAGGAAGAGGTACAAGCCTATAGGGTCCTGAGTAAGGTCGAGTATAGTGCGCTCACGAGTGAAAAACAGCTTAGAAGCTCGCCTCCGATATGGGTCGTACCCCACCTTGGTAATTTCTGTCTAATGGGTCGTGGCCGAAGATCGAAAGCTCGTCTTGGAGAGAGTGCTTTCTCCGAGACTTATATCCTGCCGATGCTCTCGTCCCCTGTGTTTCTGGATGCCAAGGGTACATAATTTGTCTGCCATGATCGTGCGTATACATGGTTGCCCTCCGATTTTGTGGGCTCGTGTTTTATCGCAAATCTGTTGCCTCCGACGTTCACTGTAGATGCAGATTATCACAAGACTAGAGTTGTGAGAGGCGTAATTAGCGAAGAGGACACTGCCGGTCAAGAGGCAGGAGACTTTTTCAAGGGTTTCCTCCCGTTTTGGGGACCTATGGTTAATAGTAGGAACCTGAGACAGTTGACTCGAGTGGTGGAATCGACAGCTAATATTACTGCCAGTGCCCTTGGTAATATCACCACAGAACTTCAGGCGGATAGGCTTATGACGTTACAAAACCGTATGGTTTTAGACGTGATCTTAGCAGATCGAGGTGGAGTATGTAAGGTGATCCATTCGAGCTGCTGCATTTTCATTCCAGATAACGCTCCGACCGTCTATCAAGCCATCTCAAAGTTGCATAAGATCTCTGAATCCATACACGTGGATGTAGGAGATTGGACGCTACTTGGGTGGTTTTGGGGCCTGATGTCGACTTGGGGTTGGAAGATTCTGATGATTATCGGAGTTGTTGTGGCGTTCCTGTTCACGTGTTGCCTTTGTGTGCAGTGTGGTCCTGCCTTATGTGGCCTCTGTGCTACGACGTGTATAAGACAGCCGCCTGTTACCAAAGGAGCTCGGTTGGACAGAGCTATGTTACAGCAACATCTAGATGGTCTGATGAATATCGAGTATGATTCTGACTAGTGCTTGCCTACTTGAGGGCAAAAGGAGCGTCTGAGGTTCCGTGACGATTGTAAGTGGTGTTTTCGACTCGCACGAATATGGTCGAGTCTGGTATCTACGAACCGCAAATGACGAGTTTAGTGGGTGTACGCAGTTTCGTTGTGCTAACCTAAACCGTTCGTCTGTTTCGTGGGTTTTTCTATCTGTACCCACGGGTTCCATCTTAGATACGGCATCCATTTTGTCTCTTGCCCTCACGTAGCCAGCGAACGGACGTTGTCCGCTTCGCGACCCTGGGATTCCCAAGACATTTGCGGAAGACACATTTCCTTTGAAAGTGTCTTTATGATGAGGGGGATGACACTGTAAGGCAGATGGCCCTGCTCGAGGCTCATCTTGCCGTGTCGGTCTATTGTCTTAGCCGTGCATCTCATTAGGCACGTCCCTTTGATGCCTGTAGCTCGTGTTTCCCGATACCTCCCCTTTTACACCCTTTTCGATCTCCCCACTGTTTCCATCTTCCTCTGCACCTGTCCTTGTTCCTTCTTCGATCTGTTTACTGCCGATTGGAATGTACTAATGGTGGGAAGATGGGTTTTTACAGTTGGGAACCGCCAAATGTTTCCGTACTTATGTTCCGGACCTTGAATACATCAAAGCAACCCCCCTCGGGAATTATGATGGGAACCAAGTTGTAAACCTTTGTGTACCATGTTAGCCTATGAGAGAAATGTGTATAAAAAGGAGCGATCCACAGTAGCAAATTGAAGCAGTCTCCTCGAACCTACACGCGTTGTACTTCCTGTGACTTCTGTGTTCCCTGCAGTAAATAAACCTCGAATCTTTGACGCCGAAGGAAGTGTCCTGTGTCTCTGTCATTTGTACGCCGGAGCAGGTTACCCACGAAGGTTTCAGGTGTTGTCCCCTGGCACCGCTGGGTCTTAAATAACCCAGTCCTTCATTGGGGAGTCTGGAAGAATTGAGTTCCCATTGGTGATGTTACTCTTAGTCTGGTTAGGAACATTATTGCGTACGGAAGCTGCAGCTGTCGAAGGCGCTTCTTCACAGCCAGAAAGGAGGTGCGCTGCCACTGAACTTCTATCGTAAAATCCGGGAATATCATGATTTTGCTCTTTCAAATTTTTAGATTTTTGCTTTGTAGGGCTTGTGCTAGGGTATGTTGTCGGTCTCTAAAATGGAGCATGCGACCAATCACAGGTCGCAGGGGGGGCTCCAGGCTTTGGGTGTCTTGCCGGGACCCTGTGCACTCGTTCTAACACCTAGAATTGCGATAGGCCCTTTTGGGCCGCATCTGTTTTCATCCAGTTTTCTAGGAATTGTACCATGTCACTGCCTTCTGTTCACTCTGGAAGCCCAATGATTCTTATATTATTTCTACGGGACCTCCCTTCACTTTCTTCTGCTCACATTTCCAGGGTCTTCACTCTGTTCATTACTTCTGACATTTCTGCGTCCCCCGAGGGTATGTCTGCCATTGTGCAGTCAGTGTTCGTTACCCGCTCTGTCAGGCGGCGGTGATCCTCTTTTGCTAGATTTAAGTCTGTGCCTATGGCATCTATCTTAGTTTCAAGCACTTCACGAGATGCTGTGGTTGCCTGCATTATATCAGCTAAGGTGGGACGGGATTGAGTAGTCTCACTTGGCGCTCCTCCTGCTTCATCTTCCTCATCAGTGGGCTCCTGTCTTTTGCTAGGATCCATAGCGTCCGGACCTCAGGGTTTGAAAATTCGTCCCATTCCTGTCAGGTGTGACCTCAACTTCACTGGTCTAGTCGGCCATGCTAGCGAGGATCTAGGGCTCCCTCAGTTGTGTGTAGTTATCACTGTCTGTGTGGTTTCCCTACAATACAGATGCATTGCCGCCAGCTTAGGGGGTAGCTCTCTGCTCCATTATCAGGAAATGTAGCCGTTTCTCCATAGGTGACAGCCACTCTGTGTCAGGCTGTCAAAGCGGCAGGGCAACGGCTTCCGCCACCGCAGCGCAGTCGGCCCAGGCATTTCTGTCTGGGATTAATAGTCCAGATTCAGTTGTCTCTTGTTGAGTAGGGCTGCCTCTATTATTTTGACTATGTCTTTAGTCTTCTTCTATTGCTTGGATTCTGCCCCAGTCTACGTGCTTCCCTATGTCATTGTGGGGAGTATTATCTTTCTGCCCTTATTAGTGGAACCACTTACCCCACTTCTCTCTATTGCATTCTCGCATTCATCTCCTTTTCCCAGCTGGTTAAGACGAGCTGGAATATGCTTTGGGATAACTCAGGCATTGCAACTTGCTGCCCCGCCTTGGGAGCCCTCCACTCCCTGTCCAAGGACTATTCTACCGCTGGGGCTTGTCTTCTCGCCTTGGCCACCCTCCGTTCCAATATCGGGTCAGTGCAACCGTTGTATAGCGACTGCCCCAGGTGCAATCTTGCACCCGGCTCCCCCTTCTTCTCCAGGACTTCTTGTCCTCTCTTTTGGTGGTTCCTTTTCACTCTACTTTTCTCTGTGTCCCTGCAGAGGTTGCTTAAGCCCTTGGGGCCCTCTCAGAGGTATTCACTACTGTTGCGGCCTAGTTCCCTCATATCATCTTGCCTCCGCATTGCTTCCGCATGGATTCCTCCTGACCAGGCCACCCTATCCATTCTTCCACCCCTGGGGCTCGTACTCCGCCTTGGGCTTTCTCCACTCTGTTATCTGGTGAGCTCACCTCTTCCTGCCGATTCAGCGCATTGCCTTCACCACTCTGGTAACCTTCACTGATCTGCTGAAGGCCATCTATCACAGCTGCAGACTTCCCTGCTGCGCTGTGCAGAGGTTCCCGTCTCTCCAGGCTGCTTGTTCTCTTCTGCGCAGCCCAGGCTCCTGCTTTGCTACAGTGCTCTCCTCCCTTCAGAACTGGTTGAGTGCTCCACTTTGTCCTCCCTGTGCTCCTTCTCAACTCAAGGGGCCTTTGTGGTGATGTAGGGCTCTCAAGTTACTGCGCCAGGTGCCTGCTGCTTACCGCCCTCTGCTACTCAGCTGCAGTCCCCACCCTGTCGTTTTTCCTATGCCTCATATTTTCACAGCAGGGAAGAGTTTGTTGCCGCCTCCGCACGCTTTCTCTCATCCTCCGGGCCAGTGGGTTCCTGCCGCCGGTCCCAACCGCGGCTGCTGCTGTGCCACCTGCGGTCGCATGGTTTTGCCCCAGCTGCCACCTGGCCAGTCTCCCAGCCGAGACTTCAGGAGCCCGTTGGCGCCTGGTTCCGAACCAAGTTCGCCTCTGCAAATTTCAGAGCCGTCCTCACTTTCTCTGCAGCAACATCAGCCCTTCCCTTCTACGTTTAGAAGCATCTTCTTCATTCATTCAGTGGCCGCCATTTTCAACTTTCATCCGACCGTCTCTAGAGTGTGGAGCTCTCTGAATTGTTCCGTCTTTGTGGTGTGCTCCACTCTTGTTCAGCTGGTATCCCCCAGTCCCCTCATATGTTTGTGGGAACACGGGGTTTAAGGATGACTGCGGATGGAGGAACGCCGGGCCGGAGCTCCGCGAGGCACGTCATACTCCATTGGCGTTTAGCCACACCCCCGTGATACCAATCAGTTATACAATTCTGTGGTACAGAGCAGTATTACTACAGTTAACAGATGTATTCATGGTTCTATTAATAGGTTAGTCATATCTAGATTAATTAGATAAACTTGATATATGTTGATAGTGCATAAATCGAGCAGGTTAATGAGCAGTTTAATTGTGATAGAAGCATCAAAAAAGGTCTTTTAGCCAGTATACCTGGATAATGCATGTTTGTGGTTCATATGTATACGTTACTTGAGTGATTTGATTGGGAAATAGCTGTAGGGGGATATTTGTGAGAGTGAGTGACATGTACAGCAGGGGAGCAGACTGTCAGCAATGTGTAAGGAAGGTAGGATGGGCGTATTGTTGGACATCTATCCAGCTTAATCTTGAGTAGGAGACCTTAATTGGGTTATTGTTAGAATAGTATTATTGCATATTCATCCTATCCAGTCATGGGGATTCAAAGGTGAAAGAAGAGGCATCAAGTGAGTCCCACATCGGTCTAGAGGGGGAGCACCACAGGGAGAACCGGAGAGCAATAGTATCTGCTCCTCTTAGGAAGGTAACCCATTCTTGCCACATACGAAATTATATAGCCTTGAAGTTTTTCCAGTTGTTTAGTATCATCTTCCATGCTAATGTAAGCATAAGATCCAGTAAAAAGCGGTCACTGTCGTTATTTATTTGGGGTCGAGGGAGCCATGAATTATACAGCCAAAGATCTGATCCCAGTAGGTTTGCACTATGGGGCAATAGAATAGCATGTGATCTAGGTTACCTTCATGTAGGTTGCTTTTCCAGCAGGTGGAATTTTGCGTAAAATTGATCTTGCAGAGTCTATTGGGGGTCCAATAAGTTCTGTTAATAATCATATATTTGGGGGCGCTAGAGGGCGCGCTTGCGGAATGGCTGCCTGAATCCGCAGCTCCCGCTCCTTGGTCATCGATCCTACTTAGATCCTTCGCCACGGGGTGCCACATCGATCCCAGATGACCGGATTCTGCATCGGAGGGGTGCCCTCTGCACTCGTTTCAAGTTTGGAGTGCCTACGAGCCCTGGCGCTGAAGTTACAGGCTGCTGAAAAGTGCCCGGTACTTGCTCTGGAGCTCCTTGAGGCGGCCACACGGACACTGCCTCTACGCGATCCCGAGGCCTGCCACGAGGCTCCCAGGCCGCACCGAGACCTCGCCACCCTGATCCTTGCTGGGACGGCGTGCGGAGGGGGATGTGAAGGTAGGCGGACGCTACGGACACTCGCCTTGGGTCTCCCCCCCCCCTCTCCCCCCAGCCGTCACCTTGCTGGATCCGTGAGAAGACTGCTACTGTTGTGGCGCCTGCTGCCACGGCTCCTCAAGACCACCATACCTGCCGCCCATAGCGCTGCGGACCTGGGCTTGCGCGGCGCTGTCCGCCAGGAATATCGACTGGGGGCTGGGATTGCCCCCTGATGTGCAGAGTCCCGCTGTCGCCACCCGCAGCACCCACCTGGGAAGTGCTGTGCACAATTGGGAGCCGGGTGCGCTGGGGGCCACACACGCGCAACACAGCCGCCATTCCGAGTGGCGCCGACCGGTGAGTCGTGAAGCCCCACCGCTGTGCTGGTAATCTGCTCCCTTGGATTTGACCCTGCAGCCGGCCCTGACTGCCGGTACTTTGACCCGTATATTGCTTGGCATCCACGCAGCGAGTGCATGACATTACAGCCGGTTGTCCAGGCCTGGACATACTGCCATTACCACTAAGAGGTTGTTCACCACGCAGCGCTACTATTGATCACGACCATATTGCAATACCTAGGAACGCACCAAGCTCGACGCCTACCTGCCTGCTGCTGGCTGGTACATACCTGCAGTGCGCTGCCGTCCCTCAGTTTCACCTAACTCCGGTCACTGCCATGGGGCGACCTGAGACTCGCCAGCCTAAGCTGAGCTTCGACAACACCCGCAAAAGCGCCACGTCGACACAGATGAACCCGGGACCCAGCGTACCGCCTCCGCAGCCTGCACCACCTTCTGCTCCTGCTGCAGACCTTACCAGCCTGATACAGGAGATGCGTCAAGGCTTCGCCACCGTAGTGGAGAAGGTAGATGGCGTCACGGCTCGACTAGACGCCCTGGTTCACAAGGTGGATCGCCATGAGGAGCGACTTACAACTGCGGAACAGAGAATCTCCGACAACACCGATGCCGCCACGGCCCACACGACGCAGCTGGCAAGAATGGACAATCTCCTCCGCATCATAGCGGCAAAGAACGAGGACTTGGAAGCGCGCAGCCGCCGGAATAACATTCGCATTACCAATGTGCCAGAGTCCACTGCCACGGGCAGGATGGAGTTATATGTGGAAAAATTGCTCAAGGGCTCAATTGGAGAGGAAGCTTTCTCGACCCAGTTCATCGTGGAGAGGGCCCACTGCTCCCTGGCACCTATGCCCCAGCCTGGCCTGCCACCGAGACCTATAATCGCTCGACTTCTGAATTATCGCGATCGCGATACGGCCCTCAGAGCTGCCCGGACTCAGAAATCACTGCGGTATGAAGGTATCACATTCTCCATTTATCCCGACTTCACGCCGATGGTTCAAGATGAGCGGCGCAAGTTCCTTCCAGTGAAAAAAAACTGCGGGAAGCCCAAATAGACTATGCCCTCTTATATCCTGCGAAGCTTAGAGTTACCCACCAAGGCAAACAGCGCTTCTTCACCAACCCGCAAAAGGCTGAAGACTTCCTGAAGACGATCCGAAGAGCGCGCAGGGATGACCATGTGCCCGCGGACGAACAAGAGAATGCTGATCTACCTCCGGAGCACCGTGAAGACTGATGGACCTATCGTACTTTGAACTGCATAAGCATCATACCAACCTACAAGCTGGCAACGGCTCACCACCTGTGGGCTGGGGAGATACAGAAGCGGCGAACTGTCTGGACCTTTGCACCCCAGTGGTAACGTATACCAAGGACCACTCTTTCGGCCCTAGACTCCACCGAGGGCGGTATAGTTCTGGAGCTATGGGCCGGATAGTGGCAGTGCGTACTTTCTGATGTACCCCTGTCGGGTGTTCCCCATTGACTTGTCGTTTGTTTGGCTGTTTGCCACACTACAGTTGGGGGGGGTGGGGGGTGGGGGGGGTCACGTTAGGGGGATCCATGGCTACTGGCATGTTTGGGATGCTGGGGTGGGTGGGGGGGAGTTGGATTTCGTGAGGTTGCAACTGCATAGACTGTGTACTTATTTGCAAACTTGGTGTATGGTTTGGGCCTGCGGAGGCGGATGTGGTTTCAAGATTGGGCCCCTTTGGGCATTTCCGCCTCTACTGTCACTATGTCCATGGCTGCTATGAACACAACTGCGCGACTGACATGTTTGTCGTGGAATGTCCGAGGGTTGAACGATGCCAAAAAATGCAGGAATGTTATTGCCTCCTTATACAGGCATCATGTACAAATTGCCATGCTGCAGGAGACACATCTGCCCATGGGCAGGGACACGTCTTTTGCATTGAAATGGGCTGGTACCCGTGTTTTTTCCTCCTATTTGTCTTATGCGAGGGGCGTAGCGATTCTCATTGCCCGTGGCGTACCTTTCCACCGCTTTGGGGAGGAAGTGGATGGGGAGGGCCGGTATGTTTTGCTATGGGGTAGGGTGGGGCATGACACCTATTTATTTGTCTCAATGTATGCACCGAATGTTGACTCACCTGCCTTTTTTTCCACACTGTGGGGTAGGATTGTCTCCGTTGGGGCGCGGCACATCGTCTGGGGTGGTGATTTTAATCTGGCGCTGGCGCCCCACCTTGACAGAGCTGATGGTGTCAGTTCCTACAAGCCTCGTGCCAGGGAAGCTTTGGAGGGTGTGGTGGAGGAGAGTGGACTTCTCGATGCCTGGAGACACCTACATCCCTTAGGGCGGGAGGGCACACATTTCACATCACACACCGGGACATGGGCGCGCTTAGATTATTTTCTGGTCACCCGAGATATTACCAAAGGACTGTTAGGAGTTGACCACTTGCCCAGAACCTACTCAGACCACAGCCCTGTTAGGTTGCAGTTCCAGACCCCTGGGTGGGACAGTCCGAGACCACAGTGGAGGTTAGGCCCCGATGTGCTCCTTGACGATCTCTTCCGCACTGAGTTGGGAGAGGAAATCAGGGAATTCTTCCCTAGGAATAAGGGCTCGGTCGAGTCGGTTGAGCACATATGGGAGGCCTTCAAGGTCACTATCAGAGGGTTTTGCATTTCCAAAAGCCACGGGGTACTACGAGATATCTTGCGTACCATCACCACACTGGAGGGGGAGCTGCGGGACCTAGAGCTACAAATGGCGGAGGATACTGATCCACGCCTACAGGTAACCTTTCGGGAGACATTGTCCAGATACGAGGAAGAGGCTGCCAGGGAAGCGAAGTACCGGGGCAAACACTGGGTGGCCCGGAGATATTGTGAGGGGGATAGGCCTGGAAAAGTACTAGCTGCACTCACACGTGTACCACGAGAACACAACACTATATTAGAACTTACCGATGCGACTGGTGCCACCATTAGAGACTCAGATGCGATACTTACTGCTTTCACAGCACACTACTCGACACTATACACATCCACAGCAGAGGCGGACGCACCATATGCCGAATATCTAAACGACGTAGCACTTTGCTGGCTTAGCGACGGGGATAGGGAGTTCCTAGCGGCACCTTTCGAGCTGGACGAGGTTCGTGAGGCCATCATGTCCCTCAAAAACGGTAAGGCTCCGGGGCTTGATGGCATTCCGGCTGAATTTTACAAAGCCTATATCGATATAATGGCGCCCGTGCTTAGTGAAGTCTTTACCGAATCCCTCACTGATGGGAGACTACCCTGCTCTATGCGCGAGGTAGTTATCACCTCCCTCCTGAAGCCAGATAATGAGCCCACCTCCTGTGACTCCTACCGTCCACTTTCCCTTTTAAACTGCGACGTCAAGATCCTTGCCAAGATTCTAGCTACACGACTCTCGCTGCTCATGGCCAGAATTGTCCTACCCGACCAGTCTGGATTTGTAGCGGGCAGATCCACGTCCCATAATCTCCGCACCCTTTTCTCCCTGCTCCGTACGGTCCACCCTGACGTCCCAGTGGCGGCGGTGTTCCTAGACGCCACCAAGGCGTTCGACTCTGTTGAATGGCCCTACCTCTTCTCGGTCTTGGCCAGTATGGGATTCCCTAAGATGTTCTTGGCCTGGGTGCGCCTCCTATACACGGACCCTACGGCAAAAGTACTAATAAATGGAAAACTGTCACAGCCCATTAACCTTACAAGAGGCACCCGTCAAGGATGCCCGCTCTCGCCTCTACTATTTGCTATTGCGGTCGAGCCTCTGGCCTGTCGCCTGCGTCAACTACACCGAGCTGGAGCGGTACAATGCCTGCAGCGGCAAATCGATGTGTCCCTCTATGCGGATGACATCACGCTGTACGTTAAATACCCGTCCCTACACCTCAATCCCCTGCTTCGTGAATTCGTCCTTTTCGGGGGGCTGTCTGGTGTTCACATCAATTGGTCCAAATCGCAATTCTTTCCTCTTACAGACGCGGTGCACGACTTCCCCCTTGATTATCCACTGGTATGGTGCCGAGATGATCTCCGCTATTTAGGGATCCGTATTGCTCGGGACAAGGACGAGACACTCCGATCTAACTATGGAGTAGCCATGACCAAATTGACTGCCTCCGTCGATAGGTGGATCACGTTGCCACTCTCCATGGCTGGAAGGGCCTCCCTCATAAAAATGGTGATACTGCCCCGCTTCCTGTACCTTTTCCTAAACATCCCCTATTACCCCGGTGCCTTCTTCTTCAAGACACTCCACACAGAACTGCGCAGACTCTTTTGGGGTGGCAAGTCTCCCCGATTAAAGTGGTCAACGCTGACCCTTCCCTATGACCAGGGAGGGTTCGATGTCCCCGATTTTGAAACATACTATTTGAGTGCACAGGCGCATTTTGCCTATCACTGGATGGCTCCCACTCCCTTCATGCCACATATAGCGGTGGAAGACTGGATAGTACACCCGCTCCCGCTGAATGGCCTGCTACACTGTCCCGAGACTTCCATCGACACTGCAGATACCTCGGTATCCTGCACATTGGATGCATTGCGCCGCATCGCTCGGCGATTAATATGCATACTGCCCTACTCCCCCAGGCTACCGCTTACCTATCACCCGCGGCTTTCCTTGTTGTCGGAGCTGGGGTTCCAGCGGCTCTGTGGCAAGCTTCTTATCACCCGCTGGGGAGATCTGTTCCAAGACGGTCATTTTAAATCGGCTGACCTTTTCTTTAGAACGCACGAACATACACCCCTTGAACTCTTTTACTATGTTCGGCTGCGAGCCGGGATGCGGGACATCCTACCCGACTACCCTGATGAGCCAGCGACCCTGCCGCCACTACACTTCCTTTTAGGGTCTCAGGATGGGACCCATTTGGTCTCTGGGCTCTACCGCCAAATCCGGAGTGCTGCCCCATTGCAAGCCTCTGCTGCCCGCCTGCACTGGTCTGCGGAGCTTGGACTGGAGCTTTCGGACGACCAATGGAAGCACTGCTGTGCATTAACCTCCCGCATTTCTGCCAGTTGCAGATTAAAAATTATACATTACAAATTTCTTCAGAGAATATATTACACGCCGGTTCGGAAGCACAGATTTGGGCTGGCCGATAATGATCGCTGTGAGCGTTGTCGTGCAGAACATGCTGGTTTTCTTCACCTGGCGTGGTCCTGCCCACAGATCGCCGACTACTGGCGACAGGTCATCGAAGCCGTTGCGGAGATGGTAGACGAGGAAATTCCTGCTGACCCACTGGTAGCCGTCCTCGGATACACCAAGCAGTTGCCCAGAGAATACAGAAAATTCATTGACATGGCATTGCTTCTGGCCAAGCGGCGTGTTGCTTGCCGTTGGAGCAGGGGCAGAGCGCCCAAGTTCAAGGACTGGTTGACTGACTTAACATACTGCCAGGACCAGCATACCACCTTTGCTGAACTGCTGCCTCTTTCGTGCCGACCCAGGGACGTTTAGGATCCACTGGTACACTACTTGCTTAAACGCTCAAACGACGATGTGCAGTCGGATGACGTGCCTGCCGCTCCCCAGCGCCACTGACATTCTTCCCATACATGTCCTGTGATCTCGGGATGGCTTCACGGCCTTCCCTCATTGGACATAGGTCACTGCCCCCGTAGATTCCCCGTAGAGAGAGCTGCCCCGCCTGGGCGGGAATGCCCTATCTCCCCTCTCCGTGCCTACACGTCCCCATCGCCACCACGACGCGAAATCACCTCCTCTGGCGAGCTGTGTCCTTCGTGCCCCATGGCTTCTAACACTGACACCCCACGGACGCCAACAGCCCTTGAGAATTAGCACTGGACACATCACTACCCACACCGCGCCTCCTGCTGAGACCACCAGAATACACCATTGACACACATTTCCACTACGCAGTCATACACTACCTCTTAGTTGCAACCTGGTTGGGGAGTTTCTTGGTTCCTGTTATGCAATCTACAAAACAGCAGTGAGAGATTTCTCTCGCTCAAAAAAACCTGTTCGACTGCTGCTCATCCTAGCTTGGCCTACGCCATCGGACACGGAGACTATGCTGTTTCAATCTGTAATATGCCGTCGGGCCCCCGGGATGCCGACAAACAGGCTGTGTATTGCATCTCCTATTTCGCTGCCGGCCTCCGGGTTGTAGGCGATTCCAAGCTGTGTATTTTACTATGCCTCTTTTTCTCAATAAAGCAGATTTGAACCCCCAAAAAAATAAATAAATAAATAATAATCATATATTTTGTTTGGGAAAGCGTTGGTGAAATTTTGTTCTTGAAGGGAGTTTTGTTTATCACTTCCCAATCAATCAGAATATTACTTTAGTTCAATTCCATTTACCATTTTAGTTGTTTACAGGAGAGGCTCTTTATGAGGTTTGGTTGCAGATGTTTGTAAATTCTGGAGAACATGTGTCCTGCTTTTGAAAGGAGACCTAACAGGGGTGGTAGAGATCGTTCCGCCATCAAGAATGAACCCTTTGTCACCTGTACTCTCAGTTTTAATAATTTGTAGAGGTCTAGGTTGTCTAGACTGAATTTGTGTCTGCAGAGAGGCAAAAGGTTGAGGTAAGTCTCCTTTGCAGATGTCTTTGATAAGATTAATACCCTTAGCCGACCATTTAGGCTAGAATATTGAGAAGCCATTAATCTAGATTTTAGGGTTGTTCCATAGGGTGGCCAAATTAGAGTTCCCTATCTTAGTTGTAGATTTGAGGTCTAAATGTAAGAGATCATTTATTGTGTTCTGTATGATGTATTTGGAATGCGCTAAATTAGAGGAATGCATTGTCAAGAGAGCGTCCAGGGGGATATTGATTATAAGTGATTCTTCTACTGTTACCCATGCTGGAGTATATTCTGGGTTATCGAGGAACCAGTTTGCACCTTGTTTACAGAGAAAAGCTGTTTGGTAGTTTCTAAATATGGATAATGCAAGTCTGTCTTTATCCGTGGCCAGTCTTATATTTTTGGAGCGCGATTCTAGGTTTCTTTCCCAGCCAAGGAAAGTTATTGAAAATGTTATCTATCTTTTTCAGAGAGAGTCATGGGTAGCATACTAATAAGGTAGTTAACCAATGGTGTGATCATAATTTTCAGAGTCTCAGCCCTACCCCACCAAGATAGAAATTTGGGGGACCACCTGTGAAGCAGAGTTTTGATTTAAACAAGTAAGGATTTTTCATTGGTTTGTAGGGTGGTAATTAGATCACTGGTGAATTCTAGCCCCAAATATTTATTGCAATCTTGTTGCCATACCAGCCCAGAGGACCCTAGAATCTCTTTGTTACCAAGATTATTTAGGAGTTTGACTTCAGAGTTATCTTTATTGAGAGTATAGCGGGAGACTTGTGAGAACTCTTGGATTGATGACATTAAGGCCTGTATGGCGGAGGGGGCTTTTCCCAAGATGATTAATATGTCATTTATTTAATTTATTTATTTTAATGGTTTTATATAGCGCTGGCTAGACCCGGAGGTATCAGAGTGCTTTACATGAACATCAGATCAATAATTACAGGTTACATCGTTACAAAGGTTACACAGTTATTAGAGTATGGCAACATAGTTACTTGTAAGGTTGAGATAAACAATAAGCACAAATACGGAAGGGGAAAAGCAGGCAAGGGGAAAGATTCAGGGGAGGGGGGTAGGCGCTGGGGAAGTAGACAGGTGATGAAGGCGGGAAAGAGAAGGAGTGGGTGAAGGACACTGCATGGAAAGAGGAGGGGAAGGGCGGCTGGGACACAAACCGGTAGACGAGACAAACCAACGTTCAAAGTCCAGTAAACTATGATCCCAGGGGAAGTGGTATCACTTTTCTATCTCTGTTGTGGGAGGCTCCCTTTACACAGTGGATTCTCTCAGAGGGGTCTCTGAGACTCCTAAGCCTATATACTGGATCCTTCCCCAAAAAGGGGAGAGGGAGGGATTTGGCAAGGGGTGCTATACCATACCTCATCTGTGAGTGGCTCCGTTGGCGCAGTGGATTCTCTCAGTGGGTTTGCTGACACTCCAGAGTATAAATATTGGATCTTTCCCCAACAAGGGGAGAAGGAGTGCCTAGTCAAAGGGCACAAAGGACAGGGGGCTAGGCAGAGTAGCAGGCAGGGGGAGAGATTCAGGGGAGAAGTAATAGGAGCTAGGGAAGTAGACAAAGAGAGAAAGAGTACTAAATGGGAACATATTTAATTAATGAGTTATTATATAGCGATGGCTAGACCCGAAGGAAACAGAGCGCTTTACATGAGGATCAATAATGTTGCACTTTACATCAGTTAAAAGTTACAGAAGTATCGAGAAAAGCATTTAAAGAACAAAGGGGTACAAAAACTCCCAAGTACATGCACACGCAAACACCATCACATGCACAGACATGCCCAAGCACACACAAATGCGCTCACACTCTCATACACGCACAGATGCACACACACACAAGCACACATATAGAAACTACCACAAAAAAACAAAAAAAGCGGCGATTTTGATTGTAGTAGAGCTAAATATCATGCCTGGGATATTCTGATTTTCCCTCAGGTGTTGAAGCGCTAGTAGGAATAAAGGGGGTGAAAGGGGCAGCCTTGCCAGGTACCTTGTTTTAGGTCTAAAGAGGCTGAGACCGGCTCTGACCCTAGCGCATGGTTTGAAAAAAATGACGAGAAATAAAAGTATTTCTTCTCGTTGTGCCACTCCTATGCCTCCCGTGTGGAGGAGTAAGATTCTGAAGCATTCCCAGGTTTACTACACTTTGTAAATCTGGGAAAATGTCAGGTTCCATCGATTTTGCGTTGGAGCACCGACAGCAACACCCACGCAGAGTAAAGCATGAAGGGGCCCATATTTACAAGGCCATGAAAAGACACCCAGGGTGGCTTTACGTGGGCTTGTAAATAGGGACAGGCACTCTTCACCACCGGTGCATCTAAAAAAGTGGCACACCAGCAGTGCAATGGGCTTATAAATGAGGCCCATATATTTTCATCATTTTAAGTGTATATACTCATCACCTGTCACTTCTGCACAAGCACTTTTTTAGCACTTTTTTTCTCACGATGGAACAGCCATTTTATTTTAACCTTTGTGTATATATTACAAAACCTTAATATATGTGATGTTTTGCATATTTGTAGCTCTGATGTTGTATTTGTTTCAGTTTTCTCTCCTTTTTGACACTCTTTAGGTTCTAATTTAACAGTAATTATTGGTTCTAAGAGATTTTTTTTCTTCTTACAAATACCTTTGATAGTTACTGTTAGACCATTGGCTTGAGTCTCTCCTCCATTTTTTCTGTTTGCCTCTACTGTTTTACGATGTTTTGCTGGTATATGCTTTGGGCGCCGTGTCACTGCTGATCAGTGCCATAGCGCAAGTGCTCCATATGTTAAATTGATGTATCTATGGTATCCATGTTTGGCCTTATTTGGTTTACTGTCAGTCCCTAGTCTAGTGCACCAGGAGTGCCGGGGCTTGTAAACGCAAATGCCGCTCGTGGGCTTGCAGCACGTGTTGTGCCACCCACAGGAGCGGCCTTGTAAAAGAATGTCTACGGGTCGGTCATTGCGAGACCCACGTGCAGTCTTGCACTGTCACGTCGGCTGCGCAGGTATACCTACCTGCCAGCCCCTCCAACCTTCCCTTAACTTCATGTTAGTCACCCCTATGGTAGGCCCATGGGCAGGGTGCATTGTAAGTGTAAGGCAGGACAAGCCTGACCAAGTTGGTCTGTCCTGATAGTGAAGTGCCGCCATATTAGGGCTTCACTATTGCGAGGTAGCCTGCTCTCCGTTGGATAGAATGGGCCGCCGGGATTGTTAACGCTATGATCCTAGCTGGCTCGGGGAGCATGGTGCAATGTCGAGTTTGGTATCCCTGAACTCGGGGTTTAATTACGCATCCGTTGGTGTGGATGGTTTTTGGACTCTGGGTTCGAAAATAGTACTTTTGGAAAGTGTCTATTTTCTTATCTAACCATATCTGGTCTCTGCTGGTCTTGCGTGTGTGTGACAGGAGCTGGGTGGCTCCAAGAGGTCTGGATGAGTCAGTGTGGGATGAGTGGGACATTACGTTGAGAGTAGGGGGAGAGTAGTTGTTGATAGCCTGCCTTGCCTGATACAATGCTGGCTCCACCTCCTGCCAAGCGACTGATGGCTCTGTGCCTGCCCTGGACGATCCTGGCCCCACCTCCTGCCAGGAGGACGATAGCTCTGCTCCTGCCGGTGTCAATGCTGGCTCCACCTCCTGCGGGGCGTCTGAGGACCCGGCCCGGCGCAATGAATAGGCCAGGTGCCACTGCCTAGCTCCACCCACCACAGACCCAGGGTGTTGGGAAATCCCCGGCATAGACAAAGGGATCAAAGACGAAAAGGGGTATAAGAGGAGGACCCCTGAACCAAGAATTTAGATCACTTCTGACAAGGAACCCTGTAACCAAGGACAAGAAGCCTGCTGATCTAAAGGACTGCTTACCCCTTCTGCCGGTGTGCTGTTGTTGGGGGAATCCTGCAGTGCTTCTTTATTTTTGCCAAGGAACCAGGAGAGAGGAACTGGGTGTGTACTCTCACGCTTGCTAAGAAAATCTCCAAGGACTGGAAGAGTGCCAGTCTCCTGCCGAAGTCACAGGGCCAAAAGACTTCACCTGCTAAAAAGTGCTATCCGCTGGAAGTTTGAATCCAGCACCTCTGAAAAGAACAGCATCACGACGACCGGACGCTGGGCCCAACCGACGCCAGCAGCAACGCCAGTGAGTAGGAGTACGGCTCTAACTCCAGAGGACCTCGTGTCTGCCCCGCTGCTGATCGCATCCACCGTGTGCCCTTCGACGCCGTGAGCGCTGCTCACTCTGTGCAACTGCATCATCGACAACGCCTGCTGAGGCCTGATCGACACCGAAGAAGCGACGCCGGATTGCTCGACGCCGCTGATCATCGTGTGCTTCATTTTTCTAAGGTACTGTGTTGTTGGGGGTCCGTGTGACTCCCGGCCCGACGCAGCGCTCCTCGCGGTCGACGCCGAACCTGTGGATTATCTCTGCCCAGCGTTGTGTAGCTCCCGTGTGAGTTACCCTGTTGCTAAGAACTGTGTTTCCAAGAAGAAGATTTGCTTGATACTAAAAGACTTTTGTGCTAAAGAAGAAACTACCTTTGAACTATCCTTTTTCCTTCCCGAACGTATTTATTCCGATTGTGTACAGTTTTGCCGTTATTTGGTCTTGTGCTAAGTCTTATATAAAAATACTTATTTTTATAATACTACAGTGTCGTGTCCATTTGTAGTGTATTCACTTTATTACTGTACGTGGTCATAATTGCTTAACACACAGCCTCTGAGATAAGCCTGTTCTGCTCTGCCAAGCTACCAAGGGGGTGAGCAGGGGTTATCGAAGGGTGTGATCCCCTTGCCCTAACTAGAAAAGGAGTGTCCCTATTTGTCAGGAGTGTATACCTCTGCCAACTAGAGACAGCCGGTTCTAACAGTTACTGCTTGGACCATTTTGTTGTCCGTACCACAGTATGCTTCACAGCAGACAGCACATGCTCTGTTTAGGAAGCTCGACCTAAAAATTGCTAAGACATTCAAAAGGGTTTTTTCCACAACCTGTATTGTCCATGTTGTCCCCACATGCAAGCCCACCCTCCTTTCCCTCCCACCAACAAAAAACACTATGACACGGCCCGCGATGGCCACATTGTAGCACTTTATGTTATGTTTTTACTTTTGGCCACGCTGCACAACAGGCGTGCTGCTGTACAACATGGTTAAAAAATATTGACAAAGGCAATACCTCTCGTAGGCACAACCATTGGCTTTGCTAATGCTTATTCTGGTTGTGCTAAGCACAAGACTGATGTGTGTACTTTCCATGAAATAGCTGGCTGGTATTTACATCATATTGTATCACACAAAAGGAGAGATACAGGGCATTAGTGGGCTCACACCTGCCCTTAGTCACTAATCAAAACACAAAAATGGAATGACACCCAAGCACTTAACCCCAGTTTGCTATTTAGCAAAACATGAGAAAGGGATGTGTTGACATCCCTTCTACCGCTACCTACTTCCTTCCCAGTTTATTGGCAATTCCCAAAGTGGACGAAGATGGCTCAGTTACGTAATGTGACATGCTTCATCGTTTGCCCACTCGTCCCACCCTGGATTATGGTACTGTCAGGGCGGACTCGACCTCATGCTGGGGCTAACCTGAGAGAGTTCATAGATATTAGTTATCTGGATAATACTATGATCCAGTTGACTGGATAGGCCACAAAAGTGTCCTTTATTCAGGTGGTATCCTAGGTATTTAAAAAGTTTACCAAAGTAACTACAGGGTAATGACCAATATGCGTCGCTGTATGAATGTTTACTCATATGCAGCATGTCACATACATTACGTGAATTAGCTATTCTTGTCCAATCCAGTGCTGGGGTGTCACGCTATCTTTGTGTTTTGATTAATATTTACAGCAGTCAGTATGCTGGGAACAAAGACACCACTCTCAGGCCCAGATGCCACATCCTTAAAAACAAAACCATGTGATCTGACTCCTCACTTTCAGACCCAGCTGGTTGGTGCAAGCAGCTATTCACAAACCATACCGCCTTAGTCCCAAGTGCTTATAGCCTACTCCCCATCAAAACATCACATGGGCTTGAAAATACTATAAAGTCTGAGGCACAACCAGGCCCGGTTCCAGGAATTTTCATCTTGATGGGCCAAGGGCAAGTTTGGGTGGGCCCAATTTTTGTACATTCTGGAGGTAACCTACAAGCCCAAGATTACATCATATCTTCTCCCAGGTATACAGTGAATCTAGAGAGTTATTTGAAATTAAGTCTATACTCAACAGTCCCAACCCTTATAATTTCCAGCATGCCAGGCTTCAACAAAAGCATCCAGATTCCAAGAAGATCCTAATAGTAGTTCAGAGTTACCACACCTAAGCCTGGACAATTCACACTAGGAACACTGGATACTTACTTGCAATTTGCCCAAACACCTATTTCTTTACATACGGTGTACTTTGTAACTGTATATTTTCATACCATTCTTTTGTGGTAAACTTTCATTGATAAAAAAGTTTAAAAAACAGCAACACGTTTGAAAAAAAAGAAAGCTGCATTGTTGACAACTAAGAGCAGTTTTCATGCCTGGAAAGTATAGAAACCATTAATTGCGGTTAAAACAGGGAAATGTATGGGGCCATATTACACAGAGTGCCCCTGTTACAGAAGACCCACAGATGCTTGTGCTGCCCCTTCTGTAACACCGAAGTGCTGGAACGCATGTATAGCCAGTGCTATCATCAGGGGACGTTCCCTCATTTGCATGGGGCGTGACCCCTAGCAAACAAGAAACATTTCTTAGCGCTTAGCCCATCCCTATTATGGATGTGGGCGCAGAGGCAAACAGACACACAACATGTAAAACAAAAGCAATCATCCAGACTAGGAGAATACTCCCGCATGGTTGAGTTTTGTAACAATTTGAACTGAATGCTCCATAAAGTGCATTTGCTTCTCTCGAGTCATGTCATGTTATGTTGGTTTGCAAAGTGCATTCTCACCCAGGAGGGTATCCTGGTGCTGAGCAGGTGTGAGATTAGCCAAGCTTAGGGCCAAATGTGGTTACTTGTAAAGGCAGGTTCAGCTTCTTGTGGAATTCAAGAAATGAAGAAGAGGCTTGGTTGTTTAACGGCACATCATTTCATGCTTTAGGAGCAATGTAGGTGAAGGTTACACTGCTGGATCTGGTTTCCCATATGCATGGGTTGTGGGAAAGTATGAATCTTGCTAGCTGAGGTGTCTGAAAGGTTTGTGACAGCAGATGATATTGTTGAGGTATGCTGGGCCAGAGTGCCTTAAAAGTTTGGTTGAGGAGTTTGAAATGTGCTTATGTATGTAGGTAGCCAGTGTAGGGCCTTGAAGTGAGGTGATATTGTTAAAAAGGCTTTCAAAGACAACCAGTAACCAAAGACCCTTTTATGTTGCCCGGCGGTATCGCCTCTATGACCCACCAATGTTAATCAATGAAGAAGCAGGCGCTGGAGACTGGAAGGCAGGAAACGAGGATTTTATTCTCTCCGGAGGAGAACACATCAATTCAGACAGCAAGTATCGTCACGAGGTGCTCTAACCACATCTCTGAGGCCTGGCCTCTTATACTAGGGTTTATGACCTTTATTGCACATAACACATTCTCGCAACACTTTGATAGTTGAAAGAACATCCTCGGAATCTCCCCTTCAGGCCCGTTCCCACATACATTTACAGTTGGATTCCCCACCCCGGTCACAACAGGTGATGGTTGTCGCACAGCAGGGCATTCCGCCGATTCACGGAATGCATGGGGTTGATCGGATCTCATAGGGTAGGGGCTTTGATCGGCTCGAGGGTCTTTTGATGGGGAGGGGAAGCTTCCTACTGTACGGGGTAATAAACAGTATCCGCAGGGCCAGGTGGCGGCCTGGGAACAAGGAAGACAAACGGGGACACAGGAAAAGGGGGTTTGCATCAAAAGGATCTGAGGCCATGAAAGGAATGAGGGGAGGTGTCGCGCTGGGAACAGGATGGGGTTCTGTGGTGAAGCTGCGCTGAAGAGGGGTTTATGACCCGAGGCATGAGAGAGCGGGGGTTGTCAGCGTGCGGGGGGGATGCTTGCGAGGTTAGGAGAGAGAGAGAGAGACGCGCTGGCTATCAGCGAGGGGCAGGGAGGCCATGGTGCTCAAAATGGCTGCCGCTTACGCGCACGAATGGGCTCGAAAAGGGGCAAGATGGCGCCGATAATGTTCACGTTTGCAGTCTAATCTTTAACAGTCCTCCCTTTAACATTTCCAAGACATCTTGCTGCCCTATTTCCTATCTATACCTATTGCAGCGATCATAAGTAAGGGAGAGGGGACTTAGGCAAAGGAACTGTACATAAACATCATATTATAAACATCACATTGAAAAAAATCTCATCATCTAGTAAGCGGGTTCATCGTTAAGTTGGTTGCAGAAAAAGTCATCGTAATGTAATATCAGACTAGAATTACGTAGCGAGGGCGTTGGGTACAGATCATAGATACTTATAGTCATTCGAAATAGGAACTGGTAAGTTATCATATAAGTAAGTCCTTGTTTGTATTCGGCGGGAGCATAGTTAGTCCAATGGTGATTGGGAGAGAAAGGAGATATAGAAAAAAATATCAGAGTTTTCGGTGTCTTTGTCGTCTTCTGTTGGCACTGTTGAGCACCTGGATTACAATTTGTTCTGTCAACAGAAATGTTCATGTGGATTGAGTCGTTGGGGGTCTGCGGGTAGGGGTACACTTTGTTTGGTTTCGTCAGACCTCATAGGAGAAATGCGTTATGGTTTTGGAGCAGGTGCATTTTCTTCCGTAACGCAGAGCATAGGATTGTGATGAAAAGTGCAATTGTCCCTGAGTTGTGGGATCTGTTTGTTTCTTGAGTCTCTGTGGTGGGTATTTCCTGTTGCTTCCATCATCATTGAGGCGTTCAGCAGCGGGTAGAACCACATACTTCGTTCATCTTCTCTTTAGGGGCGACCCTTGGTGGAGTTCTAGGTCACCGTTCTGAGATTAACATAGTTCGTGGTCTACTTAGCCGGAGCTCCCTCCCTTTTGACGCAGGGAATACCCTTCTCTGGGTAGCTCAGTAGGATTTTGGAGGAACTTGGAAGTTCAGGTGGAAAGGTGTGGGTGTGAACAGTCCTTATGGTAGGTCGGAGGAGGAGGGGATGGAGCAGGGCCAAGTCGGGAACAGATCAGGGGGACGGAGAATTTGAGACAGGCGGGTCCATAACCAAGTTCAGAGAGCGGGGACCTTTTGGCACACGTCGATCATAGAGCAGGGGCTTCAGGTCAGCCCTTTCCTTAGTTTTGTCTGAAACAGTGCCTCATCCTGCGACTCCTTACTGCTGTGGTCTCGCCTCGGCCTCCGTCGTTGATGTTCCACGATCCGCAGTCAGGCCGCGTGCTCCCACATCCGGTCTCTTTCTCCTCCGACAGTGATACCCTTGAATGAGTTTTGAAAAGACAGTCTTTAGAGATTTTGCAGAAGAAGGTAATTACATAAATCTATTTCTCTCCCAACACCAAGCAACTGGGGTAAACACTCGCTACATTTGAGATTTTGCAGCCAACGTATAAACAATTGATGATGGGTTTGCTGGATTCCTTACAACTTTTCCCTTGTGGCTAATTCTTTGGCGTTTTGTTGGTTATTACATTCATTCGTAATAGGTACGAGGTCTGGTACCCATTCATTGCATTCGTCTATTATAGTAGATGTCAGTTCTTCTGGTAGAGACCCATTTCCCTAGTACGAGTCTTGCAAGGCTAGGCTGGTCTTCGGGGCTTTGTATTTTACGAAAAAGTGCAACGTGCTATTCACCATAGTCTGATAGGCATCCTTCTGAGGGATGAACATAGGCTAAACGACTCTTCATTACATTAAAACATCCTATTTTCAACAAGGCTTACTGCAACAAGTTCTTTCGATATTCGATCTAATTTTAACTTTGCACACATCTTCCTAACTTTCTATATAAATTCTCGCAACCTGGTTACTACAAAAACTCGGGGGGGGCTTGCGATAATTATTAAACTTATCCTTGGGGTGGGTGGGGTCTTATGGAAAGCAATTAGGAACACAGCGAATTGGAGCAAGGGGCGTTTTTCAGGTTCTCGTTCAGGGCAGCTGATACCAAACTGGGGGCATTTTGGGAAGACGGGGGTGTCTCGATCATTCCTTACTGCTTGGGGTATGGAGACAATTTGGAATGGGGATGGTCGCATTACCACAGACATATTTTATCATAGAAGCCACTGACAAATAGTTCCCTGACGGTGGGTCAAATTTAGGGAACCTTAGTCGTCTTACCTGTCCCTTTCCTCTTGGCCAATTCAAATTTCATCCATATTTAGCAGAAAAGGAGAGGTAGTAACGTGGTACCGATACAATTTTATTTAGGACGAATTTGTGCAAATACTTGTGGTATTTGGGGCCAATCAGGAGGTGCACCAGGTTCGCCAATTAGGTGCCAGTCGCTAGGAAGAGGGAAAGTGTGGAGGGGTGGAAGAGAGAGAGAGAGAGAGAGAGAGAGAGAGAGAGAGAGAGAGAGAGAGAGAGAGAGAGAGAGAGAGAGAGAGAGAGAGAGAGAGAGAGAGAGAGAGAGTGAGAGAGACAATAGGCCAAACAGTACACGTGTGACATGGGGAATGACCGTGTATTGTTTGGGCTATTCAGAGCGTTACCCAACGTTAGACGTTTCGGGTCTGTGTTAGGATGTAGAAAGCATGCAGTTTTGGGACGGAAGAGCATTAGGTCAGGTACAGAAAGGTCGTGCATTGGGTAGGGCGTCTTTTTGTGTCGTCTTGCAGCGTTAGTCCGTTTTCATGCATCGGGCGTGACGTGGCTCCAGATCCTTTATGGTACCCTAATCGGGACCCCAATGTAATCTGCAGAGGGAAAAAAGGAGGAAAAGGGGGAGGTGGGGGGACAACATTCGAACACATCAAATGTACGGCCACGAAAGTCCTTTACTTACCGCATACTCGTACTGATCTCTTCGGGATATAATCCCTAGGGTCTTGGTTTCTGAAGTCAAGGGGGCGGGCAATGTGATAGGTGGTTCATGGGGGGGGTTCGAGGATGGCGTTAAGGATCGTGTGTAGGGAAACGCTAAAAAGGGGAATCAGAGGTGCCTAGCGTGAGGTACCCGGTTTTGTAGATGTATCCGGCCATCGGGATCCTTAAATCATTCCCAAAGCTGTGATGTTCTATGGCATATCAGTTCTTCGTTCAACCCTGTACCTTAGTACCTTCGACCACCATATCTTTATAACATTTTATCAATCACACCGCTTTACTTTACCCATTCTCAGAAGTCGAGGTCCTTCTTCATACGTAAGTTCCTGAGCTCAGTCGCATATTTTGGAGGCAACGTATCATACCTTTGATTCGATCATCAATCCAGGGCCGAACAACCATTTCTCAGATAACCTTAAAAAAAGGAGCAGAACGGTTGCGCACAGAAAAACCCTCCCACCGATTCCCATATTTACAAAAGTATGTGATGCCTATTCATAGTTTTGAAGACCTTTATTTGCATAATCATTCAGTACGTAAAATGTGAGAGTGCAATCATATTTTGGCCGGACATGTCGACGATGGAAGCACATACAGTAGGGGGTTATTTTGTGGCACAAGAATATGTTAAAAAGGTCTAATTAATTATTTGCAAGTAACTAAAAACATTTCATTGCGTGACGAGGGATCAGGGGCATTTCAGTTCATAAATGGAAACACAGTCAAGCTCATTGTAATCACATTTCCTAGATGTATACCGTGGGTGTGCATCATAAGCGACATTATGTACCAGTTACAATAAATATCAAAATAAATCGTTCATTGAAATCAACATTTTTACGGAACCCCTTTCAAATGTTCGCCAAGTGAACCCTCCTCCCTTTTTCATCGAGTGCGCAATGGTTCGTATATATATCTTAGTACATCAAGTTTCATTAGCTAAGGAACACCACGAGGCATCCGTTAGTTCCTATTGATACCGGCGCCATTTTGGGCGAGGCCGGTTTAGTCCGGAAGTAGCATCAGGGGCAAAAAATGTCCCCGACGATTGGCGGTTGGACCAGGGTCCCTTTCGGCAGTTCAAAAAACTGTGCTAACAGAGGGGCTGGTGGTGTGGACCGTCAATCAAGAGAGGGAGGGGGTAGAGTCTTTCTTACCGGGTCATGTTGATGTTCAGCCGGAACTTACTCGAGTTCGTTAGCCCATAATGTTCCTGGGTGGTTCAGACGGAAGCTGATGCAGACACGAGAGCACCGCCATCTTGTTGCTGTGCCGTGGTTATTTCATTAGTGATCAATGCAGCTGTTCCCCACCGGAAGCCTGAAGGGGCTGAGGGCTCTTGGGACTTTGGTAGAATCTTCAAAGTCGAGGGGATGTTTATCGATGGTGGGGGCTTGCGCCCAGGTGGGCAAGCGCCCGAATTGTAATTTCGGACAAAGTTACTCCAGCGGCCTAGACCCGCCTTCCGAGGGCCCAGACGCCATTTTGAGACCCTGCAGCAGCCGCCCTTCGTCGTATCTATCAGGAGTGGAAGAAACTTCTTGTGGTGATGAAAGACAGAACATCATGCTGTTGGAGCAGGACATTTTGGTTCGGGGCGCCAGGGTGCAGCAGTGGAGCCTTCATCTGGGGAGGTGAGGGAGGCTCGCCCGTGCCGTCTCCCTCTCCCGGCGCATCCCACGCCGTCCCTTTTGAATCAGGGGTGCACATGATGACCACCCTACACCCCTGATTCCGACTCTTGGGGGACCATTGTACATCCGGTGCTCCGCAAGTATGCCCGTCGGACATTGTATGTCCTGTGCTGCGTAAATATACCAGTCGGGCATTGTATGTCCTGTGCTACGCAAATATACCAGTCGGGCATTGTATGTCCTGTGTTGCGGAAATATACCAGTCGGGCATTATATTTCCTGTGCAGTGTAGGTATATGGCCGTCGCCCGGCTGGAGGACATCGGCGCCGGACCAGGGCAGGGAAGCCTCCTACCTGTGGAGGCGGGAGAGGCTCGTCCGCGTCGCCTCTCCCTCCCTGCCCACCCTGCATCCGCTCGATGGAGGAATTCGTGATGGCCGGACCAGGAGATACGAGGGAGGGGGTCATTTGCATCCGCCCCCTTCCTACTCGTGGCCCGGGGGACGCCATCCCTGGAAGGGTAATATGGGAAGACCATTTCATTGCCTGCTTTGTGGAGCCTCCAGTACCTTCTCGCCGGCGATCTCTTTTGGCCCATGGCTGCTGGCAGGCCCCGCCCCACACGTGCTATGTGTTTCGGATGGGCGGGACCATCGAACTGTTACATTTCGAGGACTTCCGGAGTGAGCATAATACGTTTTATATTTCTCCTATTAGTACAGTTTGTTTTAGAGAGTGTTCTACTAGTTATTCTATTTACCGTTGGTTGTGTGTTTTCTTTACCGTAATTAAATCCTAAGTTATATAATAGACGCTTGGCTTCCTTGAGTCCTTTCTCTAACGGGGGTTGTTTACACTGGTCTGTAATTGTGTTTGGTTTTCAGAGTGGGGGAGCAACAGAGAGCAATCAGTCCCAGAACTCTAACATGTCGTTAAAATTGGTCTGACGAAATCTGTGCCATCCAGCATAATCAAACGGGGTGGTTCTGTCTGTCCTGTCTGCACTAGTCTGATTGGTTTTTATCTCGCGCCTTTTCCCTTTCTGTCGGCCTGTCCTTTCTGTCGACCCTCCGTTCTTACCTATGCTCTGCAGAGTCGGGCATTGGGCTTTCCAGTGCCCGAGACATTTACAGAAAGCACATTGGTTTTGTTTTAAATCCGTTCGACCTGTGCATAGTGTCGGGGGATTACCTTCGGGTCGTTGTGTCCCGGGGTTGACTTGTCGGCACATCCCTTTACACCGTTCTCTTTTCATGTCTACTCCTCGGAACTGTGCCATCGCTGGCCCTTCCCTTTGCCTACTAGACGTTTGGAGGGTTGTCCGTCGTGTCCCTTCACCTTTTCTGAATTTGTCGCCTTCCCTTCGTCGTGTGGCTTCTCTGCGCCACATACCGAGACTATCGAGCATAATAGGTGTTGTTTCATTCCTACGAAGGGCTATTTCTACCGTTTCTATTTTGTCAAGATCGAAGGATCCTCTCAGTGGCCACTGACTTTCTCGATCCTTTTTCGTATATTTATGCCACAGCTCACTATAGGCTATAGCGATTAATCCATGCTTCATGAACATGTCCTTATTAGGGGTGCCTTCCAGCGGAGCCGGATGGTTCATCTCTAATAAGCGGTCCGGGCTAAACAGGCTACTAACCAGTGGGGAGAAGACAGGCATGAAGGATCACAATGGGATAATAGTCAGCACTACCTATCTTATCGCTGCGTGCAAAGACTAGACAGAATATTTCTATTCTACGTTGTTTGCACGTAGTGAATACCTCATGAACCAATCTTGAGCAATCAATGTTTAGGTCAAAAATAAAAAATCAATATGGTCAATGGGGAGAATAAGTAGGCTCGCAGAGGTTCGCGTCACCTACCCTTTCACTATCTGCAAAGAGGGGACCTATTCTTCCCTGTTTGCAGACAGAGAATCTCCAGAAAACAATCTATAACAGTTAATCAATGTAGGTCAAAAATAAAAAATCAATATGGTCAATGGGGAGAATAAGTAGGCTCGCAAAGGTTCGCGTCACCTACCCTTTCACTATCTGCAAAGAGGGGACCTATTCTTCCCTGTTTGCAGACAGAGAATCTCCAGAAAACAATCTATAACAGTTAATCAATGGGGGGTGGGGGGCAATTGTTCAATGGGGGAGAAAGATAGGTCCGACGGGTGCGTACCTATCCTTCGCTGTTTATAAAGGGAGAGCCTGTTGTTTCTCCGTTTGCAGACAGCGAATCTCCAAATAAATTAACAAAAAGTAACACTAGTATTTTCTCATCAATTATCAATCTCTTTCAATTATCAATCACTTTCGCAATTCGTCGTGTTTACACGACCTTACCCGGACCGCATGGACAGTTTCTTGTCTTCCGAATCCAGCGCCCGATCGTCCTCTTCTCTTCGTACTTCTCGTGGCACTCCTGATGGTTCCCAGTCAGGACCGCAGATCACTCGAGAGAGGTCTGTTCGGAACCAGTGAAGTTCGGATGATCGGCTGTCAGACGAGGGTCTATCGGACAGGGTACCTTCCGATCGTTGCAGTCGTTCACTCTGTCGTCAGGACCTCTCCCACTGGATCCACGAGTCGCTGATGGGCCCCACGTTTGGGACGCCAATTGTTAAAAAGGGTTTCAAAGACAACCAGTAACCAAAGACCCTTTTATGTTGCCCGGCGGTATCGCCTCTATGACCCACCAATGTTAATCAATGAAGAAGCAGGCGCTGGAGACTGGAAGGCAGGAAACGAGGATTTTATTCTCTCCGGAGGAGAACACATCAATTCAGACAGCAAGTATCGTCACGAGGTGCTCTAACCACATCTCTGAGGCCTGGCCTCTTATACTAGGGTTTATGACCTTTATTGCACATAACACATTCTCGCAACACTTTGATAGTTGAAATAACATCCTCGGAATCTCCCCTTCAGGCCCGTTCCCACATACATTTACAGTTGGATTCCCCACCCCGGTCACAACAGGTGATGGTTGTCGCACAGCAGGGCATTCCGCCGATTCACGGAATGCATGGGGTTGATCGGATCTCATAGGGTAGGGGCTTTGATCGGCTCGAGGGTCTTTTGATGGGGAGGGGAAGCTTCCTACTGTACGGGGTAATAAACAGTATCCGCAGGGCCAGGTGGCGGCCTGGGAACAAGGAAGACAAACGGGGACACAGGAAAAGGGGGTTTGCATCAAAAGGATCTGAGGCCATGAAAGGAATGAGGGGAGGTGTCGCGCTGGGAACAGGATGGGGTTCTGTGGTGAAGCTGCGCTGAAGAGGGGTTTATGACCCGAGGCATGAGAGAGCGGGGGTTGTCAGCGTGCGGGGGGGGATGCTTGCGAGGTTAGGAGAGAGAGAGAGAGACGCGCTGGCTATCAGCGAGGGGCAGGGAGGCCATGGTGCTCAAAATGGCTGCCGCTTACGCGCACGGATGGGCTCGAAAAGGGGCAAGATGGCGCCGATAATGTTCACGTTTGCAGTCTAATCTTTAACAATATGTGTGAGTGTTGTGGGAAGCTGGGAGTGATTCTGGTTGCCAAGTTCTGGATGTTCTGCAGACTTCCGATGAGATGCTTGTATATCTCAGTGTAGAGGGCGTTATTGTAGTCTAGGTTGCTTGTGGGTGGCAAGAGTGTGGGTGATGATTTTCTGCATGTTTACAGGGAGCCACATACAGGGTCCATGAGACAACTGTCTTGCCTGTTGTTTCACTAATGGCACTGTCACCAGTAGGAAGTTGGGCAGGAATGAGTCTAAGCTCACCTTTAAAAGCTATCACTTTTAATAAGTACATTTCAGTGCTGTATTGTGACATATTAATGTCAAAGTTTCCATGTGTTAAAGAAATACATTATTTTCAATTTTTAAGAGCCTATATCATATTTTAAGTAATGTTTGTTGCATGTTTTGCATAGCAAACATTTTCAGGGTTGGCTAATGAATGAGGTCTAAGAGCCAAGTCAGAGCCTTAACTCAGTTGTGGGGCTCTCACTGTTAATTTGTTTGCTCAGCCACCTCTACCCCCAAACCACACTACCCAATTTCAGATTTAACCCTTTCCTCGCTGCCGTCGGCCATTGGCCGACGGCAGCACTACCTCCCCAGTGCTGCCGTCGGCCAGTGGCCGACGTGGCCCCACCCGTGCACGGAAACGCCCGCACCGCGGCGGAATTACCGCCGCGGTTAACGGGTTAAAGACAGTGAAAAATATTACAACTTTCCGATGTTATGATGGACAAGTTTGGGTGTACCTGCCCCACTCGGCCCCCCTGCTAGAACTGGGCCTGGGCGCAACCACACACAAGTCTGTCTCATCTCCATCCCATGGAGACAGTAAGACATGCACAGAAGAGGTTGGCTGTTACGCACAGTAGTGCTGGAGGCTGATAGTCTGAGAATGTTGCTGTCCACCAGCACTCTACAGCAGCCCATGCCCACAGAAGCGGCAACCACTATCCTGTTTTTATTGCAATGAAAAGTTTGACTTTATGGTCACCTGTTACAATGTTCCTTGATGTTAATGCTAGGCGTTTTTTTTCTCGAACCCCTATTCAACAGGAAGTTTCTCAACCTCCTTGACTTTCCTCTTAGTACATCATTATTTGATTATGTTTACTATTGCTCCTTTATTCTTTGTATGCAGTGTATTATCTTTTTGACCATTTCATCCAACTTTACTCCTTCCCAGGCTTGTATAACCCATATTCATATTCAGCTATTCCTTTTATTCCTTTATTTTTATTTGTATGATGGTTTATCTTATTGTGTTATGTACTTGAGCCTTAATTGTTTTTTAATAAACATATATTTTGAACTCTCAGAGCAGCAACCACTGCCTCCCAGTAGCTATGTTTTGCTTTTGATTGAAATTACAAGTCAGACCTATTGCCCTTGACAATGCTTGTTATGCATATTAATTGGCAGGTAGAGGGCAGTGCTTGGTACAAACACTTTGCATATCTGTGAGTTAGCCTGGGAGAGCCCTCCGTGCTGGCAGTGGACAGGACTCCCATGGATGCCTCAAAATATATTGCACTTGACCATCGTGATTTTGTGCGACGTCACTGCGTTATCCGGTTCAAGCTGGTTTCTGAGAACAACACAGAAGTAGCAGGAAGCCATAAACGCATGGAAACCAGAGCAAGTTTCCCGACATGACGGTCGCATAAAAAAGAAATAGAAAGTACAAAGTATTTGCAGAGAAGATTAGTCACACTGCAGTAAAACCCAAGCTGGCGTGCGCGCGCTCTGCTCAAAGTCAGTCACTTCTTTTGGCCTGAAGTACATTATTAATTGCTCTGCGCACTTTGCCCCATGACGATTTGGTATTTTACTGCTACAGTCTCATCAGGGGACAGTGGTGACAGAGCTTGGCCTTTGGAAGACACATTCCTCTGATAATGAACACGAATACAATTATGCAAATATTTAGATAAATAACACAATTTAATTAAAATTCTTTGGGTTTGTAATCTCTCTTTCTGAGGGGCAGCCAGGTCGTCTGTTTGATTTGCCATCGGTGCACGCAGCAGTCCTCCGCAGCCAGGAGCCCTTGACACAGGGGATGATGGAAAATTGCAATCACGACCTTTAACTTGAGTTTGTGGGGAAAGTGTGCACTAGAATTAATTAGTCCTCGTAATCTTCTTTAAAGTCATGTTTAATGTGAATTTTTCTTTACAGCGCCAACGGCGCTATAGGAAAATGTAGAGTTAACATAAAAAATATATGGGAATTTAAGGAAGCCATATATATGTGTCTGCGTGGCACTTTGGCCCTCATTCGGAAAAAGTCTGAAAATGTAAACATTTGAGTTAAATGGTCCCAAAGCGGATATTCGTGTATTTGACACGATTTTTGTATAAAGGGACAAGTGATATTATCGCATTAAAAACATGCAGTATCATCACTTAAGAGAATGGAAAGTCCAAGCCAAAAACATGTGAATCATGGTACCTGTAGTGCCCTAGAGTCAGTCAGCATTCTAGTGCTGAGAATGTAATTACACTAAACACCCACCCACCACTGATGTCACTGGTCAAGTGACACAGCTCTAATAAAAGTGGCCGAGCGCACGTGCTCTGGGCCTGTTGCATCCAGTATCCAGTATGTCCTGTGTCTGCAGTCATTGCCAGCATGAGGGACTAGGGCCCGACCCTACAGTACTGTTACCTTTGTAAAATAACACAAAAGTATAATTTCTGCATATTATTTCCCGTTTTATTTTAAAATCGCTGTCATATCACAGAGAGGGTTGCAGCAATGCAATTACTGAGCTCTTGTATTAACTGTGAAATCTACAACATTGCCCAGTGACTTCCTTACTTTCTCATTTAATGGGTCTTCGAAAGGTGGTGGCAATACCACATTTTATGATGTGGCATTGCCCCCTTTCTTTAAATGCAAAACCATGTTAAATGCTTGGAAAACTATTTTCCACAAATTTAGCACCATTTTTGTAATGATAAACACATCTGTTACTTCATTTAATGTTACTGGTGTTTTTACTTGCCTAGCGGGTGCTCCTTGCAAGAGCGCTATAAAGATAGGTCTCACTAGGTCCGGAGCAGCCAGCCTGAGGCAAGGCGGGGTCGAGTGTGAGGGCAGTGTAGGAATGGCTTTCTAAAGCTGCCATCCCCATTCTGAGTGATGGACAGCTCCAACTCTGGCATCCAGGGTAGGTATGACCATATATGGTGTTAGGGAGGGGACTCCTTTGTCATGGTGTAAGGCTGTTGGCCAACTACCTTGGCTGGATAAAACACTTCTGCACTTCCCAGTCCCACACAGAGCAGGAGGAGGAGGCTCATGCCCCATTTGAACTCAGAATCTCATTGGCCTTTACTACCTCCTTCAGCTTCAGACAGGCTGAAGTGACCACATGGGTTAGTCTTGCCACAGTATGTACCTCTCCGGCCATGCCGGAGACATACTGGAGCCTTCCACATAATCTTTCACCTTTAGTGGATGCAGGGCCACAACTGTCTGTCAGAGATGCTTCCCTGGTGGATTGGCATACGGATTTATGCCCCTGGCTAGAATTATCCCCGCATAGAGTGAGCTTTAATTGTTCATGTGTCATTTATTCGTACATTCATTAATTTATTATTCATGTCATACTCATATACTCCTATAATCACGTTGGTGCTGAGAGCCCACTAACCAGAAATTTTTCAGGTGCAGAACAACAAGGACCAGAGTAAAAGTCAACAGAGCAGTGTTTTTAGGGCCCTTAGGAAAGAGAGATGGTCCTGAATGCAACACATATGTCCCAGTAGTTCATTACACGTCATATGACCTAAACATGTGAGGGAAGGCCCTCCTGCTAAAGTTAGTTGACTCCAATTTACATGCATTAGGAGCCGTGTGTTAGCTGAAATACATATTACCATGGTGTTCCTGGAAAATCTGTCTTTGAAGTCAAGTTTTCGCTCCTTCCTTTTGCTTCAACAGCCGCCATTACAGAAGTCTTCTGGTAGAAGAGACAAAATCAGATCCCTTCAAGCCTCACCCTTTCCTGACAGCTATGTTTTTTAACATGCTGCATCTTGGAAATAGCAGGTTATGCGACTCTTGTTGTAGTCTGTATGTCTGAACACCAGATTGTACCTAGTAGTCAAAAGAGTGAGTTATTCACCAGGAATCACAACGCGAGTACAATACAGATAACACCCGTGGGAACACACCATGCAAACTTAAATGTGATGTTGGCCGGGTAAGGGCTCAAGGACGTATGGAAAAAATTCCCATCAGAAGCCACACTGTACTGCCCTCTTTTGCATCATTTGGGTTCTCCTCGCCCAGGAGACAGAACAAAACGGCCGGTCAGATGTTACCGTGACCGAAATAGCAATGTGAGAGGAGAGTATTGCATGATTTAGTGGCGACTGAGAAAAAGCAGTGTGAGGTGATAGGGGTGAAAAAGTGAGTGATTATAAAATTAGGTGAACTGGGTAGAGATCAAGAATTTATTAGTGTCTCCCAGTCCCTAAGGCTAAAAGACAAGTGCAAATGCGGGTTTAAAATAATATCCGCAATCAGTAGTGGTCGACATGTTTCTGCATATAGAGAAAAGAGTTTCCATGCATTCCTCAGGACCTGTTGTTTCAAGAACTACTGCTTTTCGTGAAAAATAATAATTAAAAGATATCACCTGAAAAGTCCAGGTTGTGTGCTCAACCATGTACTGTTATCGCACCGCATCAAAGCATTGGATCCACAGGAAAAAACAAAGACAAACAAAACAAAAGAACATGAGTATGTCATTTTCCCGCGGTTTTATGATACTTTATCAAGTTAAACCTTAATTTAATGGCGCCAGGTCCACACATGCTGGGAAATAAGTTCCATTCCAAACACTCACCCATAAACGATGGTTGAGGAGCTTCACCCCACCTGGCTGCAGCTCAGGTATGAGGAGCACCGCTCTAGAGTAAAGAGATTGAATTGAAAGAAAAGAGGCAATCATGGCTCAGTTGAAAAAATCCATGAAAAGGTACATGGATTATTTATGAACATTCATTGTCTTTGCCGATTATGTAGACTCAGATGGTTGGTCTTAAACTCCGCTTCAAAGATTGAATCTTAAAAAGTTCGTTAAGGTATTGAGTTCGGGGCGTGTACCTGGTTAGTCGTTAAACCTGCCCTTGGACCCTCTTCTCAATCGTTGTTGTGTATGTAGTCTGTATGTAACAACACTAGCGGTACGCGACATTCATGTGATTTGCTGTGTTACGTAATTACGCCACATTTCAGGAAAATGATGTACAATTATGCGAAATGCAAATCAGTCGAATGCATTTCTTGAAGGTTTAGGGTACCCTTGACCAGTTGGTAGGCACCTAAAGCTTGTCTGGAGGGAAACAGGACATTGCTGGTCTAATGGGATCTCTGAGCCAATGGACAATTTCAGCCTGAAGGCCAAAGAATGCACCCAGATCCTAGAAACATTGCAAAACCTTTGCCATTTATTATGGGTCTTTGGGGAGATTCCGCACCCGAGTTTCCACTTTCCTTAATTTTGCTCTGGCTCCATGCTACCATCAGAAGACATGCAAGAGGTCTTTCTTCCGGGGCAAGGTGATCTTGCCAGCCTCAATCCTGGGCCTCCAACCCCACTGATTCAAGATAACTTGAGTTTTGATGATTCATCAAAGTTGCAGCATGTACATGGCATCACTTTTAGCTCACCCTGGGCCCTATTACTACAAACCTTTTTACCATCTTCACTGACCGTCCAATTTTTAGGCTTATTCTTGCTGTCAATCAGATTAATTTTCTACACCACTTCTATAGGATCACAAAAACGTGTCTTTTATCCATAGGTGCTTTTGAACACCTGTGTCTGCATTAAAGTAGTTGTCCCAGGTGCACAATGGACATTTTGGTACACTTCTTGTATCCCCTCAGGGTCTTTAGAATCATGAAAGTGGCTGCATATGTGCACTTGCACAACCATTATGAGGTGTTCCCTCAGTTGCATGGGGCTTTGGTCTCATGCGAATGGGGAAACACTGCCTCTGCACCTATGTTGTATTACAGATAAAGGTGAAGATGCAAAGAGTCTACCATGAGGTGTGTTGCGTGCCTCATAGAGGTGCCCACCTAGAACACCCCCTGAAAGGTGGAAACAGAGTTCCAGTGACACACCAGGTTACTCACTGCACCCACCTGTAGGGGTAGCTCTGTCCACCTTTAAACTGTAGGGCAGCTTGCCGTCTTTCACTAAAGTATTGTTCCAAGTACAGATGCACATTTGTGGCTGCACTGGGAACAGGGCACTCAGTGTGATAGGGTGCATTTCACTGTCTGTGACTGGTGCACCCAGTTGTTGGTTCACTTTCTTAGTTTTATAGATATAGGGGCATATTTATGAAATAGTAGCTGCACTGCATCACTGGAGATGGGATGCCTAGGTCCAGCGCAGGCACCCTTGCACAATGGTGACCCCTTCCTGCAAAGAAACAATCTTGAGAGGCATTGTTATCTTTCTATGGTTGTTATGCAGCACAGATAGAAAGAGGAAGTAACAAGGACAAATAAAGATATTTCTCTTCATTACACCTCTCCTGTGGAGGCGTATCTTTTTGGCACATTCCCATTTTTACTAGGTCTTTTAAATCTGGCAATGCATAAAAAACTATGGGAGTCGTATGGGAACACCCACGCAAAGCCCATGGAATGCTCTATTTTCTCTCAGGACTCTCTGTTTTATCTTTTTCTTTTGTTATGTTATGAGATAGGTGTGCAAACCAAAGCGCCGGGACACTCTCCGAGTAGCCGTGCGCTATACAAAAAACCTGTATAACATAACATAACAATGCCTTCCCAAGGCAGAGTAGGGCAACGCAGCAATTTGTGCTGCGCTGCGTTGCTTAAGTGCAGATTTCTGGAGCCACTCACCAGATTTAGGGCTCCTGAGGCGAAAAGCTGGGCGCCAGGATATTCATTGTGGTGACACTGTTTTTTAACCTCTGTTGCGCCGCTTTTTAAAATTTCTTGTTTGTGTGCCTCAAACTGTTTTTAATTCCCCCTTGTTCGTCTCCTGCCTCTTTGGGCTGTCCCCCCCGCTCCTCGGACTGTCACTGTAACTGGGGAGCCAATTCAGGGCTCGCTTGGTTAACTAGCCTCACCCCCTCAGGCGCAGACTTTGGGCGCCATATTGCGGAGGTAGCAGGTTAGCGCTCTAGTGCGACGTGCGATTTGGGCATGCGCACTACAAATTGGATGCCTGAAAGCGGGCGCCTTCTTACCAGATTTAGGGCTCCTGAGGCGAAAAGCCGGGTGCCAGGGTATTCATTGTGGTGACACTGTTTTTTAACCTCTGTTGCGCCGCTTTTTAAAATTTCTTGTTTGTGTGCCTCAAACTGTTTTTAATTCCCCCTTGTTCGTCTCCTGCCTCTTTGGGCTGTTCCCGCCACTCCTCGGACTGTCACTGTAACTCGGGAGCCGATTCAGGGCTTGCTTGGTTAACTGGCCTCACACCCTCAGGCGCAGACTTTGGGCGCCATATTGCGGAGGTAGCAGGTTAGCGCTCTAGGGCGACGTGCGATTTGTGCACACACGCTACAAAATGAACGTCACTCCTCGTTCGCGCAGTGGGCGGGCGCAGCCGGTGCGCCGATGGCGCGCCAGAGGCAAGCCCGTCTGGGCCGGTCCGGGCCCAGCCGGGCCTAGGGCCAGAACCTATGCCCAATTCCACAGGGGGTCGTATCAGCTATTCACAAGGGGATCTTATGCTACTTAGATCATTAAAGAAGACTAATTGCCACTATATGCATAAAGGGGAAAAGGTATTTACCCACTGCGATCTATGTAGCTCGCCCCCCGTCTTCCAATGGACAAGACTCCCTACAAATGGCCCTCTTGAATTGTAGGTCCCTCCCTAATCATTCCCTAGAGATTAACTTCCTACTGCAGGATCATACGTTAGATATCCTGTTCCTCACGGAGACGTGGCTTACACATAATTCAGAGGCCGATATTGTACGCGCCCTTCCCCAAGGCTTCTTAATCCACTTTCAGAATAGGCCCGTTGCTAGAGGGGGCGGCCTGGCTATATTGTATAGGGATAAATTTGTATGTAGGGCAAAGAATAGTGGCACTGCAAACTGTGAGAGCTGTTACTTCTCTTTACAGATATCACCCACAGTCTCCTTTTCTGGTTTACTTGTATACCGCCCACCGGGGTGCCCCAGCCATTTTGCTAGCGCGTTGATGGAAACAGTCTCTGTATTGGCATCCTCTGCTCCCAATTTCATGATTTTGGGAGATCTTAATCTCCATTTTAATGACCCTTTGGACTTGGTGGCGACGGACCTCCAACTCGACCTTACATCTTATGACTTGGGATTGGTTAATACAGGGGCAACGCATAACAAGGGACATCTGCTTGACCCGATTTTTACCAACGTATGTGCACTTAAAGTCAGGCCACCCTATCCCCCCCTGTGGACAGACCACTTCTTGGTCGATTTTTCCTGGCAAGTCGTGGCTGTGCCACTTAATCCCCCAATACACATATAGTGGATACGGTTTGGTCCAAGCTCTCTGTTGAGAATTGGATCTCCAAACTTGAACATTCCTATCCCCCTCCAGTTCTTGATCCAGTGGTTGCAGATACGAACTTTGTGACCACCATTGCTATACCGGTTACAGAACTTATTAATGCCTCTCTTTTGCAGGGCGTTGTCCCACCTGACTGGAAGGGAGCCATTGTGAAAGCACTCCTTAAAAAGTCACACCTAGATCCGGCGGAATTGGCCAATTTTAGGCCGATTTCATTACTCCCTGGACTTAGTAAGATCACGGAAAGGTTAGTTAATCAACAACTTTCCCATTTCCTAGAGTCCAATGGCCTGCTTCGGAATTCGCAAACTGGCTTTCGCCCTGGCCAGGGTACGGACACCGCCCTTCTGGCAGTCGTTGAGGAGGCTAGATGCATTTTGGATTCAGGAGGATCAGTGGCAGTGATCCTCCTGGACCTAAGTGCCGCTTTCAACACTGTTAACCACCAGGTCTTAATTCAACGACTGACAGATGTAGGTGTGGTAGGGACAGCTCTGTCCTGGCTCATTTAATTCCTTAGCAACCGCACCTTTCAGGTCTGGGAGGGTAACTCACGATCGGCCGCAATTCCCCTCCAGTGTGGGGTGCCACAGGGCTCATCCCTAAGCCCCACATTGTTCAATGTGTATATGGCCCCACTGGAGGAGGTGGTTGCTCCGTTTGGGATAAAAATCGTGAGCTACGCATACGACACCCAACTGGTTGTCTCTTATCCCAACTTGCCCAGTGCCCGGACACTCTTCACTCTTGCTTATCAAAAATTTACACCTGGATGTGTGAATCCTCTTTGAAACTGAACGGGTCTAAGACCGAAATTATGCTACTAGGGCATAAGGGGTCCACATTGCCTTCGACCATCTGGCCCACCTGTCTGGGAGAGCTCCCCTGCCCAAAAAATGAGATTAAAAGCCTGGGGGTCTGGATGGAACAGGATCTTTCATTCAAGATCCAAGCTAAAAAAATGTCGGGAGCTTGCTTCCACAGCCCTCTAGGAAGCTGCTGATCCAAGGACTGATCCTGTCCAGATTGGATTACAGTAACGCTATCTTTCTTGGTGCCCCTGAAGCTACATTTAACAAACTTCAACAGATCCAGAATGCCGCAGCGAGGCTTCTCACAGGCACGTCAGTCAGAATGTCAGCAAAACCAGCACTTAAGTTGCTGCACTGGCTTCCGATACGTGAAAGGGTAAAATTTAAATCCCTGTGCATTGCACACAAACTTCTGCAGGGTAAGGGCCCCCCCATCTTGAAGAACCTAGTCTTGTCTTATAAAGCCAACAGATCTCTTCGTTCAGATCATGAATGTCTGGTCATCGTGCCCAGAGTAAAAAAGGCACGTACAGGAGGACGGTGATTCTCGGTAAATACAGCCAAATTGTGGAATTCCCTTCCCTTGAAATTGCGTGCAGAATCGTGTCATCTGCGGTTCCGGAAACTCCTGAAAACCCACCTCTTTCCTTAATGATTTTACGTTACTTCTTTGCTATTCGCCTTTGTTCCTTTTTCTGGTTTAGCGCTGGGATGCCTCCGGGAAACTATGCGCTCAATAAATCTCTACTCACTCACTCACTCACTCACTCACTCACTCACTCACTCACTCACTCAGATCCACACAAAGTGGCTTTGCATGGCTTAAAAAATTTGAATTAAGTTTGCGTCGCTCTTACACAACATTATGTGCAACCGGCTCATAAATACGGCCATAGTGTCTGAAGGGTCACCTCGCCTCTAACCAATACCTTTTCTTGCATTCTTACCATGTTTGTGTGTATCAAAGCCCAATTCTCATAGTAATTCATCATACAATGCCACAAACTTACAGATCACAGCTAACACTTACCACAAACTCATCTGAGTGCTCATCCTCATTATGCTTCTAAAAGAGAAATCCACACCTGTCTAAGGCAATTTAAACTTTAAGTGCATATTAGAATGTGGAGCACTACATTGAAGACAATGGAGTGCTCCTTGCTTCTTCAGGCCCGTAAAGGCCAGCAAAGCAACAATTCAATGTTGTTTTCACAAAGGCCTCTCGTAGCCCGAGGGGATTTAAGCCCCCTGGGCTCTGAGACATCTTTGCTTTATTTGTTAGAACATTCTGCCCTCTAGTGGCAGAATGTTCTAATAGCCTTGTAGCCCTTCGTAGCTGGGCTATACCGGCTATTAAAATCCTGCTCCCTCGTTAAAGGCTCTCGCCTTCGGCTTGGGCCTTTAACGCTGGAGTGGGCCTTTAATAGCCGGTATAGCCCGCTACGGTGAGCTATAAGGCTATAATACATATCACACTTAGTCATAACGTCTTCATATATATTTACATCACATAGTACCATGTATGCCTTGCGAGGCCCCACTTAATGCTGATGGGGTCAATGACAGCAGTTACTGGTTCCACAAAAATTACATGGTGCGCAGGAACAATGTGGATCAGATTTGTTTTGTTTTCCTGCAGATTTTGATCAATTCCCCAGGCAATTGATCATCACTCCGGGTAGATCCAGGGTCCCACCTGCGATCCCTCTGTAACTCCCTTTGAGTTACAGGTACCGCATGTATCAGTTACTCTTGCAGGGAGTGGAGTTACCATTCCAATACAGGGGGACTCAGAATGGTGCCCATACTGCGCTGTGCAAGCGTTTTCATTTAATTCCATTTCAGATCACCAACCACAACAATGTAGGCTCACCTGTTGCTACTCATGGTAGATCCTCTGACCAGGAGACCCTAAAGAATGAAACACTCATTCATTTTTCTTAGCTGAAGTGAAACAAATATGGCTCCTCATCCACTTCAGTCTCACAGACATGCATCCTTTTTAGCTTATATCCATGATCTGTTTAGTTCACTTGGGTGCTTATCAAAGAGTATTGTGGCACTTGAAATTCCAATAGATTCATTACTATAAAGATCTTTTTCATTTAATTTGCTCCTTGATAGCAGAACAAATTCCCAGGACAGCATTATGGGCCTGATGTATTAAGGGCAGTTCGAATTGCGCATTGGCTTGTTTGCGAACGGCCCTCCATTTTGTGTACAAACCCGTCGCAAAGCCAGTGCTTTAAATTTTTACTCACCGGTACTGAATACTGGCACTTCTTAGTTTTATCACTCTGCGTACCAGCACTTCTCTACTGCTGAGGGAAGTACTGGTACTCATGAAAGGGTGGGTTCATTGGCTGCGAGTGCTGGTGAGCACGAATGGAACCTGTCTCTAATAGCCAAGGTGCTGCTCTGTAGCCCTGTTCTGAGCCCCAGCTAAGCTATTCAACAGGGATCATTTGCATAATGTCTGGGATCTCACCATCTTGCTGTGTTTGACAGAGTAGGATCCATGCAGGCCCTGTGCTGACAGTCACATTCACACTATCATGTGCAGTTGTGCAAACACAGAAATGAAGGCAATCCGCTGACAGCAGCAATTAAGAAAGCAATGGGAGGTATAGAGTTTAAAATGGCTTTACTCATATCTGAGTCTTTTGTGTGTCTGCTTATCTCTGTGTGTTTGCCATGTGTATGCCTGTTTTATGTGAGAAAAAAGCGAGTGAAAAAGGGAGAGAATCAAGACACTCTCAGGAGGTATTTTAACGAAAATGTGTGGCGCTTTGTTTGTACAAGTCTGCTCGGCTACAAAGTCTCATAAATAACGTAAAAGAGAGGATTGGTGGGTGAGTGAGTGAAAGGGTGGATGGGTGTGTGAGGGAAAAGGTGGATGTATAGATGGATAGATGATTGAAAGGATGGATGTGTGAAAGAATGGATGGATGTGTGAAAGAGAGGATGGATGGATGAAAGGGTGGAAGGATGGATGAGTGAAAACATGGATGGAACGTAGGAAGGAATGAAAGGGTTGAAGGATGGATGAACAAAAGGATTGATGGATAAGCAAAAAATCGGTGGATAGAGAGATGGATGAGTGACTCAATGGATGGATAGGTTTGGAGATAGATGCATAGGTTTGGATATAGAAGTATGGACAGACGGAGTGGTGAAAAACTGAATGATGGATGAAATACTGAATAGAAGGAAGAATGTAAAGGTTAAATTGTGGACGTCAGGAGGTAAATGGTAGGATGAATGGATAGATCGATAGAGGTGACAAGAGATCTCTTATGGGGAAGGTCTCGATGAGTTGCTTCATTTGCTTGGTACAATAACAGCTTTGGTTCGAAGTGGAGATATTTTCATTTTCGGACTACTCAAGTGCTCAAAAATATATAGTATTATGCCAAACAAAAGCAATTAACAGTAGGGCATTAAAAGGTTGGAACTGTTACAAAAAAGGTAACATATCATTTCTTTTGGCTTTCATTTGTGTAATGAGTTAACCTGTTTTGTTTGGGAAACATCCTTTGCAACGCAACTTTTACCACGCAGTGCTTTTACATCGCAACTTTTACAACGCAAACCATTACAACGCATTGCGCTGGGGGGCGCTCTAGGATAGGGAATAGATTTAATTTACTATCCAACACCTTCCCTACTATCCACGGGGACTGGAGTTGGAATAGTAAATTAAACTATTCACTATCCAGCACCCCTCAACACTATGCGTTGTAAAGGCATGCGTTGTAAAACTTGCGATGAAAAGCATGCGCTGTAAAAGCATGCGTTGTGATGTCATACATCCGTTTTGTTTATATAAACACATTTCTCATGTGTTTTGGTATGAGATGCAACTATCATAGAAGTCATTAAATATCATCATGCTTTGTCCTTATCCCCCCTCCAAGCTACGTTAACACCTCTAGCTCATTTTAATGAGTACCTGCACTTATATTTTCCCATTTAAAGCACTCAATAATGCTAATTGTTAGGTCTGGCACCTTGGCGTGGGTCTCCCTTCCATTTTTGCTGTTGCCTCATGTGCATTTGCTGGAATTAGATGCTCTGGGCACTGTGCCGCTGCTATTCAGTGCCACAGTGCAAGTGTTCCCTATAGTACATTGATGTAGGGATTAGTGATTCCATAATTGGCTGGTTTGGTTTACCTGTCAGACCCTAGTACAGTTCACCAGGGGTGCCTAGGGCCAGTAAATCCAAATGCTGCTGATGGGCTTGCAGCACTGGTTGAAGCAGCCTGTAAAAGTGTGTCTAAGGCTTGCCATTGCAGAGCTTGTGTGCAGTCTGGTACTGACATACTGACTGGGCAATTGCACCCACTTGCCAGTCCCTAAACTTTCCCTTTTCTTCATATCAGACATCCCTATGGTAAGCCCAATGACAGGGTGCATTGTAGGTAAAAGGCAGGACAAGCCCTGATGTGTGTGGCATGTCCGAATAGTGAATTACAGCCATTTTTGCTTTTCACTATTGCAAGACTACCTGTTCCCCATAGGCCACAATCGGCAGTTTGATTATTACATCTTATAATCCTAACTGACTCAGGGAACCAGGTAGAAATTAGAGTTTAGTATGCCTGAACTTAGAATGATAAAACACATCTTTTAGTGAAGTTGGTTTTAACATTCTGTGTTTGAAAATGCCACTTTTAGAAAGTAGGTATTTTCTTGTCTAACTATCCTAGCCTGCCTCTGCTAGGTTGTGTGTTCCTTGTCTGGAGTTTGAGTGACAAGGGATGGGGATTCCAAGAGACAGGGTGAGTCACCACATGGTTTAATAGAGAGATCTGCAAGTAGATGGGTGGGATGAGTTGCACCTGGGACCTGAATATGGCTGTGCTTTCCCTCCACAATGCTGGCTCCACCTCCTGTGGTGCGTCTGATGTCCCAGCCCTGCGAAAGGAAAGACGGAGTCATGTAAACAGAGTGCTCCAGGACTGACCAGAACTGGTTTGGACTAGGCAAAGGCCTCTCTGCCTTTAGAGAACAAAGAGAATCTGTGTATAAAAAGGAGGACCCTGACCCCAGAACTTTAGATCACTTTTGGGAAACAAGAAGAAACCTTTGCTGAGGAGAGGAACTAGAGAGACTGAGGAGAGACTATCCCTAAGCTGAAGTGCTGCCTGTGGGATTGGCCTGCAGAGGTTGCCTAGTTGCCAAAGAGAGGAGAGAGGGACTTTGTGTGTACTTTCATCAACTTGTGAAGGATCTCCAAGGGCTTGAGAAAGAGCTTGCCTCCTGCTGAAGTCTCAGGGACAACAGACTTCACCAACCACCTCCCCAAAAGTTATTTGGAAGTGCCTGCAGTAGTGTTGGGCTTTCTGAGGGACTGCGTGTCGCAAGGAACTGGAAGCACGAAGCACGAGGAAGAAGCGAGTCTCCGCTGCAGCCGCTGTTGTCGCATCACTTGAGAAGGGTGTCACCGCTGCAGCTGTCGCTTCACATCGCAGAAGCGTCTCGCATCACCGGAGAAGCATGTTGCCACCGCAGCCGCTGTGCTCACAGTACTGAAAAAGGGTGTTGCCGCTGCAGCTGTCGCAAAAGGGCCTCGCAAGACACTGGCGTGTCGCAGAGCCTGTTGCGGCTCAGAAGAATCGTTAAGTTGCTGCACGGCTGTCGGGCATGCACGCATCGTGTCGCATCAAGAAGAAGACGCCACCTTTGCTTTCATCGCGCCCGATCTTCATCGCATCACGGCGTTGCGGGCGCAACGCCACGAAGAGCAGTAAGAAATCGACGCATAACTGTTCCTGCGTGTAAGGAACCGATGCATCACCTTCCCTACAGCACTTTTGTTGTATAGCGTTACGCATCCTAATGTACAGTGAACTCAAAGTGTCGCATTTTACCATCTAAAGAGAACTAAGGTAATTCTACCATTTTAAGTACAGTATTGTGGATTTTTGTTGTTTGTGGTCTTGTGTTAAATCTATATGAATAATTCTTATTCTTAATATACAACTGGTGTGGTGTCCATCTGTAGTGTTCCCAGGTTTACTGTATGTGTTCACAAATGCTTTACACACTGCCTCTGAGATAAGCCTGTCTGCTAGTGCCAAGCTACCAAGGGGGTGACCAGGGGTTATTTTAGGAGTGTATACCGCTGACCCTGACTAGACGCAAGGTTCCCTATTTGTCAACGGAATCTACCTCTGCCAACTAGAGACCCCCAAATATAACACTAATGTATATTTCAAGAGGACTCCTGGGTATGAGTGATGCAAGTTGCATGTTTTGCAAATCTACCAATGGTTGCAAAAGCAGGGATGGATGCCTGCAAGGGACAGCAGACCGCCATCCTTGTATTTGCATTAACCAGCATGTCAGTTTTTTTAAAAGTAGCTTGTAGCAGGTATTGCTTTAAAAAAAAGAATGTTATGTGATGGATAGACATTGGAGAGAGCACACAGTGGTCCCCGGGAACATTACATGCTCCTCTTGAGGGTGCCCTACTTGGTACCCAAATTGAAACTGTTCCAAAGGGACACTTAAAACAGGCCCACAATTAATTCACAAACCACTGAAATTTCCTACTGCAATTTGCAAATAGGAGGGGGACACCCATGTCATACCCTTTCCTATTTGCAGCTCAGAAGGGGTTGGAAAGGTAATGCAGCGAGGCCGAAATATCTTTCCGACTCGCAGAGTAACTTTTGTACATTTCTAAGCACATTTATGTGATCGCAAAGCATGCGATTTTGTGAATCGCAGGATTTGTGACCATTTAAGAGTTTTGAATATCGGGCACGATATTCCCTTTTAAATGTTCTTTTCCACACATAGGTAATTTGAGTACCAAATATGGTCTGTTTCAACTTCAATGGCTACGCAATAAGGCCTTTCATTCTTATGCATAATCTATTACACGTAATTATTTTGAGGGAAGATGCAATTTCCAGGCTAGTGCCTCTTATGTATATGAGGGTTGAAAACAATGGAAGGCAATTGTTTGGAGTCTATATCTCGACGGTATAAATCGGCACAGATCCGTTTTGGACACCTTGGCCACATAAGGATGCTAACTGGCATCATACTATAAAACATAGAAATGAGCCCATTCAAGTTTCCTCAGTCTAGGTGACAGTGTTCATGACTCTTCTCGCTAAACAAGTGACCTCTAACCATTTGAACAGGTATTTTGTTTTATAGTACCCAGAGTCTGAGTTTATTTGAATTTCACCTAGATTATTCATCTTGGAAACTGATTGTGAGTGATGTGGAACACTCTTGCCCTATTTCTAATGAGCTAATTTTGAGGCACACGCAGTGCTTAATTTGTAAAAAAATAAGTGCCAGGGATCTTGTCAGGGGGCCACTGCAGCGTGCACCACACATCGCCCCTGCCAGCGCTGCCAATGATAGTAACAACACAACTACTAACAATCACACTCCAAAAGTGTGACAACTCAGACTATTTCAGGCCTCCAGAGTTATAAGGATTAGGGCAGTAGGTAATAGTGATTTTTAAATGTATTTTGAATGAATAATTATCTGCTATTGTTGTCATCTCTGAATTAGCCAGACAGCTCCACCTTGTGGCAGACTGTCAAAAGCATTGGTGTGGACAGTTAAGTGCTGGTGCCGAGTACCGGAATCCACATACTCAAATTAAGCACTGAACACATAAAAACAGGTGTGGTATTAGCAGAAACAGCAATTTGTGTTACCGCAATGGGTGGTAATTTGGAGTTGCAGTATTATCACTAACCCTGAGCGGATTTCGCGGAGTTGCACTACGCAGAGTGCAAAAATAACTCAGTCGCACTACGCGGAGCTCCGCAAGTGGCGGAGTTCCATAGAAAAATGCTGTTCGCGGGTAATTGCACAGTGCGGGTGCTTGTCCTCACTGTGCAATCATTGCGAACGGCACCTTGTACAGCGCAAGCGGTCACTTCTTTCTCTTTTCTGCCGCTCAAGTAGATTGTTACTCGAGCGGCAGCTTTCTCAACGCGAACAAGCTGTTTCTCATTGCGAGAGGTCGCGAGCATACACAACCACTCGCAATAAGAAACCTGACCACCCCAAGTTGAGAAATCTCACCAGGATGTTTATTTTCCACGCTCGCCAACTTGATATTGACTATCGCAAACAAGGAAAAATCTTGCCAGGAGGTTGATTTTCTTCGCTCATGCTCGCCAACTTGGCGCTGGTGAACGCGAGTGAAGAAAATAGCTAATAAAGTTTTTCGGAACTACGCAAGCTGCACGTAACTCAGAGTGTGTGAAACTCCGCAAACTCCATGAGCAAAGCAGAGTTTACTGCCCATGCTTAATTATCACAGCATTTTTTACAGCATTTTTTACACACCGTGAAGTGGAAGAGTTTGTACGAATTATATGTTTTGACCTGTTCTGATGTGCGCAAACACAGAATGTGTGCTGTTGCACACAAAAAGGCTACGTTGTGGTAACTCCCATCAAATTGTAATCTAGAAAAGAACACAAAATGCAATCTACACCACAGTCAAATGAATACAGTCTTAACTAAGTTATAATTTTGCATTCATTATTTAATAAAGATAAACACAGAGTTTTAATGACTGTCACATCGCGTCTGTTTTAATCTAAAAGTTCTTAAAATAGATCCTCGGTTAATATCTGTGCTCAGCCTTCAAGTAGATTGGCACAGAGCACTTAGGCTTTACCCAGAGGCAATGTGTAAAGTATTTGTGCAGAACTTCAAACAGTAACACAATTAAAGCATTTCACCAAAGGATCCCACACCAATTTAGACATTAGAGTAAAGCAAGACCAAAAGGACAAAAATCCAATTAGTAGAACCATAGATTTACAATTTTAAAGATTTCAATGAAAATAGCACCAAAAGCACAAAGCACTAACTAGGGATATGGGGTTGCGCCAGACCGGGAAAAAGTCTCAAGTTCAAGCCAACCACACAGGAGAATGAGCGGCTACAGGGACTCGGGCCTCCTTTATGAGGCCGAACTGGCACTTTGAGTCGCCAGAACATCATTTTTTTACTTTTGGGCGGGGTAATGTGCCACAGGCATATTTATACGGCCACATAAAGCCACGTTACATGGCTTTTCATGGACTTATAAATATGTGCCCCTTTCACTCAGAAAACTGTGTAAAAGGGGCGTTCCATGGGTGTTGCTGGGGCTTTCCCAGCAACACCCATGGATTTTTGACACTAAGAAATCATAAGTTTGAGGCAGCACGAAAAACTAAGGGAGGTACAACGAGGAGAAATAGATTTATTTCTCCTTGTTTTTCTCCTTTAGACTTTCTATGTGTGCGGCATATGAGTGCAGATTTCCCTTTCGGCACAAAAATAATCATCCTCGCAACATAGGGACCGTTGCATCATGGTGCAATGGTCCTGTCCTTTTCCCTGCGCTGGCGCTCAATGGGCTGGCGAGCGCCAAGGCAAGCACAGAGATAGCAGACATCCCTCTATCCTAAGACCTCTGCGATAACCTCACCACCTTCTTCCATGAAAAGATCAAGGAGATCTGCAACAGCTGCGCAATCTAAGACTCAGCCACCCTACTTGCAACCACCACACCCAAAAGCTCCAGCCCCCAACAGACCCTGGACAACCCTCACCTCTGACAACACCTTCAGGATCATCAAGAGCATCCACTCTGGAGCCCCCTCAGAACCCTGCTCTCACCACATCGCATCTGAACTCTGCCGCCCCATCAACTGCTCCATCAAGTCTGCAACCTTCCTGGAAGAATGGAAGCATGCAGAGATCAACCCCATGATGAAGAAACCTTCTGCCGACCCAATGGACCTCAATCACAGCAGACCCAACTTTCTGCTCCCCTTTCCAGCCAAAGTCATCGAGAAAGCCATCCATGCCCAACTCTCCGAGTTCATCGAAATGAACAACATTCTGGACCTCTCCAAATCGGGCTTCAGAAGCAACCAAAGCACTGAGACCGCTCTCGTCACTGCCACAGATGACATCCACACCCTTCTATGCCGAGGCGAAACTGCAGCCCTCATCCTTCTGGACCTCTCAGCCACCTTCGACAACGTCTCCCACCACACCCTTTGTGCAAGACTCCACTACATCGGCATCCATGACAAAGCCCTAGAATGGTTCTGCTCCTTCCTCAACAGCTGAATGCAGAGAGTCAGACTTCCACCTTTCAACTCAGAACCCACAGAGATCAGCTGCGGAGTGTCTCATGGATCCTCCCTGAGCCCCACCCTCTTCAACATCTACATGGCTCTGCTTGCAGCCATCGTAAAAAACAAGGACTCAACATTGTCTTCTATACTGATGACACCCAGTTGATTCTCTCCCTCACAGAAGAACTCACTGCCAGCAAGAGCAACTTCCACAACGGGATAAAGGCAGTCGCCACCTGGATAAAAAAGCCCTCCACAATGCCGGACCTACATACCGCAACCACCGCCTCTCCTTATACACTCCCATCAGACATCTCTGCTCCTCCCAACTGGCCCTAGCCACCATCCCACTGATCCGTAAGACCACCACTGGAGGAAGATCCTTCTCCTACCTCGTTGTGAACACCTGGAACTCCCTGCCTCTGTACCTCAGGCAATCACCATCACTGCCGCAATTCAGGAAGGACCTCAAGACCTGGGTCTTTGACTGAACAGCAGACCCAGCCCCCCACACCCCCCAGCACCTTGAGACCCTCACGGGTGAGTAGTCACACTTTTTAAGAATACTGATTGATTGATTGGTTGATGGCAGAGTCCAGTTGCTGGGTTCAAGGTTGGTGGAGCCATCTGTCCCTGAGGCTGTATTCAGGAGACCAGCCAACTAGCCCTTGGAGTTACTTTGGAGTCTTGGGTTCAACATATGCAGGTCCAGTCCTTCTCACCCAGGCAAGAGGGCAGCAGGCAGCAGGTTTGCACTGCACGGCAGTAGTCCAGTAAGGCAGTAGTCCCGCAAGACAGCAATCCAGAAGGGTGGCAGCCCTTTCATCAGTACAGCAGCCCTTCTTCCTGGCAGAGTTTTTGCAGGTCCAGAAGTGTACTGAAGAGTGGGTGTCTGAGGTCCAATGTTTTTTCCTAGATCTGCCATTGAAGTGGAAGATGCTTCTAGAGGTTTCCCTTCGAAGTCGCCAGGCATCCTGCCTGCCCTGTCCTTGCTTCAGACTAACTACAGGGGGTATGCAGCCCTTTGTGTGGAGGCAGGACAGAGTCTATTCACGTGTAAGTAGGGCTATGCCCAGCCTTGCCCTCCTATTCTGCCAGTGATGACGCGCCCAGGCACATCTAAGCTCTCTATTGCATGTGGCTGTCTAGGAAGTACATACAAAGCCCAACTGCCAGCTACACCCAGTTTTGTGACCCAGGGACAGGCTACAGGCACTAAATGGCTAAGGCAGGAAAATGCCAACTGTCTAAAAGTGGCATTTTCAAAATTGTAATTTAAAATCTAACTTTACCATAAGAGAAGATTTTTCAGTACAATTCCAAAGACGCCAAACATGAGCTGGGTACCTGATCCCATTTGGAAATGACAGCATATTAAATGTAATAAGTTAAATCCAATGTTATCCTATGGGATAGGTATGCCTTGCAGTAGTAAAAAACGAATTTAAATGTTTTTCACCACCAGGACATGTAAAACTTAAAAATTAAATGTCCTACTTTTTAAATACATTGTACCCTGACCTATGAGCTATCCAGAGGAGTGCCTTATATGGTTTACTTTGCCAGGTCTACTTTGCCAGGTCGACTTGGCAGTTGAAAACTACACACGCAGGGTGCAATTGCAGGCCTGAGACATGTTTAAAGGTCTACCTACATTTTTGGCTCAATAAGTGCACCAGGCCCACTTTTAGCATTTAATGTACAGGCCCTGGGTACATATAGTACAACTTTACTAGGGATTAATAATTAAATAAAATATGTCAATTGGATATAAGCCAATGTTAACATGTTTTAAAGAGTAAGCACATGCACTTTAGCACAGGTTAACACTGGTAAAGTGCGCGGAGTCCTAAGGCCAGCAAAAACGAGATCAGAAACATGGAGGTGGAAGCCAAAAGGTTTGGGAGAAGACCCCACCCTAAGGCTGAAAGCTCTAACAATGGATATAAAATTGTACATTCTCATCAGAACACTAATTCCAGCCTAAAATCATTCAGGATGTTCTTGCTGGGATTTTTAATATTTCCTCCTGTGGTATGCTCAAACTTCATAAGTGGAATTTCCCACATACTGAAGATACAATGTAATGATATAACTAATTGAAGGCGTCATGTTCCCTTTTTCTAGTTACACAATCAATTCTCTGTTTAAACATTGCATGAAGGAAAGTGGATTGGAGAGCTCAGTTTTAATATCAGCAATTATATGAACTTGCACCCAGAGCCATTACTTTACTTTCCAACCATTTTTGTTGTTCGATTTCTATTTATATCCTCCAATTCCTAAAACAGAAGGCAGAACATATTTCTAGAGGATGGAGTACACTTAGGGCCCGATGTAGGTAAATCTCATTTACCGACTCTAGAATACTGAATTTTACCGATTCGGTATTCTAGATTCGGTAAATGAGATGTAGGAAAAAAATTGGTAATTTTTACTGAATCTGTATGATTCGGTAATTACCAAATCGGTATTTACCGATTCGGAAATTGCCATTGATTCCAATGGGCCTTGAGGCCCATAGGAATCAATGTCAATTACCAAATCGGTAAATACCGATTTGGTAAAATTACCGATTTGTCAAGGGGGACAGGGTGTCACTTTGACACCCTGTAGCACCCCTGATTCTGGCCTGTGTGCCATGTGGCACACACACATACATGCCCTAAGGGCATGTATGTGTGTAACATGGCACAGGTGTACATGCACAGATGTGCATGTACACTGGAATTCGTTATTTACCAGGAAATATTATTTTGTGGTAAATAACAAATTCTTAAGGGCCTGTGGCACTGTTTTCAGTGCCACCTACATCTAGATTTACAGAATCGGTAAATTGACTGATTCTGTAAAATTGAAGCCCCCTACATCTAAAACTTCAAATACCGGTCGGTAACAGCTGAAATCGGCCGTTACCGACCGGTATGTGGCCACCTACATCTGGCCCTAAATGTTATATGAGTATTCCATTTAGAACTCTCATAAGGTGAGATAATAAAATTACATGACATCATTTTTTTTTAAACATAGAGTGCTCTAACCTCTTTGATTGAGAGAAAGCTCAAAATCATTGTGGTCATCAGCCAACCACCTCCCAGTTACCAAACCTGCATTACTTCATCTCCCATTCTGTAAAACTCCTCACCCAACAAGACAAAGGGGCATGTTAAACATTCTACAGTGTAGTCATGGAGCATGTGACATGAATGCCACACACATCCATGTTACGCCTTATTGATGGATTGTTCATCCATTTTATAACCTATCATGTTGAAGATGTGTTGTTTGGCTCCTAAGGGGAAGAATAGATGTTGTGTTTGTGGTATCAGAAACATCAGGTAAACAATCGCCCAGATTTTGCGGTCTTGCTTATCTGTTCTTTATTATCAGTGTCAGCTGTTTTATATGGTTCCTTCACTTCTAGGGGATTGTCTCACCCTAAGGTGGCCCTGTGCTGTCCTGCCCTACAATGTCCGGCTCCTACCTACACTTACTGTCAAGCTCCTGGAACAGGAGGTGATGTCCAATCTTCTGACTGTGGACCTGGAAATACTTTGTCTTGCAGTGTACCAGTGTCCCCACTACATGACATAATCCCACTCTTTTTATGGAAGTCCTGCAACATGTAGAACGTTGAGTTCCAACTAATAACAACCCCCCCAGTTAGTAGGCAGCAGGGCAGATGGTGTCTCGCCACTGCAAAACTTGGGTCATATTTTTAAGGGGAGATGTGTCACTCTTGCACCACACAACATCATGCATGTGAGACGCAAGCGCCTAATCCGATTTATGAAGGCACGCAAGGACACCTTGTGTGGCCCTGAATGGCTTCATAAATCTGGAGTAAGCCAGCGCAGCGCAAATCGGTGCGTTGTGTTACGGTACACCAGGGAGGTGTTCCATGTTTGTTGTGTGGGTGTTCCGATGCAACATCCATGGATTTTGACACATTCCCAGATTTACTAAAAGTTTTAGACCTGGGAATGCGCGAAAATGCTACGCCTTTGCAGGTGAGGCGCACCAAGGAGAAATATTTTTATTTCTACGCGTTTTTTCCTCTTTCTATGTGTGCTACATTCTGCAGCACACACAAAAAGAGGAAAATGCCTCAGAGGATTATTTTTGTGGTGGAAGGTGAACATCCTCCTTACAACACAGGAACCCCTGCACCTAGGTGCAGGGTGCCTTGTTTGGTGCCAGGTAGCCAAAATGGCACCAGCGCAGGGACAAAGGCAGGAATATGCCCCAGTCCTTTAAATATGGTGCATTCCTGCCTTTTCCCTGTGACCAACCACGAAAGGAACCTGCTTTGGTTTTACCAAGCTGCACAGTCTCATGACTGAATGAATTGAATGAATTAAATTCAAATAGTTTAATCTTCTGTTTTATAAATTTTTTCTTCCTTCTTTCTGGGCAGTTCATTCAATTCGTTTTATTCATATCAACACTTTACGCAGATGTTCACACAAGCTCAGGAGCAGAGGTAGGTTCCACATGTAATACTTTTGTTAAAAATGGCCCAATGTATTTTGGGATAAATCCCTTAGTCAGGGGCATCTAAAATACAAAAACATCTGTTTACCCATCCCTTTCAGTGTTATAGTTAATACTCACACTTAAATTGGCAAACAGAATACATCTATTTTACCCAAAAAGTATTTAAGCATTAAATACTGCACTGCAAGTTAATGTGGCAAACTCCGTCAGAATTACACTGAAGGATTCAAAATTATAAAACCGATCCCTACAAAAAACACCCATACTGTGGTCAACTATTTCATGTAGCAGGTAAACCCTATGGTAAATCCAACCCCCTTTTTTATGTTGAATCATATCATCTAACGGTTAGCACTGGTACTGCTATGATTGTTTCTACACTTATCGTGACATGTGGTAAACAACGTGCCTTCTTATAAACAGTTTCGGAGATGCCAACTTATTTTAAAACAACATGCCAAGTTCTATCACATTGCGTTCCTGTTTCATAGCGTGACGAAGCGCGCGTGTCCCTTCAGTGCAAACTGAGTCAATAAATGAAAGCTTGTTCGATGTTTATCAACCTTCATTATTTACCCCCATGTGGTTGATCATGTGTGCCTGTGCCCAAACTCTAAACCAAACTAAACGACGGACTGTGTATACAGCGCACTCATACTCCTGCCCCCTTTTTTTGTATCTATGCAACTACACCTCCCAGAATCCATTTCTGCACATCCCCTTCAGCGTGATGTTTTCCATAGCCCCCAATGCTCAATCCGATATTTAAATGTCACACAGTGATTCTGCAGTAAAAACAAAACAACCAAAACCTCCCACTCAACGTCCATAATGACCGTATACTTGATTTATACAGTTTATCTTCATAGCGATGGAAATCATTTATCCTTATTTGAAATGCCTACGAACTTCATATCTAATCGTGATCCGTCATGACCGGAAACCCAACTCCTTTGCCAGTCATCATTAATGCTGTTTAATGTTATCCCATTTTTTCTTTGTGCTTGCTTTTACCATGTTCTCCATTCCTTTTTAGGTTTCGCCTGGGGCACGGAGCCCCTAGCTCCGCCCCCAGGAGAAGTCTTATGTCTCTACAGTGTACTGCTTAGTCCCGCCCTCTGTTCCATTGGCTAGCTCCATAAATGGAGGCTAGCGATTGGAACGGAGATCTGTCCGTCATGGCCGGACCAGATTCGTGGGCGTTCCCGTGATTTTTTCCCTCTCCACCCACTTCTGACGTCATGTGGCTGTGGGCGTGTACTTTTTTTTTTGTCCCGTGATGTTTTCGTCATTTTGGAAAAGCCTTTGGCCAAAGTGGTTGGCAAGTTTGAAGTTGTTGCTATTTCCAATGCCCCGTCTCATGTTGTCTTTTGTCCGAGCCTTTCCCGCCCCCCCTCCCGCTGTCCGAGCCTTTCCCGCCCCCTCCCGCTGTCCGTGATATAACCCTGTCTCCGTGTAGCCGCCCGCCCCCCTCCCGCTGATCGTGTATGTGCCCGCCCCCCCTCCCGCTGTCCGTGTAGCCGCCCGCCCCCCCTCCCGCAGTCCGTGTGCCCGCCCGCCCCCTCCTGCTGTCCGTGTGCCCGCCCGCCCCCCTCCCGGTGTCCGTGTGTGTGTCCGTTCTTTAACTCTTTGCATGAGCGGCGGAAGAAGGGAGGATATTGCCAGAAGGCTGCAAAGTCCCTTGTTTTTAAGAGAGAGTAAGGAAGACCGGAGTAGAATTGACTCTAGCAATTTCAACACCCACTTGTGTTCTTTACCACATGCTCAGAAATAAAGCCACATTGAAGAAAGCGCTCCCATCTCTTGACAGTCGACACATGCCCGAATCATTTTGAATTTTAAATGCTGCGATAGTATTACTCGGCGGTAGCTTCCCGTCTGCATTATTTATAGAGGGTGGGAGGATACAGTAACATCCGGGATTGTATGGCCGCCCTCCGGCGCACACGGCGCTTGACCTTTTACACTGTCACTTAATGACATCTCTGCCCGGTAACAGGCAGGTCAGCGGCGCAGAAGCGTTTTCCCTTTCCCTCTGTAGCATTTCCCCAATCTCTTTCTTTTTATCCGACCTTCCATGTTACAGTTGTAGGTTGATTGGGGCGTGAAATGCAAATGTGCCACAAGATCACAGATCTAAATAAAATACTGAAATCGTGTTCTGTTTACCGCTCCCTTGATACGTTGTTTGCCTCTTCACCTGTGCATATCCGGGTGCATTTTAGTTTTGCTGACGCAGTTGGACACGGCATGTCCACGTCTAGTGTTGGACGGTTCTGAGGGTTTTAATTACGCAAGTATAGGTTTGCGGAGTCCCTAACGACTTACTTTAGCAGAGCGCCTACGCTTTCTTGCTTCTCTGCCCCCGACACCAAATTGCACTCGCTTTCAAAGTGATTTTAAAGAAAGCCTGCTGCATATGGAATTCAACCTTTGAATAGTTCTTATAATGTTTGCATGAAATATGCGAGGGTCACGAGTGAAACTTGGTGTAACTACAGTTCTTAACCCCTAGTAATCAAGGGGTGGGATGGTCAGTGGCATAATGCGATGAGTGGGCCCTGAATCTCGCATACCTCAGATGTTCCTTGGTCCGGGTTCCATGATGCCCCCACCCCCCGCCCCAAGGGTTGGGTGGCCCCATAAAAGGTTGGGAGTCCCCTGCACTGGGGATGGTCCATTCACTAAACAAAGTACCGCGACACTTGCAACAGGACAGCATTGTATTTGTGTTGCTTCTCCGCATGATACGAAAATGAACGCAAAAGCGTTTAAGTGTAAAATATATCAAAATAGGTTTTACAGTAGGCCAGAGCAATCAGTTTAAAAAGATGATAGTAAACCTAAGGCCAGAGTCGATGCTCATAGAAAGGTTAATAGGGTTAAATGTGTATTAAAATCTGTGTGTCGTGCAGTGGAATGTGACTATTTAATGGACACTGAAAGATGGAGTGTTTGTGCTTAGTTTCATTCAGTTCGTTTGGGCTCTTTGCTAACAGGGTTGGACTGGGAAAGAAAATACCTCGGGCACCAACATAAAAGTGGTCTCTCTATTAGCAAATCACCTAAAAAAGTGGCCCACGTTTGCAAATCGGGTGAACTTTTGAACTTGGAAAAACACGCTGTAGTGCAATCTGGAAAAAAATCGAAAAATGACATATAACTAATGCACTTTTTAATCTTTTGCAAGGAAGCTTTGCAGCAGGCCATTCAATAAAATCGAGGCTTTTATTAGTCGAATAAAAAGTGGTAGTTATAATTTCACTTATATGTTGGAGTTTATACAAAACAAAACTATTGCCAACTTCATGGTGCATTTTTTTAAACCATTGCTGAACCCTCGTTTTCTTGGGAGAATTATCTTGCACAATTTTTTTGTGTGAAGGTGACAGAACTTTGCCACTTCGCAAAAACTTTCTTGTTGAAGTCATATCGCTCGCTATTTTTTTGGCCTAAAACTTTATTTAGCATATTTATTTCCAGAATTGCATTTGCATTAACAATTTGTAAAACTGCTAGAAGCTCGAGTCACAAGACAAGCAAGGTTTTTGCTTTGAAATATAAAAGTTGTCTTTGGAAACGTGTGTCTTTTATTCACAGGCCACTCAGTGAATTGGAACGAAGTGAATGAGTGATAAAAAACAGGAAGCTCTCGGTATCTGTTTTTGTGCAAACTGGCTTGCTTATTTGTGATTGTGGGTTTTAAAGCTGCGTGAAGGACCCCCGACGTACTGTCGGGCAGCCTACTATAAGCTACAAGAAGAGAGATGTGGTAGAGAGGAAGGGGGCGGGGGCAGTGTTTTGAGTGGGCCAGGTCTTGCAGGTGGTTCCAAAAAACTGGTCCTGAGACTTGTCTCTATCGGGCTCCCCATGTTTTGTCTTCACTCTCAGGGTGGAATAAAAATCTTAACTCTGCAGCACTACCACTGCTTAAAGCCTATATGATGTAACTACAGAGAGGCTATGTATAGTTCTTTCACAGTCTCATGTCAGAACTGAAGTATTTTAATATAATATATACACAAAGCCGTAGTTGTTGCTTATTGCTCTTATACAACTAACAATCATTAACAAAAAGCTAATATTCCTAGGTTGTTGTAGGTGTAATGTTACTTGCTGTATTATACATCTGGATGCAATGAAGCAGCAAAATACAATTCGGGCGGCTTGTGCTGCCAGCATTAGTGTTAAAAGGCTCTTCTACGCAGCAGCGTCACTACAGCTCCCTTCTGTACGCAATGACGCAAAACATTTCCCAATCCGGGCCACTTTTGAAAGGCGCTCTGGCCACCTAGCTCCAGTGGCATTTGGCTTCTCCCGCTGTCCGTGTGCCCGTTCCTGCCCCCCCTCCCGCTGTCCGTGTCTCCGGCCCCACTTGTAAATGCTTGTTTTATTTTTGCAGTATATTTCCTTGGGAAAGCACATGTCTGTAGTTGCATTTGGGGAATGAATCTCTGAAACTGAGATCTGTTTTGAATTTGGGAAGTACTTCTCTTACAGACAGCAGCATAGTGTGGGCTGTGAGAGCTGTGTGGGCTGTGAGAGCTGTGTGGGCTGTGAGAGCTGTGTGGGCTGCGAGAGCTGTGTGGGCTGTGAGAGCTGTGTGGGCTGTGAGAGCTGTGAGAGCTGTGTGGGCTGTGAGAGCTATGTGGGCTGTGAGAGCTGTGTGAGCTGTGAGAGCTGTGCTGGCTGTGAGGACTGTGTGGGCTGTGAGAGCTGTGTGGGCTGAGAGAGCTGTGTGGGCTGTGAGAGCTGTTGGCAATGTACATAACAATGCCATTTATTTATAAGTAAAAAAAAAAAAAAAAGAAATGTCATGAGCAATGCCAATAGCTCTAACTTTTCCAAAGGCGAAACCATTGCATTGTAAATGCTTGTTATTCATGGGTGCAATCTCCAATTTGGGACGAAAAAATCAGGGAATGTGACCAGCACAGCAAGGTGACTAGCGGTGCTGCGTCACATGGTAATAATTATGCCCCCTTGGGTAGCTTACATAGGGGCAGATCATACAATCATTTCCTTGCACGTCTTCTACTAGGCCAACCTTATCCATGAAGCAACTCACAATCATATTCACAGTTTGTGCGAAATTTGGACTGTGAATTGCCACGATTCAGTCGATCTGTGACATAAGCACTGCAATCAGAAATCAGATAGCCAGACTGTAAAGATTGCAGATGAAGCATCTATAACACCAGGAGGTCCAAATGTCTCTGATAATACGTGCATTGGGAGCATTTTTTTCTGCAAGCTCGACATCCTACAGAGCTGCTAGCACAGATAGTGTTTCACTTTCCTGCTGGTAATTGTACTGCTGGATTTGATGGTCACACGATAAGCCATGAAACTTCTGCAAGCCCAGAAACTTACCTTTGACATTTTCTCCTGAATTCCTGTTTGCAATTTGCTAAACAATCGTCTCTCTTTAGGAGGAAAAACTGGGAAGGAAGGAAGGAAGGAAAAGGGAAAGGGGAAGGAGAAGGGACGGGGGAAGGGAAGAGGGAAGTGAAGGGGAGGGAAGGGGGAGGGGAGGGGACACTGTCACTCACAAGGGAGCATCCTGGCGCTAAGCTGGAGACTGACTGAGCCTGTATGTGATGACACGGGAAAAAAAAACGAAAGACTGATCTAAATTAAAGAGTGACAAAAAGAGGCCGGGAAAGAGAAGGGAAGGTGGGAGCTTCAGATGGTTGACATTAATAATAATATATTTGTTGTGTTTAGAGCCAGTTGATTGCTTTTTAATATTTTATGCAGCTTGGAAGATTGGGATCACTGGCATTTTCACCTGTGGTTTTCCAGAAACCACACTTTAAACTTGTCTGTAATAACCCAATTGCACAAAGCACATTTCCATCAGATCGAAGAGGCTACCCCGGAATTCCATTCCAGCATTCTGGAAACAGGGCTGGCCTGGTCACGAATAATTCTAGGATGTCCCTGGAAGCTGGTAAGCAATTGTGCAAGGCATCAAATGACCGAATATTTAAGTTATACATTTCCTTCTTTTACTGTTAGACTAACATTTCACTATCAGTGGTGGTCGGTGACCCTCAAAGGTGCAGAGCCATCGAGCAAGTGCCAAATCCAGTGTCAGGCACTGTGATAAATCACAAAGCCTTTAGGCTCACATTCCAAAGCTCTCAGTCATAGCAAGTCAACAGATATTATAAGGGGCCGTGACTGAGAACCCTGGAATTAAGGCCAAAGGCAATGCGAGTTTCTCACATTGCCTGTCAGTGGGTGAAAAAGAAAAAAAGAAAAGAAAAAAGAAACATACTTTTTTTTGTTTTGATATCAGTTGGCGCAAATACTCCTGGAGCCTCAGCCATCTCCACTCTTCAAATCCCAATAGTGCGCTCAGCTGCAGATGAGCAGCATGACAGCAGCACCAGGATAGGCTGAAGCAGGCTGCCTCGATGCTCGATGCTCCAGGAGGCACCAGGAGGCACCTCCAGGAGGTGGAGAGGCCTGTGGCTCCTCTCCACCCAGCTGTCTGAGACAGGTAGGTGGAGAGGTTTACACTGCGCATGTCAGGTTGGCCGTCACAAGACAGCAGGCCAAAGAGACATATAAACTGGTAGAATGAACACCACACCCCTGCTGCCAGTCAGCAGCATCCCCACCCCCAGACACTTCTCGGGCTCATAGAAGAAAAAAACAAAATGGTAAAACATTTTTTTACCATTTTATTTTTTCACTTTTGCTGCATTGGCAGGTGGGGTGGAGGGTTGATGCTTCTCTGCACTATTGGGGGACCGGGGGGGGGGGGGGCATAGTTGTCCACTATTATGTTTGTGGTCGAGTTTCAGCGACTATTTAAATATTTATGTAGTGCTACTCAGATTAGTAAAGTACTGGAAAATATCACCAACTGGTACAATAAATGTGCCAAAATTGAACTTTGGCAACAATAAATCTCACATAAATGTTTTTCAAGTCAAGACCGTCTTTTCCTTCAGGTCTTGGTGGCACTGGGTTAGTTTGGTGGGTGGAGCAGTGTGTGACCCCATGGATTACTGTTTATTAAGGCTCCCTTGTGCCGGTTGAGCTGACGAGCTCGGGATCACGCACCTGCGTGCCGTGGAGAGGTATCAGACCTGATAACACTTATGGCAGCCTACACAGCAACCCCAGATGTACGCCTATTCCCTGCTGACGAAGGGTAACGACCCAGAAACATGTGTCCAGGGATGGCCGGGGCGAAACCGCTGGTGGGTGGAGCAGTGTGCGACCCCATGGATTACTAAGTTTTTAGGTGACCTGGATGTTGGGAAGTACATTGGGTTGGACTGGCCTACAGGGCAACCCGGCAGTTCCAGAAGGGCTCATTTGACAGGTCAGTTTGTGGGCTATCTTCCTCCTATTCGGAATGAAGATCTTTAAAAAAAAATTAACCAATTTTCACTTCAAATAGTTGGATACCAATCACTATGTGAAGTTTAAATTCATAATGGGGAAGTTAATGAGTATTTATTTACACATTAACACATCATATGCTTTCTTGTATTGTTCTTCACAGATTGCTAGCGGACACTCCAGAGCTCGTTTTGTCTATTGGAAAACGTATTTAACCTGTATGCATGGATATCACTAAATTCGAACCACCTTGTCTAGATCAGAAGCTACAAGCATGTGTACCATATGTGAGTGATATTATATAAACAATATGGCAAAGTGGCTGATGGAGAGGTGGCATAAGTCAGTAGGCATTTGCGTATGGTGTCTGGCTGGATGAGCTGATCCATCTGTCGACTGGGCCAAGTTCCCAAGGGGAGTTCTAGTCTACGACTGTTGGACTTGGCCCTTTTTGCATGGTCATCCCTGAACTTTTTGCCTTCCTCCTATATTTTTTCTGACCTGTTGTTGGCTATTTTATGACTCTGGGCACTTTACCACTGCTGATCAGTGCAAAAGTGCATATTCTCTCCCTATTGTAAAATGAATGTATTAATTTGTGATTCCATGATTTACTATTTGGTTTACTTGTCAGACCCTAGTACAGTGCACTGAGTGTGCCCAGGGCGTGTAATTCTAAATGCTGCTAGTGGGCTTGCAGCACTGGTTGTGCCACCCACAGAAGCGGCCTTGTAAAATGTGTCTAAGGTCTGCCATTGCAGAGCCTCCGTGCAGTCTGGTACTGTCATGCTGACTGGGCAAGTACACCCATTTGCCAGTCCCTGAACCTTCCCTTTTCTTCATATCCGACACCCATATGGCAGGCCCAAGGGCAGGTGCATTGTAAGTAAAAGGTAGGACAAGCCCTGAGTGTGTAGCATGTCCTAATAGTGAATTACAGCCATTTTGTTTTTTCACTATTGCAAGGCTACCTGTTCTCTATAGGCCAGAATGGGCTGTAGAATTATTACATTTTATAATCCTAACAGACTCAGAGAACATGGTAGAAATTCAAGTTTAGTATGCCTGGACTCAAAACGATAAAATACATCTTTTAGTAAAGTGGATTTTAACAATCTGTGTTTGCAAATACCACTTTTAGAAAGTAGGTATTTTCTTGCCTAACCTTTCAAGCCTGCCTCTGCGAGGTTGTGTATTCCTTTATCTGGGATTTGTGAGTGACAGGGCTGGGGGATTCCAGGTGACAGGCTGGGGCAGCCCAGTGGTGAATATAGAGATCTGCATCTAAATGGGAGGAAGGAATTGCACCTGGGACCTGAATAGGACTGTGCCCGCCCCCCACAGTACTGGCTCCACCCCCTGTGGTGCGTCTGATGTCTCTGCCCTGCACACTGAAAGAAGAGAAGGAAGACTGTCAAACAAGTGCTTCAGGGCTGTACTTGCCTTTCACAATGCTGGCTTCACCTCCTGTGGGGCGTCTGATGTTCCTGCCCTGCGAAAGGAAAAGAGAAGTCTGGTAGACAGAGTGCTTCAGAACTGGTTTGGACTGGGCACAGGCCCCTCTCCCCTCAGAGAACAAATGATTTTGGGGTATAAGTATTGGGACACTGATCCCAAGAAATTAGATCACTTTTGGACTACAAGACGAAACCTCTGTTGAGGAGAGGAACCTGAAGAAACTGAGGAGAGACTATTCCCAAGTTGAAGTGCTGCTTGGGGGATTGGCCTGCAGTGGTTGCCTGACTGCCAAAGAGAGGAGGAAGAACTTTGTGGACTTTACTTTCAACTTGTGAAAAAGATTTCCAAGGGCTTGGAAGAGAGCTTGCCCCCTGATCGAAGTCCCAGGTCCAGTGGACTTCACCAGCCTTTGTGGATTGCTGCTGGAAACGCTGTTTCAGTGTGCTACAGAGGCAATGAGCTGTGACCGACTCTCACGACCGTCCCGGTGTCCTGTAGGCACCACATCAAGCAACGTCCACCTCGAACAACGCAAGCTCTGAGCTCACCAATTCCGTCCTGACGCTGTCACCGAGCCATTGCCTGCACCGCGACTGGTGGACACTGCGACGTGCAACGCCTCGCTACACCGACTCGTACTGGTCTGACCGACGCGGTCACTGCTGTTCGTGTCCTGTGAACGCACCCGAGTTGGGCAGTGCCTCGCACGCTTTGCGACGTACCGCCCGACTCGCACCGCTGTCCGGACTGATTGACGCCAGCTCCCAAACTCCAGCTCTGTCGCGGCACCGCAAGCTGTAAGCACAGCATCGAAGCACCATCTCGCCCTGCAACGCACGCCTTGGATCCACTGGCTCTGTCAACGGACCGCTGCCTGCACCGCATCGAGGGACAACACGTCCTGCAACACTTTCTTTTAAGCACCGCGACGAACACCGGAACCGGCTCGCAAATCCGTGCCGGCTGCCTCAAGTAAAAAGTACTGTGACTGAGTATGCCGACATTTGAGTGGGCTCGTACTGGCGCAGTCCGCTGGATTTGTTAGACTCTGTGTTATTTCAACAACGCTGTAGCCCGTCCTGGCTACTGACTCGCATGGACCCTTGATTTCAGCCTATTTAACCAGAACTCTTGAATTATAATAGTAGTGTGGATTATTTTTGTCGTTCATTGGTCTTGTGGTAACTCTATATAAAATATACTTATTTTTGATATAAAACCTTGTTTGGTGTCCATTTGTAATGTTGTCACTGGGTTACTGTAAGTGTTCACAAATGCTTAACTTTCAATGCCTCTGACATAAAGCCTTGCTGCTTGTGCCAAGCTACCAAGGGGGTGTGCAGGGGTTATTTTAGGAGTGTAATCCCCTTATCCTGACTAGAGGGGGGATCCCTATTTGTCCCTATTTGTCACAAGTACCTACCTGTGCCAACTAGAGACCCCCAATTCTAACATTGGTAGTCAGCGGAAGGGATTCTGGATTTGCATTTGTGACTCATGTACAGTGATTGGTGAACACTTCTTAGAGAGTGCAGACCATAACGCAACCACGTACTTCTGATACTTGTTTTTGCCCGGGATCTCCACTGTTGCAAAGAAAAATACCTGACTCAGTCATCGTGGAGAAGGCAGCATCCGTTGCATCTCTTGACTGTGATTGGGAGGAAGAGAAGCTAGAAAGCTACACCAACAAACAGCTCAGGAGCTTCTGCAAAAAGTTAAACATTTCTGTGACCGGACTCTCCAGAAGGGAGCAGTTCCAGAAGGCTCCGAGGGCCTGGGTCGAGGCAAGGAATGCTCCTGGAAATTTAATGGAATATGAGGATACAGAGCAGCAGCTTGAAGGACCACTGGGTCCAGAAGGGAGGTGTGCAACCTCCCCGTTGTGTAGCAGTGTTTCTGCCAGAGGACTGTCTCCAGAGGAGTTGGCAGAAAGGAGAGAAAACAGGATGCATGAAATGGAGATGGCCAAACTCCAGTTGAGTGTACAACTGGAGTTAGAGAATAGGAAATTGGCCCTAGAGGCAACGAGAATGCAAATGGAGCATGAGTTGATAATGAGGGAGCTTGATTTAGAGCTCGAGGGGCTTGAGGCCACGAGTTTTCTCAGCCCACCAACAAGAAATGTGTGTAGCTCAGAGATTGAGCTTTGCTGAGTTGGAGGTGGAGTCCAGCTCTGATGGTGGCAGCAAACTTGTATTTTGTAGTGCTGAGGGAGTAGTACACACACCCAGAGATGTGGAACCTGACTTGGAGGGGGTTAACATACACCAGGAGGTTCAAGGATATGAGGTAGCTCCAGTAGTGCGCAGTGTCCCTGAGGGGAATAGGGTAACTTGTGCAGGGGTTCATGGTCCTGGTGGTGGGAGGGTCACTCTACTGACTCTAGATGAGAGGTGCAGGGAGAGGGGTTCCTCTAAAGTTGAAGTCCTGGTATGTGAGTGTGAAGACCGCCCAGAAGAGTGTGAGTTGTGTGACAGAGACAGTCAGGTACTGTCTTGCCAATCTCAGGAGAATGGTGTGGAGTACGTGTGTGAGGCACTGGATGGTGAGGTGAAGGATAGCTTGGATAACCCCTGTAGGGGGCTGTGTGATCCAATTGTGGGAGAGCATATTATAAATACCTGTTTTCCAGAGCTATGCCAACACCTGTTGGAGAGTGAGTTCTCTGACCCCAAGGCGCTCACATTGGAGGCTGATCCTTTGGTGGATTCCAGAGGATCTGAAGAAGCATTGGGGAGTGATTCCAACAAGAGTGGTTCAGGTAACTTCTAGTCCTGTGTGATGGAAGAGGTTCAGTGTAGCCCAAATAGGTCCCAGTATAGTGGGAGGGGTGTAGGGGCTCACGTCCTGTCTCAGAGGAGGAGGATTGAGTGTGGGTTCTGTCCCAAGGTACCCGAAACCCGGTCTCAGGGCATGGATGGTTTCTTAAGGGAACATCAGGTCGGGGGCCTAGGCTGTACTTGTAGGCCATTTGAGGAGGATCTCCGAGTGTCTAGAGAACGTGGAGCCTCTGTAAGCAGAGCCCCAGTAGTTCTGGTGTCTGGCAGTGACGCTCCAGTTGGGAGGGTGCAGAAGTTCAGATGGAGGGGCGAGAGGGGGAAAGAGTCCCCAGTGGAAGAACCAGTGGGCAGGGGCCAGCCAGAAGAGCTGAATGACCTTGGTGACACCACTTCTGTCCGGGAGGATCTATGCGCACTGTCAGATGGACAGAGGACGGGAGATCTGCGCCAGGCTGACTATCACACAACACAGGAGTTATGTGTTATCCTCAGGGGGCGCAGGCGTGCTCAGAAGGAAGTCCTGGTGTACCAGGCAAGTGTTCAACTGCAGGATGTGGTCCCTGAGTTAGGAAGACAAGTACAGGGGTTACCTAACCTGGAGGGAAAGACATCTGTAATCAGTGTCCCTACCAGTCTGTCTTCTTGGTGTACCACTCCAGGTGGGAGGGTACAGCCATCTGGAAGGGGGTGCAGAGGGAGGGATTCCTTGCCTCGTACCCTGGTGCAGCCTGAGGGTTTAGACCCTAGGTTGGAGAGCCAGGTTCAGGTGTTGTCTGACCTGGAGGAAGGGGCAACTGTAATCAGTGTCCTGACCGAGGTAGCTTCTAGGGGTACCACTCCATTTGGGAGGGTGCCGTTCTCTGGAAGGGGTTGCAGAGGGAGGTAGTCCTCACCTCTGACCCCGGTTCAGCCTGAGGGTTTAGACCCTAGGTTGGAGGGCCAGGTTCAGGGTGTCCCCCTGACCTGGTTGCCCAGTTGCAGGATAGAACCCCTAAACAGGTGGGCGAATTGTGCAGGACACCTGCCACAGGTGCCCTGACAAGTCTGGACAGGGGTACCGCTCCAGGTGGGAGGGTACAAAGCCCCCAAGGAGGAGGACCGGGTGTGGGAGAGCCACCCAGGTCCAGCCGCCGGGTACCGGCCTGGGGCTGGTGGGTCAGTGCCAGGATATCTTACCTGACCTGACAGAAAGGAGGGTGGACAAAGGGTGCCAAGCGCCTGGGGCTACTGCCCCCTGCTCTCGGATGCCACAGAGGTTTGAGAGCCCTGAGAGGCATAAGGCCTGGGTCTCATCCCTGACTATTGTCAGTGTCCACTGTGACTTGCTGTCTGTCTGTTGGGACACACCTGTGAGCAAGTTAAGGTTAGATGATGCACAGGTGGTGTCCACAGGTGAAGAAAAGGGTTCCCCATGGATTTCTTTTTTTTGCAGAAGTCTATTTTAATACAAAGTGGGGCAATGTTTCCAAACAATAAAAAATATCAACTTCCCAGAATGGCAGCGAGACAACCCATGTGCAGACAAGAGTGGTTGCTGTCCACATCTCAGCAAGGTGATCCCATCATCCTTCCATAATGTCTGGAACTTCAAACAGACAGAAGTAAAAAGGACCTCCATGTACACTCTGTTCACACATAGATCCCCACCCAGAGCAACAGGAACAAGACCCCAAAGCCCATGAAGAGTGAGGCCACTAGTGAGATTAGCAGCTCTTTGTAGATGTCCCGCGTGTACTTGGTTGACGTCACCTCATAGACAAAGAACCAAGCAGTGAAGAACATGCCGATGGCCAGGAGCACCACTGTCAGATGTGGAAAGACAGCTGGGTTCACCGGGCTGGTGTATCTGCTCATAGCCTCAAGGTCCATCTCTTCTGCTGTTGCTGCTATTGCTGGTGTCACCACTGGAAAGACGTGTCTCACAACGTAGGTTCCCCATAGATTAGCTTGGTGGACCCTGAGAGTATGGACAGAGGAATTGAAATGGGTTCAGAGTGGCGTAGAACTGGAATATGCCCCTGCTGTTGCGGGCCAGGTCCATGTTCTATCGCCCTAAAAAGGGAAGCCCATCAAGGTAGTGATTGGTCTATCCTACCTTTTGGCTGGAAGGGGGTTGTGTTGAACTTGGCCCTTTTTGCAGGGTCATCCCTGAACTTTTTGCCTTCCTCCTATATTTTCTCTGACCTGTTGGCTATTTTATGACTCTAGGCACTTTACCACTGCTGATCAGTGCTGAAGTGCATATGCTCTCCCTATTGTAAAATGAATGTATTAATTGGTGATACCATGATTGACTATTTGGTTTACTTGTCAGACCCTAGTAAAGTGTACTAAGTGTGCCCAGGGCGTGTAAATCTAAATGCTGCTAGTGGGCTTGCAGCACTGGTTGTGCCACACAAAGAAGCAGCCTTGTAAAATGTGTCTAAGGTCTGCCATTGCAGAGCCTGCATGCAGTCTGGTACTGTCATGCTGACTGGGCAAGTACACCCACTTGCCAGTGTCTGAACCTTCCCTTTTCTTCATATCAGACACCCCTATGGTAGGCCCAAGGGCAGGGTGTATTGTAAGTATAAGGTAAGACAAGCTCTGATGTGTGTGGCATCTCCTTCCGAGAAAATCCAGCTCCGGTGTTTCCAGTAACCTTCCGGGGCACTGGGAGATCGAATCCTGAGAGCGAGATACAAGACCTCCTCCATTCTAAAACCAAGGTACGGAGCTGATTAGATCCCTAGAGAATTCTTGAGTCAGAATTTTGGCAAAAACTAACTTAACTTAAACTACAGCTCATTTACCCCTTCCCAAGTACTAGGCTTAGGTTAGGTACACTGGGGTAGGCGTATCCTAGAAGCACCAGTTGAGTACTTTTAGTCAAACTTTTATCATTGTATGTAACTGTATATATTTTATACCTTTTAAGTAACATATGGCTCGGACACCATATCAATGCTTTTACAGTATTACTTCATAATACTCCTTTTACTGTACGCACTTTACTTTATAACAAGTATTGCAATCATAGCAATTCATTTCTCTTGCATGAGAAAGAAGACTGTTCTTTAAATAACACTTTTTTATTGAAAACGCCCGTCTCTCTATTTCTCTGCACTCTGGTGAAACTAAGTATGCACAACTGACTGAATAAAATAGATATCTATTGTTTTCACACGACTCTGGAGATATACTCCTTTTTTCTGGGGGAGCAAAGTTGTCATGTGTATGCGGTTGTCAGAAGCTGAATTCCTTCTTGTCTAATCAGGGAAGTTCACTCCTCCCTGTTCATTCGAGAAAGTTTCTAGTGACCTCTGAGCTAGCTGGCAAACCTAAATTAAGTCTAACATATTCAATAGAGACCTAGTCGACCTCAGTCCTACGTCTAAACCATAGTTTATGTTATTCCAATGCGCAGAGCCTATTGGGAAAATAGGAACTACACTACATGGCACCCAACGTTTGGTAAAGCGATAATCTAACGCAAGATACTAGAGTAACTCAGTCGTGCTTTTTCACACAGATCCCTTTTTCCCGTAAAAACTCCAATAGACGTCTGGAGTGGGTGAAAGGTTAATATCCGCCGGAACTTAGTAGGATGAGAATCCTATGTATTAGTTTACGGTATAGTCAACGTTGAAGGATACAGTGTTCCAAAATAGTGTGCACCTAATCTTTGTTCCCTTGAAACAAACTTTTAGTCAGTAAAATGTCAGAAAGTGACGACGAAAGGGAGAGAGCTAGAATAGCAGCTCAACTCATAGCGGACGACACAACTGTCCAAGATAACGACCCGGATGCAAAATTCATCCCGGTCAATACAAGAAAAACCATAACTTTAAAACTTATAGAAAATGGAGTAACATCGAGAGGTGGTACAGTCATATTTGTGGTAGAGGCACATGAATTTCGGCAGACAGAGGTATTCTATTCCTGGATAAATCTTCCAGCAGCACACGCTGTAACACATGAGTTCCACTACTACAAAATAGCGGAAGCTCCAGACGAATACTCTCCTTTCGAGGAAGTTGAAATTCCACTAACTTACCAAGAGCATCTGCTCTGGTTTAATGGCGCCCTAAAACATCAAAATCACATTACCAGGCTCGGTCCACTAGGTAGACCAGGAGCCACATGGCCGTTTCTAGCCAGCTACACACCACATCCGGACATTGAAGAAATGTCAGACAGAGAACTTTTAGTTCAGCTAAAACAACTAATTAAAATACATAGACAATTGGTCCACTATGTCATGCGAACTTCAACAGTTCAACCTGCAATTAAAATTCCACAAAACACCCCTCACCAGGGGAATACAAACAAAATTACACCACAGAACATACAATCATGACTTGGTAAAACACCCGCAAAACGGGAACAAATTCCATTCTGGTTAGCTCAAAAAATCACTCAGATAGAGGCAGTATTTCCTGATACTACCCCTCACGAAAAATACAGAATTCTGACTATCTGCCTCCCAATGGGGATCGCACCACATGTGGAGGACTGTGACACATGGGACACTGTCTTTGCTTCTATCTACACAAAAACACATGGTGTTCCGTCTATAGCGGTTATACCAGATGTGCTAAGACAGATTCAAAATGAATACGGTCCAGAACCTGCTCTAACTCTGGGTATGAAATTACTAAAAGACTTCAAGCAGGTCTGGGCTATATTATTAGCCAACATTAAAGGGGAAGCAGCATGTGTGGCTATCCGCCAAAAATTGAAGGAAACAGATATAACAGACCAACCTTTTGAGCTCGCAAAAATAATTGAAAAGTCCTATGAAGAATTAGGCAGAGATAGTTTGGGGGGTAAACCAGTAAAACCCCATCTTATTGAAAATCCTTAAAAAACCTTTATTAAAAATAATATCAATTCTCAAAAGAAGAACTAAGAGGGTAACAAACAAACCACTCCCAGAGAAAAACAATTTCAGTTCAGGGGAAGGTCTCCCCAACGGAGAAATAGATCTCCAGAGGGGGGGGGGGGCAAGTCTCCCCAAAGGGAGCCCTCTGAGAAAAGTTATAACCTTAGAAATAGGGACAATCTGAGAAAACCTGACAGATATCAAGATATTGATACACGTTCCTCTCAATCTTTTCAGACTTCCTCAAAGAAATCGGAAAGAAGAGGACGGTCAGAACATAAAAAAGAGCATGTCAAGTCCAAAGACAAAGAACCTGCTCATCAAAATAAAAAAAACACAATTTCCAAGAAAGAAGGTAGCAAGTATTAAAATAAAACATGCAGAGAACCCTGAGGACACAACTGAAAAACTGAGAGTGGGCCCAGACAATGCTAGACAGCGCAGAAGAAGTGAGCATAGCTCGCAATATCCTGATGAATCTTCTGGAGACAGTGAACACGAATGAGACGAAACTGCAGACCCCCGAGTGAGCGTGCCCCATAAACTGTACGAAATAACATTGCGTATAGAGGGAGATACAACTAGGAAAATAAAAGGTCTCTTTTGGGAGAATCTATCGAAAGGCTATGACATCCTTCTAGCAGAAAAAGACTGGCCACCAGAGTTTGTTAGGGAGTGCCCACATGGCGAAGAAAAGATTACGCCTGCCTTCTAAAATCACATTCCAATACATAAAAAATACACACTTGCTAGAAAATGGGCAGTGGCCCAAGCCCCAGCATTATATAAAAATCATGTAGGATGGGATGAGGATTCTCCTCACCATAAAATCTAGTTAAAAAATCAACCTACTGCACAGAGACAGTATCCTGTTAAGCAAGAAGCTAAAACAAAAGTAAAAGAAATTTTAGATCAACTTGAATATCAGGGGGTGATCGAAACATGCACCTCACAAATGAACAATCCTTTGTTTCCTGTTTCCAAGCTAGACAATTCATATCGTCTAGTTTTGCACTATAGACAAACTTTTGCAGTCCAAAACTCACACAGTGCAGCACTAATGAATAACATCGTGCGCAAAAAATATAAAACGACATTAGATATCTCTAATGGATTCTTCTGTCAAAACATTGCCCCTGAAATCAGGTATTTGACCGCTTTCAAAATAATGGGGTTGCAAAAACAATTTTGTCGTCTCCCACAGGGATTCAAGAACAGCCCAGGATTATTTTCAGCAAGGGTAACAGAGTTACTACAAATTTATGATGATGAGGCATTATCTTATGTCAATGACATCTATCTTACAGATGATGACCTGGAGACTCACTTGAAAAGAGTGAACACCATAATACTTGGGTTCGCTTCTGAAGGGTACAAATTTTATTTTAAAAAATCAAGAATTGCCCATTTAACTGTCCTATTTTTAGATATGAATTATCAAGTGAAGGCAAAAGCCTGGCAGACAACTTTTTAGAGAAGTGTGCCCTACTCCAAGCTCCAAAAACGCTGAAAAACCTGCAATCAATACTAGGTTTCCTGATTTTCGGAAGAACATACATTTTAAATTATGCAGAGAGGGTTAAACCTCTCTACGAACTAATAAAACCAGATTTTAAACCAATTAATTGGACTCAAAAACACACAGAAATTTTAAGATCATTATAGATAGATATGTTAACTAAAACAAAACTGCAAACACACGCAAATGAACGCAACCTTGTAATCCGAGTCATCCCAGGAAGATGCGGATTCACATACCTGACCTCTAATGAGGGAGAAACGGTACCAATAGCTTACAAATCACATTTGTACACACAAGCTAAAATGAAATTAAGTTCAACTGAAAAAATTCTAACTGCGGTTCAAAGTGCTGTAGCAAAAGAAAGAGCCCTAGCCCAAGGTAAACAAATAATTATCGTTACACCAATACCTGCCCTAGAAGCAGTAACAAGAGCAAGCATCCCCAATGCTAAAGCTTTACATCCAAGATGGATACAATTGGTTAATTCTCTTGCTGCACCGGACGTAGTATATGAATTTGATCCTAATTTAAAAACACAAGAATTTCTGCAATACGAATATGAATGTCCTCTGCTGATAGAGATTCTGCCTCTGGAACATTACGATTGTATAATTTATACAGACGGGTCAGCACAACCCGCGGTTGGGGGTAAACAAGCCTATAGTGCTGCGTGCGTGATTGTTAAAGGTCGTTGGCACAAAGGGAAATTTAAACCTTTGATGACTAAAACCCAAGTACTCGGAGACTGTACAGCTCAGCGAGCTGAACTACAGGCTTTTAAGATGGCACTTGAAAATAGTGAACGAGAATTCCCCACACTAATATTGTGCGATTCCTATTACTGTGTCCATTTTACAATGAATACTTACAAAACTGGGTTCAAAACAATTACAAAGATGCAAAAGGTGGCACAATCAAGCATAAAATGCTTTGGGAACAGGTAGTTCTTTTACAAAAAGAACTACAAAAGACTCACGTGATTCATACACTGAGTCATCAACGTGATGGCGTTCACGTTGCAGGGAATTCATTGGCTGACAAGGCCGCAAAAGCAGCTGTACAAACGGCTTACGTAGCTGCCATCACTCGGTCAAAAACATAAATAGACAGCGAAATAATGCAAGCTGTCAGTGCTTCAGTAAAAAACAGCGATAAGACACTCCCGAAAGGCTTTCCAGTAAAGTACACATACAAAACTGATGCGAACAACGCTCCGTTTGCTCAAATCCCTGGAGTGGGGGATAGAGCAATTCCAAACACTGAGCACAGATTAGGACTAATTTTAGCGGCACACGAAGGTCTCGCCTCTGCACACTCTGGTGTTTCCGCCACAGTATCATTATTAAAACAAAGATATTGGTGGCCACGAATGAGAAAACAGACTAGGAACTATAGTCTAGAATGTGAAATATGTCAGAAAATGAAAGTGTCAACTGTGAAACGACCAGAGCAGACGCCCCTTCTAATCTCAGACAAACCATTAGCATGTGTTTACCTGGACCACTGTGGACCCTTACAAAGGGACGGCAACTATAAATATATCATGGTCGCAGTGGATTCCTGTACGAGATTCATTTGGATGTGGCCCCAGCGCTCGGCTGACGCCAGAACTGTTATAAAAGATTTGCGAGTCTCTATCGGCACATGCGCAATTGGCATGCTACATTCTGACCAGGGTCCTGTGTTTAGCTCACGGGCTTACAAGGAGGCCATGGCCAGCATGAGCATTGCATTGCGGTACTCTTCTCCCTTCCATCCTGAGGGAAATGCGGAGTTCTGGACTTTTTTGGTTCCGTCCAGAGGTGTCAGGGATAACACCCAAAGACCCCGGAGTTCTACCTGTCTCGGTGCACAAACAAACAGAAACACGGGCTTCTCGATGGTGGCGTCAAAGACCAAAGGTTTATTACTGCAGGGACACAGAAGTCACAGAAACTACACACGGGCAGAATCTAGGAGCCTGTTCGATTTGTACAAAGTGGGTTGCTCCTTAAATACTAAATTTTAGGCTTGGGGCAAAATCTTTACATGCTAGTACATTGCTAAACCTTTGTGTCCTAAACAATAAATATTTGGCGTTGCACAGGAATCGTCAACAATATCTGATGTCAAAACATTACGAACGAGGGGTTCCCACTATTCCATCATAATCCGATGTCAACTTTTCATTCAAGAGCCGGACCGCTTCATCGTAAATTTCGTTACCTCCCCCTAATAAAGGCCCAGAAGGAAAGGAGCAGAGCCAGGTGCAGAAGATAGAAAAGCTGGATAAGAGATGTTTGTGGGTCGTAAATGGGCAAGGCTATCAGCTTCGGCCGCCTAATCATGATCAGGCCAACGAACACGAGAACCAGTATAGCAAGGCTGGCCTCAGGCAGAGGAGGCAGCCTTTGTCGAGTCATGCAGCCACGGCATGTTCTGTTCTAAGGTGCACGTGTCACTAGCGAGGTGAATCTCCGGCTAAAGTTTACGTGTCCTTAGGTGAAAAGAGGTCACTGCGTGTCCATTGTCTACGTGAGGGCAAGAAACAAAAAATGGCTTCCGTGATCTAAGATGGATGCCATGGGTAGATCAGAAATGTGTTCATAACAGGAGTGCTCTTGCTCGTAGCTTAGCGAAAACACCAGGATATGCTAAATGGATCATTTGCGGTTCACTGATACCAAAATTATGTATTTACGACAATGTTGAAAACACGGGTTCAAATCGTCACGGAACCTCAGACCCTCCTTTTGCCCTAACGTAGGCAATTATTCAGTCTATGTCAGAGTCTAACTCTATGCTCATCAGGTCAGTGACATGTTGTTGTATCATCATCCTTTCTAGTGCCTTTTCTCCAAACGCAGGTGGTTTTCTGAAACAGGTTGCAGCACAGAGACTACACAAAGCTGGACCACACTGGATAATCAGGCAACATGAGAATAGGAATACTAGGATGACACCAATGACCATCAGAACCTTCCATCCCCACGCTGATATCAGAGTCCAAAACCACTCCATGAAGGACCAGTTTCCCTTGTCTACGTGTATAGAGTCGGAAATCTTGTGTAGCTTAGAGATCGCCTCATAAACAGTTGGAGCATTGTTGGGAATAAAAACACAGCAGCTCGATTGGATCATTCTGCATACCCCACCTCGATCTGCAAGTATCACGTCTAGAACCATACGGTTCTGCAACGTCATGAGTCTATCCGCCTGAAGCTCAGCTGTCAGGTTGCTAAGGGCACCAGCAGTTTCGGTAATAGTAGATTCAACTACCCGTGTTAGCTGACGTATGTTTCTACTATTGGCCATAGGCCCCCAGAACGGAAGGAAACCTTTGAAGAAGTCTCCAGCTTCCTGACCAGCGGTATCTTTCTTGCTGAAAACACCTCTTGCTATTCTGGTCTTGTGATAGTCAGAAGAAGCAGTGTACGTTGGAGGCAACAATCGAGCAATATAACATGAACCTGAAAAGTCAGCAGGCAACCATGTATACGCTCTGTCTTGACAGATGAAGTAGGTACCCCTAGCAGTAAGGAAGGCAGGGGAAGAGTTAGACGGAAACACGTAAGTCTCAACGCACTCACTCCTCCCTAGCTGAGCTCTCGGATTTCTCCCATTTCCTTGCAAACAGACCTGACCTCGGTGAGGCACGACCCAGATTGGAGTTGAGCTTTTACGCTTGCTTTCTCCCAAACTAAGGCGATACTCTGTAGAGTTCCAACTCAAATATACTCGTAATTCATCTCTAGGGTAAGATGGAGTATTATTGACGTCCTTGATCATGTCAATAATTCCCCGGACTAAAGCTTTGTTGGCAGAGTTATATTTAGTGGAACGTGGTGGACGCGGAGGATAGGTTTCAAGAGCATAAGCAAAAATGGTCTGAAGGGCCTGAAATGATCCATTATAGCTAAAAGGCAACACTAGATAGGGAATGCCTTTATCCATAGTGTGGGGTATCAAGCCACACACCCAGCAGTCTGTAGTGTTAACTACCAGTTGGTGTTGGTGCAAGAGCTGTATGAAAGTGTTATTGATAAATTCTGAGCGTCGAGCTTGCTCATGTTCAGGAAACGAGTGAAAAGAGTGCATAGAAGAAATAGTAGAAGTAGCAGGATCAAGGGGAGGTACTGTAGTTACTGGCATAAAAATCAAATTCACACCAAAGACGATTCCACCCACCAACGTTATAAAAACAATTAAAAATGAAATAGCACATTGCATCAGAAAACATTTGCTATGAAGAATTCTGTAAAGTCTGTTTCTGCGAACATAAATCACATTTTCTCGTTGCAGCGCAGGAAGCTCCATCTTCTACAATCCGCTCGCGACCACTGATGATGTGTACGTAGATGAAAATGCCTCTATCAGCCCCGGGAGTTCCCAGAACTAACAGAAAGATCGACCTTGTGTCTGACCCCCGCAGATTCAACTAGGTACACAGCCACGACCCTACGGCTGCCCAGACGGCAAGGCAATTTAAAAAAAAACAATAAAACAATAGCAAACTTCCTGGCTGAAGGCAAAATGTTAAAATTTCAAATGTGTAAAATTGGCAGTTTCCTGCTTTATTTGTCCATATTGCGAGTCCGTAAATTGTATCTCAATTTTGCAGGAGTTGTTTGATCTGGAAACAGTGTGTTATCAGCAGAGGTTGCAATGTTCGAGTTCGCAGATGGCAAAGTTTCTTCTGACTACTACAAAGCCACCCCTAATGAGAGGTAGACTCCCCAGTGCACAGCTTCAAAATGACACAAGGTCTAAAGTTTTGAAACACCCTTCATATAAAGTTCAATCCACAAGATTCAATGATGCTTCATCTTTTAATGAATATACATTATACTCCATGTATGCTTCATCATGTTCCAAATATTGGTACTGTATATCATCCACAACATAAGTTCTCGATATTCACTGATCCCAATGCATTTCGGGCTGAACCGTAGCCCTTCCTCAGGGGATAGCTCTACAAACAAAGGAAATGCCATCATCAGGTCTAATTCTGGTGTAAAATGAATCATACTACAAATGTGAAAGTGCTGAATAAACGAGCTTAAAACATGGCGTGAAAGAACCCAACTAGCCAAAATGCATGTATCACCAAAATAAAAATAATAAAGAGCCAGAACACTCAACATATGAAGGTCGCTACATAAATCACCATCTAGAAACTCCATGAGGAGCAGTCTAAAGCCCAAACTTCCTATGCACAGTATAACCCCAAAGCGTGTGCAGCGCGTGTAAATAAATGCGTGATACTAAAATAGAAACGGAGCTGAAATACACCTCGGTGCGATTAGCACGCGTTTAGTGAACAAAGTACAAACGCATATTAAACCAAAGTCCCCACCAGGAGGTACTTACAGCGGAACGCTGTCAGCGTCAGACCACATTGAGTATCAGGTTAACGAATGTGGGCGCGCGAGTGTACTAAAGTTTAAAACAACGTTGCTAAACATAAAAGATGGACAATGAGGCGTCCAAAATGGGCGCCATCTTGAAATGGTGAACACACACCCAGGTGAATGAATATACCTACAAGTAGAACAAAAAAGGAAACAGAGATATCACACAACGTTAAATAAGGGAATCCAGGTTAAAGCAGGTAAAATGACAACATACAGATAAAGGATAGATAACACAGGGGAAATTTTCACAGATAACACAGAAACTCCATGCGATCATTGAGCCCGTGCGGCTGCATGGTCGCCATGTACCGGATCCAAAAGTTCTCCCTTTTCAATAAAGTTTTTTTATTGTCATGGGTCAATGGTATTTGTTCTAGGACTTGATATTTCAACTGGGCAACTGTATGATTGTGGTCCAAAAAATGTGCTGCAACAGTGGATTTCAGGTTGCCAGTCCTGATGTTACTCTTGTGTTCCAACAAGCGTGTCCTGATTTTCGGTTCTGTGTGTCCAATATAGCATTTGCCACAGGGACACTTGAGTAGATAAATAACATTAGCAGAGTTGCACGTGGCGTTAACACGCAATTTGATTGGGTGACCCTTCATGGGGTGATTCACAATATTCCCAGGAATACAATTATGGCAATTGCTGCAGTTATAACAAGGGCGTAGGCCCTTGTAATTCTCTGGTGAACATTCAGATTTGGGTTTGCATAGTATCTCCTTTAAGTTTCTTCCCCTGGTGTATGCAAACAAAGGTTGTTGTGAGAAGGCTCCCTGAAAATCCGGTTCCAAGCTTAATAGCGTCCAATGTTTAGAGATGATGTTCTTAAATCGTTTGCTCAACACTGTGTACTTGGATACTACAACCATTCTAGTATTTTCAGTTTTGGTGCGAGTCTTTAATAGTTCATCACGGGTCATATTCCCACACCGGGTGACTGCCTTTTGAAGAGTTTGTGCTGGGTAGCCACGAGCCTTGAACCTCTCAACCATGTTGTTCATTTCAAGTTGGCAAGTCTCATCAGATGTACCGATGCGTTTGACGCGCATCAGTTGGGAAAGAGGTAAGTTCTGTTTTAGCCCAAATCGATGAAAGCTTTGGTAATGCAACATTGAGTTGCGGTCGGTGGGTTTTCGGAAAATGGTGGTAGTCACCGTGCCTGCATGTCTCTCAACCTTGACATCAAGGAAGTGAATGCTTGATCTGTCAAAACACCAAGTGAACTGTATGCGGTCATTGACTTGGTTCCAAGTGTTCAGAAATTCCAAGAGAGCTTGTTCAGGGCCAGACCATAACATGAAAATGTCATCAATGAATCTCAAGTACAGTTTCCCACAATTGATCCAAGGAGTCTGGTTCAGTATATGGGATTCCTCAAAAGATTTCATAAAAGTATTAGCGTACGACGGCGCTGTACAATTGCCCATGGCAGTCCCGCAGAGCTGATGGAACCACTTCCCAGATACTGTGAAGTAACTATGGTACAAGGTGAAGACCAATAGTTCCATCAACAGTACCTGTAAATCAGCGTCAAGATTGGAATGAGAAAGTTCATGTTCAACTGCCATTAAGCCTAGGTCATGAGGTATTGAGGTGTACAGTGAACATACGTCCACTGTACACAGTATGAGATCTTGATCTTCTAACTCAGTAACAGCTTGTTGAAGCTTAATCAGGAAGTCGGTTGTGTCCTTGACGTGAGATCTAGAGTTCAACACGAAAGGCTGGAGATATTTGTCCAAAAACTTCCCAGTATTCTCGTGAATGCTCCCTCTGGTCGAGACGATTAGTCTCATAGGTGGCTTGGTGGGGTGCTTGTGCACCTTAGGCAACATGTAGAGTACAGGTGGCTTCGGATTAGTAGGTGTCAAGTAACGTCTTGCTCTATCATTAATGGTGCCATTGTCAAATGCCTGACCTATGATTTTCACTAGGATTGCGGTGAATTCATTGGTAGGATCAGCAGGTAAAAGAGCATAAGTGTTCGGGTCTGACGTGTGTTTATCAATTTGATCTGCATAGTATGTCGCATCCATGATCACCAGGGCACCGCCCTTGTCAGCAGTTTGGCAGACGATTGAGGAATTATTGGCAATCTTCTGAATGATGTTTTTTTCAGTTTTTGTTAAATTCTCACGTTTCACCTTGGATTGGAATGGTAGTTTAGCAATGTCACATTTTACTAAGTTCTCAAATGTATCAATTATTTTATGACTCACAGGAGCCATGAAGCCATGAAGGTACTGTGGGGACGTAGTCCTCTCAACATGTCATCATCACGTGAAGGGATGGTCATCACATTCTGAAAATAGTGTCTCAAGCGTACATTGCGTAGGAGTTTGAACACGCTCACTTCGAGCTCCAAAGTGTTGGTTCCAGTAGTTAACCTGGATTCCCTTATTTAACGTTGTGTGATATCTCTGTTTCCTTTTTTGTTCTACTCGTAGGTATATTCATTCACCTGGGTGTGTGTTCACCATTTCAAGATGGCGCCCATTTTGGACGCCTCATTGTCCATCTTTTATGTTTAGCAACGTTGTTTTAAACTTTAGTACACTCGCGCGCCCACATTCGTTAACCTGATACTCAATGTGGTCTGACGCTGACAGCGTTCCGCTGTAAGTACCTCCTGGTGGGGACTTTGGTTTAATATGCGTTTGTACTTTGTTCACTAAACGCGCGCTAATCGCACCGAGGTGTATTTCAGCTCCGTTTCTATTTTAGTATCACGCATTTATTTACACGCGCTGCACACGCTTTGGGGTTATACTGTGCATAGGAAGTTTGGGCTTTAGACGGCTCCTCATGGAGTTTCTAGATGGTGATTTATGTAGCGACCTTCATATGTTGAGTGTTCTGGCTCTTTATTATTTTTATTTTGGTGATACATGCATTTTGGCTAGTTGGGTTCTTTCACGCCATGTTTTAAGCTCGTTTGTTCACACAGTGGGATTATTCAGCACTTTCACATTTGTAGTATGATTCATTTTACACCAGAATTAGACCTGATGATGGCATTTCCTTTGTTTGTAGAGCTATCCCCTGAGGAAGGGCTACGGTTCAGCCCGAAATGCATTGGGATCAGTGAATATCGAGAACTTATGTTGTGGATGATATACAGTACCAATATTTGGAACTTGATGAAGCATACATGGAGTATAATGTATATTCATTAAAAGATGAAGCATCATTGAATCTTGTGGATTGAACTTTATATGAAGGGTGTTTCAAAACTTTAGACCTTGTGTCATTTTGAAGCTGTGCACTGGGGAGTCTACCTCTCATTAGGGGTGGCTTTGTAGTAGTCCTTGAATACACGCTGACCGGCGCAGACAGCGTTCATCCCTGGCTGCACGCTACACATTGTTACCTGTTCAAACTCGGATCACATACAGCTGTGCAAATACCTCCTTCCTTATCTTTGAAAGTTTCTTCTGATGCAGAGGGCAAGTGTTCAGGAGTCAAAGAAGTAGTTTCAGGAGGAGAGTCAGAGTTTGATGTGTCAGTTATCAGTTCGGAGCGGCTGCAATACCAAGATTTACATTAGCTTGCACAGCTTCGCGCCAAATTGGAGGAACCTCCCTCATTGGATATTGGCGATTCTGCTTCACACTATGTTTCTCTAAATCTCTCGGTGAACGAAGGGATGGATCATTCCTATAGCTTAAAATTAGTTCCATCGCTTCTTTTATATCCTGACTAACTATCATACCAGCAGCAAACTCTTTCTGAACATTAATTAATTCTTCTAGATTTGAGTCAGTGTCATCTTCTTCTAATTCCTCACGTAAAAGAGAGCACATCTCGTCGAACACATATCGTTGTGTTGGGTCATTCCACTGCATAAATGTATCCAATACATCTCTAGTACTGTATCTTCTACTCTTCGAAATCCATCTGAGAGCCGTGGAATCTAATATTCCCCGTTCCTCAGTACTTGGGAGCTGACTACGTCTCTGTACAGAGTCAGAAGTAGGAGTCTTAATTAACGTTTTATAGAAGGGAGACAGAATGTTAGAGACAGAATCAGTGATTCTTCGACGAACAGAAAGCGGAGTCATAATACTAGCAGATGTAGAAAATGAAGTCGCAGTTGGAACAGATAGAACGGGAACAGTAGGAGTGTCAGGCAAAATAGTTTGTGAAACAGCAGGTGTAAGTGATACAGGTATAGGCAAAGAAGCCGGCAACCCAGGAAGAGGGGGTGCCGAAGGAACATTCACATTAACCACAGGAAGTACAGGAGCTTGATTCTGAGGGGCAGGAGCAGGAATACCAGGTTGTCCAGCAACCGGCAATTGAACATTCGGTACAGGCGGAGCCGTAGCACCCTGTGCATACGGTGGGGGTGACCGTAACAAGTAAGACAACAGAGGATCGTTTTCGGGGTCCTCCACTATCTTAGTTGTACTCGATGGCAAGGCAGGATAGCACTTGTCGGTCGCTAAATTACGCTCTCTAATAGCCACCTCTATTGCCTTCTCAGGCTCGTTGACTTGCAGCTGTTTAGCAGCTTGCTCTAAAGTCAACTCTTGCTCTTTCTGTTCTTTCTTTAACCTTTTAATTTCTCTCTGTTTAGATTCTTTTCGCCAGTAACGGAAAGAATCAAACATTGCCGGCCGGGCTTTCTTCTTAAACAATTTCGCTTCTAAATTGTCAAGGATTTCGGGTTCAAAACTACCATGCAGTGGCCAACTAAGGACACCATCTTTTTCTGTATAGCGGACCCACACCTCATTATAAGATATAGGACCCACACCGAACTTACAATAAAGATCATATAGAGGAGTCCCAATCGGAGGAACCAGACATGAGTCCTCCAACCGGGAATCACTGTTGCAACCAAAACACGACAATATACAATTTTTCCGACTTACCATTTTGCAATCCGGAACACAGAACGAACAAAAACACAAACAGGAATGTGCACTCGAACCAAGAACCTAGGCCTACCAAAGCGAACAAATGTATCGATACCCAAACTAAACCAATAGATTATCGTAACTAGAACAACCAGTGATAATCTTACGAGACCAAACCAAACCAAGAACTAAAAGGATTTTAACAACCCTTACGAAGTAACCAACTAGCAACCACTAAATACTTAACTGAGGCACTGAAGACGTCACCAAGGAGAAACCCGTCACGTCTCGCCGTACTAAGGACTGCACCTCGGGTCCAAGACAGGGCGACGGTCAAGGCAACGGACCACTGCAGCCGTCCTGAACGGGAACCCTCGTGGAAGAGAACGTCGGGCCACTTTTGCGATATGCCGGGATCGATGAAGTGGGGCGCCTCCCTCAGGAATCTTCACACGAAGCTTCCCGAACTCTTCAGGCTTTTGGACCGGTACCGAATGACGTCGCCCGACGTTGGGCGCCAATTGGAGTTCTGGACTTTTTTGGTTCCGTCCAGAGGTGTCAGGGATAACACCCGAAGACCCCGGAGTTCTACCTGTCTCGGTGCACAAACAAACAGAAACACGGGCTTCTCGATGGTGGCGTCAAAGACCAAAGGTTTATTACTGCAGGGACACAGAAGTCACAGAAACTACACACGGGCAGAATCTAGGAGCCTGTTCGATTTGTACAAAGTGGGTTGCTCCTTAAATACTAAATTTTAGGCTTGGGGCAAATTCTTTACATGCTAGTACATTGCTAAACCTTTGTGTCCTAAACAATAAATATTTGGCGTTGCACAGGAATCGTCAACAATATCTGATGTCAAAACATTACGAACGAGGGGTTCCCACTATTCCATCATAATCCCATGTCAACTTTTCATTCAAGAGCCGGACCGCCTCATCGTAAATTTCGTTACCTCCCCCTAATAAAGGCCCAGAAGGAAAGGAGCAGAGCCAGGTGCAGAAGATAGAAAAGCTGGATAAGAGATGTTTGTGGGTCGTAAATGGGCAAGGCTACCAGCTTCGGCCGCCTAATCATGATCAGGCCAACGAACACGAGAACCAGTATAGCAAGGCTGGCCTCAGGCAGAGGAGGCAGCCTTTGTCGAGTCATGCAGCCACGGCATGTTCTGTTCTAAGGTGCACGTGTCACTAGCGAGGTGAATCTCCGGCTAAAGTTTACGTGTCCTTAGGTGAAAAGAGGTCACTGCGTGTCCATTGTCTACGTGAGGGCAAGAAACACAAAATGGCTTCCGTGATCTAAGATGGATGCCATGGGTAGATCAGAAATGTGTTCATAACAGGAGTGCTCTTGCTCGTAGCTTAGCGAAAACACCAGGATATGCTAAATGGATCATTTGCGGTTCACTGATACCAAAATTATGTATTTACGACAATGTTGAAAACACGGGTTCAAATCGTCACGGAACCTCAGGTTGTGGAAAGAAAAAACCGGGACATAAAGCAATCTATAACAGCGAGGGTATTAGGTTCGGGTGATGATGGGTCAAACATCTAACAAGTGTACAACGTAGTCTTAATAATATGCCAAGAAAGTCTCTAGGAGGTGTCAGCCCATATGATTTTTTATTTGGTACTAGAATGCTTATTCAGGACTTAGATCGTCAAACTTCAGTGGAGCAACAAAAAGCTTTTGATATCAAAGATCGTTTGGCTGTTTTCCAGACTTAAATGAAACAAGAAAAAGTCTGAGTAACGAAAAACTAAAGCCAACTACCATTGAAGAAAAACCACCTGTCCCAGCAAGACCTGTCTGGATTCCAAAGATTGGGGATCTGGTCAGAGAAAAGATCGCGGTAAAGAAGGAATTTGGGCCTTCTTACAGAAAAGCAGTACCTGTCTTAGCTGTCAGTGGAACAAGATCAGTAGTGCTACCCCCTCTTGCTGGTAAAAAGGAGAACCGAGTTGTATCAATCGACCTGGTGAAACCACAACCATGTGGCCAATAATAAGTAGTAGGCCTAATGGACTCCCAAAAATAGCAGAAGACCAAATCTTGCTACAATCCAAGAGGTTCAAACGGGGAGACTAATCACATTTGATAAACCTACGGTGATTAAGAAAGGACTATGTAACAAAGCCATGGAACTTGTGCCTCTTGAGACCCAAATTGCAACAGTTCAACAAGAAACACCAAACTACAACAATGTAGCTTCAGACTACACAAATGTAACAAAAGAAAATGCAAAGATCAATGGAAATCCGGAAGCAATCCCACCAATTGACAGAACTGCATCTGGCTATTTTATCAACTTTGATGATTTTTCCGATGATCCAAGCGAACATGGAGACAAACCAGCAATGAAATCATTCAAAGAAAAAGTAAAAGAACTCTTTCATCAACTCAAAGAAATATATCTAACTCCTCAATGGATTAAATTGTGGATTGTGTTGGGCGTACTTTTCCTCTTTCTGTGGCTCATCTTGGTTCTAAGTTTGGGTAGATTTATTGATGGAAAATATAGTACAATAGACACAGCAAGTCAGAACATCAACTTGGTCCTGAAACCACAAAATCATCACACATCGAAAAACGAGAACTGTCATCAGTGAAAATCACAGCCATCCCAATACCTGGTGGTATAGCATGGGACAAAACTGACTATGAAATTTATGGCCCGGTTGAGCTCTTGAAATTACCACACCAATTTAAGATTTCATTGAGTGACTTTGTTTCACCTAGAAGATTCTCTGATGATTGGAACTTTGAGAATATTAATAATATGATGTCAGATTTAGAAATGTCAGCAAAATTTACTGCACATGATTATTTACAGGGTTCGTCGAATTATGAGGAAATGTACTGTTTTTACCATTACGGGCATCATTATCTGCGTAAATCCGCAAATCCTAGAAATACTTTTGTTTATAATCAATGGGAACATTGCCCAACCCCGCCAAAAGGCAGCTCAAAGACATTTTTTGAAAAATTACCATACTTCACGGGGTTTAATGTCACTGATCTGGAAACATTCTATTTTAAAATGTTAAATGAGACAGGGTCGAAAAATATGTTGACAAATACTAAACTGATTTAATCAGAAAAATGTTATGAAAAAATGTCTACATTTGGTTTTGAATATTGGAAAAACAACATTGAGACAAAAACCATTTGGGGAACAAAAGAATGGCAGGTACAAGGTGTAGGAGCATTATCCAGAGCCTGCATGATCCCAGAACAAATAATGTTCCTAAATGACACAGTTCAGCAAACAACCTGTCTTGGTTTAGCCAAGATAAAAGATTTAAACAACCCGTCTATACCAAAGCCAATACCAGATAGAAACACCACAACAGATGAGGGGTTAGACGTGGCCTATATTTTTAAACAAAACAGAACACTTCCAGACTGGAAAAAATGGTTGATCTGGCCCAAAGACACTAATAACTGTCATGATATATTCCTGAACAAAATACAGGGGTTCAAACAAAATAGGCCAGACCCAAGATATTCCCAAAGACAACATCCAGGGATAATCACAACATACAGTGTGGGGAAACTATGCCTCGAATGGCTACAGAAATCCACACTTCCCGAAATTAAGCAACACTTAACTTTACTTAAAGAAGGTGCTGACTTGCGAGATTTCATAATGGGACCTCGCAAACAGCGTCAAAAACGTTTCATATACGCCAGTATATACACAGCATACAATGAAGCTTGGAAAATAAATCAAATTGAAACTGCTGAAAAAATACGAGAAATCGATCGTATTAATTTGGAAAAAGCATTTTCTGTAGTGGACAATGAGTTAACGACTCTGTCCTCCAGAATCTATTCACTGGATAGCATTGTATCATCTGCTATCGATATAATAGAACAGGATATGATAATGTTACAACATGGTCAGTCCCAATTGGGTTCTAATGTACAGCTAGGCTGGACGTTACAAAATCTGCGTTCAGGTCACGTGCCATAGCGTCTAATCAACATAACGTCATTATTTTCTATCTTTAACCTTACTGATAGACAAATCTCGTTGGCACAGAAAGGAGCAGACTATACGGTGCTAAGCATTGAAAAACTTGAGAGATTACCATTGACAATGTCAGAAAGACCTGTCATTGAATGGATAATACATGGCACCATTACAATCGCGATAACAACTTTCCAGTTTCAATACTGCCAAGAGTATATACCAGCAGGCCTGTATGAAAGGTTGGGTAAAGGGTACATCAAATCAACCTGGAATTTACCATTTACACACAGGTGTTGGAGTGGGGGAAAGAAAGAGGTATTTCTTAGTGGTAGTAACTGCAAAACATCACTGAGCGGTACGCTCCTATGCGAAGGTATAAACCTGCATGGACCTTGCAATGAGTCATCAAATAACCTTTCATGTCACCTGCACGGGACCCCGGCTACACAGATAGAGCCATTTTTCAGACATCTTTCCAACGGTAGCTACGTTATGTTAAGTGACCGCAGCTGTTGTGGCATGGTGCCAGGAAAACCCTATCTCGTGAGCGTCACTTCCAGGGTCATTTGTTGTATGCAAGTATTGTATCCAAAAAGCAACCCAGACATGGAGGCGGAAATTTAGCCTTCTTTGAATAACTCTTCTATTGGAATTGATACTTTAAGCAGAATGAAGTCTATTCTTTTACAGAGAACTGTGCCTTTAACCTCGTCCAAAGAAACGTATGACATGCAAGCTGCAAGGACAGCGGCAGAGATACATACCCTTTTATCAACAAACTGCCCCGTGCATTTCGTAGAAATGTTAAGCCAAATTTTAAACATGTCAGATACCAGTGGCATCACACATCTATTTAAGACAATTTTTTCGGGACTGTTAACACCCTTCCAGACAGTTCTGGGCAGCTTCCCGAATTTTGTGCACTCTCTTTTTGGTGGCCTGCCACTTATTTTGGGACTCGTAGCAGGAATTTTATTTTTGCTCCTTCTGCTCCGATATGGCAAGCCAAGTAACAAACAAAACTCAGGCTTCGATGGAAGAAACGATCCTAGCAATACGATACCGAGACGGTATCACTAAGGTCCTCGGATTGGCCCGGCTAAGAGATCTGAATACAACATGGTTTCTTTCATTTAGACCTATCTGGCAAAATTGCATCTTACCTGTGCTTCGATGTCTGCTATGCGGAGAAGAATGCGTGTTGGACAGTTGTCCTACACTACCATCAACAGTACCAATGGATATCGACGCTTTCCTTTGTCCAGTACTCATGCAACGTGTTGTCCCCAGCGGCTACCGATTCTGATGACGGCATTCGTTGAGACTTCACCATTACGAGTAGGTGGCGGTGAAGTACGAGATGAAAGCGGCAGCATACAGGTACAACCTTCTGTGAACATTGCTGATCTAAACACCGAAGATGGCAATGCATCGCATATATGCACTATTTCTGATTTTTCAGCGTTGGTCCAACTTTCACCTACTGTTGTAGACACATTTTTTGCTGGTCTAGATAATGTAATGTTCTCTCCTAACAACGAGAATAACAATTGAAATAGCGAGCACACAGCGTTCCCTGAACTCTGAATTCGGCCTTCAACTTTTAAAAACATCACTTTTTTCTCTCCAAGAAATTCCAAAATATTTCCCTTTTTTTTGGCACAAGGTACTCTGCTTAGAGTAGAACTATTCTTAGAGAACAGATCTTCTATTTCTAGAGACTCTAGAGACAATATTTTTTTATTTTTTATTAAAATTTTAAAACCTTTATTTTCGAATAGTGCACACAGCTATTTAGCCGTACATCCCGGAGGCCAGGCAGCAATTCAAGAAGCAACAAATCAGAGTGCAAGAAACAATGTATCAGAACGAGTGAAGGTTACGTTTTTACATTTTTTGTTTTTTATATAAGAAGAAACAAGTACAGGAAAGCGGCGCCGAAACAAGCGCCAAGAAAGAAGGCAATCAACCCAGTATGTAGTGAGGCCCATTCGAGGAGTCAGCCAAGCACTGTGACAACAATTATATTCAGATCAGCATAGATACTAAGAACCGATGGGGGAAGGAAACACAGGATAATAGGGACATATAATCGTCAGTTGGAGTCATGGGCTATGGGGTCAGGTGTTCTTCTAGCGGAACGGATTCCGGTGGTATGCAAATGTCACCCCTATACTCATTCCAGGCCCCCCATAACTTCTGCCATTTTTTGGGCTTACCCCTGGCCACATACACAGTCTTTTCTCGGAACATACACCAATCCATATTGGCCTTCCACTGTACCACCTTCGGGGCTGTTGCTGCTCCCCACATCTGAGCGATGTCCCGCTTAGCGACCATATTCCCAAGGGTCACCCATTGGGTCTGAGCGATGCTATAGTCCGTCGGGCCCCAGATATTTAAGAGGCATCTCCAGGCCTCCGTGTGAACCTCCACCCCGGTGACCTCACTCATGATCGCGTGCACCCGCCTCCAGTAGGAAGCTATCGCATTGCATTCCCAAATTATGTGCATGAAAGTGGCGAGAGCCCACAGCCACGCCGACAGAGGCCGTCGGTCGAATGTCCCATATGCATCAGTCTGGGACCAGTGACATAGACCCTGTGCAGGATCTTTAGCTGCACCAATCGAAGACGGGCGGGGACAGCGACCTCCTTGGGAGACAACACAGCACAATGCCTGTCCTCGTCGTCGATCTCTATCCCATCCCGCACCCACTGGTCTCTTACCCCCAAAAGAAGATCCGTACGTACATTGATCAGCTTTTTATATGTCAGAGAGATGGCACTGTCCGGCATATGGCCGTCCAGTACACGGTCTTCTAAGGGAGAACTTTCGGGAATCGCCTCACCCTCAGGCATGGCGGACAAGAGCGCGTGTCGTAGCTGAGCGCACCAAAAGTGTTCAGTTCCACCCAGCTGAAACTCCGTTTGCAGCTGGGCGAAAGACTTCACCTCCCCACGCAACATTATATCCTCCACCCTGGAGATCCCGATCATGTCCCACTTGTCAAAGCCTTTAGTGTGCCACAGTTTGCCCAGAATCTCAGAATCATAAAGTGGAGTCGCCATTGTGAGCTTGCCCTTCCACCCCTACGCCTTTGTGATCGTTCTCCAAATGTGTACAGCAGTTTTCGTTGGTCCAGACATCCGCCTATCAAGAGATCTTGTGTACAGCACCCTTTGATATTTCCCACCATCCAGGAGCCACCGATCCATAGCATACCCTGGATTATCCGCCGGGCCATATAGGCCATGATTGATAGCCGCCAACTGGGAGGCCCAATAGTATCATCTCACGCCGGGTAATGCTATTCCCCCATCGTACCACGGGAGCGTGAGCTTCGTGATAGCAATGCGCGGCCGGCCGTCCCAGAGCAGGGCACGTTGCAGGCTCTCGATTTCGCCAAAGAATCTGGCCGGGACCGGGTCCTGAGTATTTTGCAGGGCACACAGGAATCTAGGCAGGGACATCATCTTAAATAACGCCGCACGCCTAAGCAAGGAAAGAGGAAGTTTACGCCACCCCTCTACGTCACGTCGGAGACGAAGAAGAGGGGGAAGCAAAATATTCTCATAGCGTGCTTTGGGGTCAGTGGAGATGTAGATCCCCAGGTATTTGAATCCCTGTCGCGCCACCTGTATGCCACAGTCCCTCGGGAGATGAGGCGTCCCCCCTTTTGGACGTATAGATGCGACTTCGACCAATTAATAACCAGGCCGGAGTACTGACCGAAGACACGAAGCACATCGCAGGCCACGATGAGAGACTTGCAAGGGGAAGTGAGGTACAGAAGGATATCATCTGCGTACAAGGACACTCGGTCCTCGAATTCAGGAGACCAACGAATGCCATGCATGTCCGGGTGGCTACGTATCCACGCGGCCAATGGTTCAAGTGCAAGTGCGAACAAAAGGGGCGACAGAGGACAGCCCTGCCTGGTGCCCCTCTGAAGAACAAAGGACGCCAAAACACGACCATTGACCGTCAGGTTAGCCAGCGGGCTAGCATACAATAGCTTGACCCACCCTACGAATTCCGGTCCGAAGCCGAGCTTCGCCAACACTGCCCACAGGTAGTTCCATTCCAGGGAGTCAAAGGCCATCGTGGCATCCAATGACGCCAGAACAGCTGGCTCCTCAAGCGTGTGGGCCCTAGCCAGGGCTCCGTGGAGTCTACGAAGGTTAAGGGCAGTGTTGCAGTGTGGAATAAAGCCCGACTGGTCCGGGTGCACTAAGTCTCCGATTGCGCCAATCAGTCGGTTGGCAAGCAGTTTGGCTAGAATCTTAGGCTCTGCGTTCAACAGAGAGATGGGACGATACGATCGGCACAAATCTCTCGGTTTCCCTTCCTTATTGATGACCACGATGGTGGCCAGCCTCTGGTCGTGGGGAAGCATGCCTGTATCTCGCGCCTCCAAGAACATGTTTCGTAAGGGCAAAGAAACAACGTCTGGTCTGATTTTATAAAGTTCCACCGGAATACCGTTGGGGCCGGGCGCTTTACCAGACCTGAGGGAGCGAATGGCAAGTGCAACTTCGTCTGCAGAGATGTCCCTGTCCAAGTCGTCACGGTCTGCCTCCGACAGGCACGGGAGAGCAATATCTGCCAAGAGAGCACCGGAGTCGGTCTCGGACCGGTCCGAGATCGAGGTGTAAATGCCCTGAAAGTAGTCCGAGAACGACTCGACTATTGCCCTCGGATCAGGGCCAATCAGGCCGTCGTCTCCCAGCACTTCCGGAACTACGCGGCTCGCTCTCTCCTTCTTGTCGAGCCAGGCCAGGAGTTTGCCCGCCTTGTCACCGACATCGTAAATTCTACCCTGCTGCTCCCTGCCCATAACGATGGCAGCGTCGGAGGCAAGATCGCGATATTCCGATTGCTTGAGGGAGAGGGTATGGAGCAACTCAGGCGTCGGGCCCGCCTCCAGTCGGGAGTCCAGCTCCATGATATCAGCCTCGATGCGCACCATGTCGGCATCTCTGTGTTTGCGGACGTCCGCTATGAGGGTGAGGGCCTCACCTCGCAGCACCGTCTTAAACGCCTCCCATAAGGTGGCAGCTGACGTGACCGACCCAGTATTTTCAGTAAAATAGAGCTCAATGGCCCTGGCCAGGAGTCCGCTCGTCTTCGGGTTCCGAAAATACCATGGGTTGACCACCACAGGACGCTCGGTAACCGCAATGTCAAAATCAAAGGACACCCACACAGGGTAGTGATCCGAGATGCCCCTTGCCAACAAGCGGGCTTCAGAAATCGCTGGCGCATGGGCCGCTAAGGTCAGAACATAATCTATTCTCGAGAGGCTACCGTGCGCCCCAGAATGGAACGAGTATTGGTTCTGGGTGGGGTGCAAGAGTCTCCAGCAATCAATCAGACCCATGGTGTCAAGGAAATCGGGCAACCAAGATTGTGAACCACGTAGATCTCTTGGCGGATGTCTGTCCAAGGTCCCGGAGCAAACGGAGTTGAAATCACCACCCACAATAAGCAGCCCCTCAGGTAGATTCAAAATGGCGCTCCCAAGGTCCCGAAAAGTGTTGTTTTGCAATCCCGGGGGGACATAAACTGAAACCAGAATCAAGGACCACCCCTCCCATCTTCCCGTGACAGCAGCGTACCGCCCCCTCTCGTCCACGACAGTGGAGGCAATCTCGAATGGGAAAGACGTGCGCTCCATGATTCCCGCCCCCGGGAACCCGAGGAGAACCCAGCATGTGCCACCATTTTGAAACCCTTCCTATTGAGCGCACGACACGTATTACCCACCAAGTGTGACTCCTGCAATAAAATAACATCAGGCATATGTCTTCTAAACAGTTGCAATACCACCCCTCTCTTGATACGGTCACCCAAGCCATTAACATTCCAACACAGGACTTTCAATTTCCTACCCTCCATCGTCAAATCTCGAGCCGCCGCCGACCCCAGTAGACCTCACAGAAACATTGAACGGATTAGAGCATACATTGCATTGCCTGAAAAAGGGAAAGAAGAAACAAGAAAAACAAACAAACCCCCCCCACACCCCACACCCCACCCTGCACCCCTGCAGCAGACTAAAGAGCCCCCCAACCAGCAGTGTGCCTGTCGCCCCATGAACTAACTACAAGAAGACCCTAGAGGAGAAAGGAGGTCACGTAGTCCCCCCCCCCGCCACCCCCCATGTTAAAGAAAGGATATTCACATTAGAGTGCTACAGTATGGCTTGCCGGTCATAGTCAACAGGAACACCAACCGACAAAGTTAGTGCGACGAGTACTACTCCTGGTGATCAGGGCCTCCAGAGGCACCTTCCGAATGTTCCCCCTGTTCCTCGCTTCTGTGCGGCAGAGTGTCCAGCCAGTCGCTCGCAGACTCCGGCATGTCGAAAAACATGGCACGACCATCGCGCTCAATACGCAGTCTAGCGGGGAACATCATGGAGTATTTCATCCCCAAGTCTCTGAGACGCCGCTTCACTCCCGCAAAACTTTGATGTTGTCTCTGAACAGTCCTAGTAAAGTCCGGATAGAAGTTGACATCCGCGTTCTGGAACTTGAGGGGCCCATGTCGTCTCGAGGCCTGTAGAATCACATCCCTATCCCTGAAGTTGAACAGGCGGGCGAAGATGGGTCTCGGTGTGGCGCCCGTCTTCGGTGGCCCGCCCGGTATTCTGTGGGCCCGCTCGACCGAAAAGAAATGGCTGAGGCCCGCCGTGGCCAGATGAGTCTTTATCAGGTCCTCGACAAAGAGGTCCGTGGCCGAGTCCTCTGCACCCTCCGGAACTCCAATAATGCGCACATTTTGCCGCCTGGCCCGTCCCTCAAAGTCCTCCAGCCGCCTTGAGAATAGGTCATTGATCGACGCAAATTCCGGACCTCCGTCTGCAGGTCCGAGACGTCAGTCGTGAGACTCGCAGTTTTAATATCCAATGATTTGACCCTATCATTGGTCTTACCAAGGTCGGCCCTGATCAGGTTGAGGTCGATCGCCAGGGTATCAACTTTGTGCGTCAGGACCTCGTGTTGCTTCTGCATCTCCGTTCTGATGCCAGCTATAGCCCCCATGATATCCCGGAGTGTTGGCTCCGACTCATCTGGCGACCCCGCGTGTAGGGAATCTTTCGAATGAGCGGCCACAGTTGGCAAGGTCCTCTGTTGGGCGTACCGGTCAATCTTGTTGGTCTGGGGTTGGACCGTCTTCCTGCTGACCCGGTTCGCCGTTCTGTCTGGGTCGCCCCTGCCCGCCATGTTGGAGCCAGGGGCAGAACAAAGGATTGGCACTCCGAGGTCCCTTCGAATACTCAGGCAGGCGCGGAGAGTATCAGCCACAAATGTTCAGTCAGCTATAGGCCACTCCGCAACTCCGCGACTCCGCTTACTCCGCCAGCTGGGGCAGGAGTCGCTCACTCGGCACATCGATCGTGCACTGCAGTGTCGCAGCCGTCGGCCATCACCGGGACAATGGTCCGCCCCTGGCACAGAACTTCAAAACGACGTATCTTCATCAAGGAGTGTCGGATTTGGAATCGGAAAGCAGATCCCGTCTCTACAACCAGTCACCAACAAGAATCCACCATCGTGGAACAGGATCTCGACCAGGATTTATGCGGAGGGTCGGAGGGTCTCCGGAGCTCCGAGCTTACGCGGCCATCTTGCTTGCCCGCGAAGCTCCTCTAGAGACAATATTTTTAATGAGCCTCTAGCACACTTACAATCTTGTATAAATATGTGATGAAATGGTCTCGACCTTCTCTTCTGTATTAAGAGCCATTTCATAAATGTAATTTTCGCAATTCATTCAGCTGTCAGTTACATTTGCATTATCTGAATGATACCACTGCTTGAATGCGTACAGTATAATACTCATTATCGTGTATCTATGCTGTTTCAAATGCATTTAATGTATTTTGGGGTGGGATGGAAAAACACATGCATACCTATATGTTTATATATTGCTTAGCATTTAGTAATGATGGACATTATACGTGGAGTGGGTGTTGTGTTTTATCTAGGACCCTAATTAAATATTTCATATTTAATAAATAGCCAATGCAAACCAAATGCGGCAAGGCTACTTCCTTAGACTCCTAAAAGCACAACGAGTTCTTACAACATACCAAACCTCCAGTAACCTGGGAATTCCCCGTGCTTTTGTTTTGATTTGTCCTAGAACTCCTGCAAGCACTGAAAGAACGGTCAGTTCTTAGTGACATCTTTAATTGACGTCTTATGTCCAACCTTACTTCAAACACGGCAACTTCCAGGTATAAATATACCAGTGTTTGCCTTAAGCAACACACGGTGGTGTGGAGCAGAGCGGCTATCTACTTATCCGAAGCCCAACTGATGCGAGTGCCGAAGGAAGCCGTCCCTCCCACTTAGCGCACTGAGAAAGACGCTGTCTTTTTCTCCTGCCGAGAAAATACAGCTCCGGTGTTTCCAGTTTCCCTTGCGGGGTACTGGGAGATAGAGTCCTGAGAGCGAGATACAAGACCTCCTCCATTCTAAAACCAAGGTACGGAGCTGATTAGATCCCTAGAGAATTCTTGAGTCAGAATCTTGGCAAAAACTAACTTAACTTAAACTACAGCTCATTTACCCCTTCCCAAGTACTAGGCTTAGGTTAGGTACATTGGGGTAGGCGTATCTTAGAAGCACCAGTTTAGTACGTTTAGTCAAACTTTCATCATTGTATGTAACTGTATATATTTTATACCTTTTAAGTAACATATGGCTCAGAAACCATATCAATGCTTTTACAGTATTATTTCATAATACTCCTTTTACTGTACGCACTTTATTTTATAACAAGTATTGCAATCATAGCAATTCATTTCTCTTGCATGAGAAAGAAGACTGTACAATAAATAACACCTTTTTATTGAAAACGCCCGTCTCTCTATTTGTCTGCACTCTGGTGAAACTAAGTATGCACAACTGACTGAGTAAAATAGATATCTATTGTTTTCACACGACTCTGGAGATATACTCCTTATTCTGGGGGAGCAAAGTTGTCATGTTTATGCGGTTGTCAGAAGCTGAATCCCTTCTTGTCTAATCAGGGAAGTTCACTCATCCCTGTTCATTCGAGAAAGTTTCTAGTGACCTCTGAGCTAGCTGGCAAACCTAAATTAAGTCTAACATATTCAATAGAGACCTAGTCGACCTCATTCCTACGTCTAAACTATCGTTTATGTTATTCCAATGCGCAGAGCCTATTGGGAAAATAGGAACTACACTACAACTTTTGGACAACAAGACAAAACCTCAGCTGAGGAGAGGAACCTGAAGAAACTGAGGAGAGACTATTCCCAAGCTGAAGTGCTCCGTGGGGGATTGGCCTACAGTGGTTGCCTGACTGCCAAAGAGAGGAGAAAGAACTTGTGCAAAAGATCTCCAAGGGCTTGGAAGAGAGCTTGCCCCCTGACCAAAGTCCCAGGACCAGTGGATTTCACCAACCTTTGTGGATTGCTGCTGGAAACACTGTTTCAGTGGCTACAGAGGCAGGGAGCTGTGACTGACTCTCGCGACCAGCCCGGTGTCCTGTAGGCACAGCATCAAGCAACGTCCACCTCGAACAACGGAAGCTCACAGACTCCGTCCTGACGCCGTCACCGAGCCGTTGCCTGCACCGCGACTGGTGGACACCACGACGTGCAACGACTTGCTACAGCGACTCGTACTGGTCTGACCGAAGCGGTCACTGCTGCTGACTTCGAGTCCTGTGAACGCACCGAAGTTGGGCACAGCCTCGCACGCTACCACCCGACTAGCACCGTTGTCCTGACTGATTGACGCCAGCTCCCCAACTCCGGCTCTGTCGCCGCCCGCAAGCTGCAAGCACCGCATCGAAGCACCGTCTCACCCTGCACCGCACGCCTTGGATCCACCGACTCTGTCAACGGGCCACTGCCTGCACCACATCGAGGGACAACGTGTCCTGCAACGCTTTCTTTTCTGCACTGTGACGAACACCGGAACCGGCTCGCACATCCATGCCAGCTGCCTCAAGTAAAAGGTACTGTGACTGAGTCTGTCGACATTTGAGTGGGTCCGTACCGATGTGGTCTGCTGGATTTATTAGACTCTGTGCTATTTCAACAACGCAGTAGCCCGTCCGGGCTACGGACTCGCATAGAACCTTGATTTCAGCCTTTTTAACCAGAACTCTTGAATTCTAATAGTATTGTGGATTATTTTTGCCGTTCATTGGTCTTGTGGTAACTCTATATAAAATATACTTATTTTTGGTATAAAATCTTGTGTGGTGTCAATTTGTAGTGATGTCACTGGGTTACTGTATGTGTTCACAAATGCTTAACTTACAATGCCTCTGAGATAAAGCCTTGCTGCTCGTGCTAAGCTACCAAGGGGGTGAACAGGGGTTATTTTAGAAGTGTAATACCCTTATCCTGACTGGAGGAGAGGGTCCCTGTTTGTCACAAGTACCTACCTGTGCCAACTAGAGATCCCCAATTCTAACAACGACTTATCCTTAAAGTGGAGCAATGAGGTATTTCTTTAAGCTGTTGCTAGTTTGCATTCTTTCTGAGTGGCTGCTCCATGTTTCATAGAATTATGGCACAAATTTACTACTGGTAAGTATGACGCTCACAAGAGGCAATGCGGCACGAATGCAGCTTTGATCAATGTTTGTATGGAAAAGTACATTTTGCATAAAAAATTGATGAGTAGTCATCCCAGCATGGCTTTGAATCACAGAGCTAGGACTCTGCTTATCTATGTAAAGGGGGTGCAATGGGTGTAGAATGACACAATCCCCTCTAGGATTCCATGCAAAGCAAAGAGGCGCCACCTGGCTTTGTAGAGAACCCTAGCATCAAACAAGACCAGGTGCAAACAATGGTATTTACATACATAACATTTACATTTGGTAAAATGACACATTTCATGTGATCTTCCCTCCGGCGATCACTAGGTGCAAACATTTGTACTGAAGGATGTTCCTCGAGTGCATATCACACGCATTGGCTTTTTTCCAGTGATGCGGTGTCTAGTGTGGTGCTAAAATAGCATTTTTAGTATGAGGTCGACCAATTACATTATCTGCGCATGACACTTTGTGAGTTTGGCTATGCACATTTTTTCCTGATCATACAATGCAGCCCTGTAGATTTTCAGTCACAGCTTTGCAGCTCTACATTAGGACTGCAGATGTTTTCTCCATTCTTCATTCACCTTTTTTCTTTTGCAAATCATTGCAGATGGTTGTGATATAAGGTTCCTTGATGAGAAGTATCAGGGAGGGTCATTTGAAGATCAGTGGATCCTTTCTTTCATCCAGAAGGCTTCATGGGGGATTTTTGGGCTATGCTTCAATGCAAGCCAGCAAAAGGCTTTTGTGGGTTGGGCAGTACAACACTCTGTTTTTATTTAGACTGAAGCACGATTTAGTGAACTGTTTTCTCTGGCTGTAATTTCAGGGCTTCTTCCTTGGTCAGCACTACATAGACTGACAGCATTGCAGAAGTATACTTGATGGAAGATTAGTTTTTGGTGCTGCCTCATATTTACAGATCCCTGTAACTCTGGGGCAGTGTCAAAAAGCAAAGCTTGTTGCGTAGTAATGCCCACAGCTACAACCATTGCAAGCCCCTTTGCTGCAGAAAACTGCGTTGAGGAGGGCCATATTTACAAGGCGGTGTCAAGCCACGCAAAGCGCCACTTTGTAAATATGGAGCAGGGCACAGCGTCATGGCAGTGTTGAAGAAAGTAATGCTCCGGTGGCACTATGCCCTTGAAATATGCCCCAGTGTGTCAGATCCGTAAGTGCACCCCAAGGGTAGTTTGTCGTATGGGCTACATTTGTGCTCTTAGCAGAGCCCCTATGTAAGAGTGTTTCTGGCTAGGGCAAAAGTCTTCTGTCCCTAAGCTATATTAGTTTTCCGACTATAGGGCTGTACGTGATGGGTACCATCAAACAGACTTGTTTCATCTGCCGAGTGAAAATTCTCTAGAGTTTTGAGTTTTATGTCCGTCTGTACTTTAGTAACTTGGTTACTTACGGTCATGTTGATTCTTTTCATACGCACAAGACTTAGGTTGGGATTGTCGACGGAGCTATCAGAATGAAACCAAGACATTTGACTTCTTTTTAACCCTGGGCGTAGTGGGCGTAATGGGGCTTCGCGGAGCTACGTGAAGTGAGTGAGAAACTACGCCCACCTCCGCACTCCGCGTAGCCCCACTACGCACCGCAGGCCTCCCTCCCTCCCGCCCTCCCTAAATCCTTTAATTTAAACGTTAGTAATAATTAAAAGGCACTTACCTTGCGGGCCGCTGCCCGCCGCGTCTCCGGGGCTCCCTCTCTTCATCTGCGCCGTCTTGGGTACTAATGCGCATGCGCGGCCGCCAGCCTCTGTCGCCCACCAGGTGTGGTTCCACCGGGATAGACCGTTACCAAACTCCATCACCTCCATCTTATACATGTTAATTTTAAGATAGTTGTTGCTCATCCAGCTCATGATGTGAGTCAGACATGCATGGAAACTCGCGGCAACAGGCTCAGACTGTTTTGATACAGAGATGATAATCTGTGTATCGTCTGCATAAAACACAAACGAGAAACCATGCTGTCTAATGAGACTGGCGAGTGAGGTGACATAAATGTTGAACAGAGTCAGTGACAGTGCCGATCTCTGTGGAACTCCACATGGCAGAAGGAATGATTCAGATTGTATTGTACATTTTCCCAATGTATAGTCTGTTCCCTATCCTCTAAGAATGAAGAGAGGGAGGGACAGAGCCACCTCCCCAATCCCCACCTCCCTCATCCGCTGCACCAACACCTTGTGATTCACGGTGTTGAATGCTGCTGATAGGTCCAGGAGGATGAGGATCGCTCTCCCCCCATCCACCGCTCTCCGAATCTCCTCTGTTGCTATGACTAGCGCAGTCTTAGTTGAATGGCATGACCGAAATCCATGCTGACTTGAATCCAACAGGTTGTTAACGTCTAGATGAGTCATCAGCTCCTGGTTTATCGACCTCTCAAGAATTTTGGCTACAATCGGCAGACACAAGATAGGTCGTTAATTCTTGACCTCCAATGGATCAAGCGCCGGCTTTTTCAAGATTGGTCTGATGCAGGCTTTTTTCCAGGCCGACGGATAACTCCCAGATTCTATTACTTAATTTAAAATGGGAGTTAAATGTCTACTAATAGACCCGGAAACCACATGCATAACAGTTGAAGGACACAGATTCTTCGGAGATCCTGACTTGGGAGAGGATTTTATTTACTTCAATAGGAGTAAGTGTGCTGAATGTGTTAAGATGACAGTGCAGCGTCTTATCCTCCATTGTGGTAATTAGACCATTATCATTTACCTGCCTATTATTCAGAAGGTTATCATAGATCGTTTGGATCTTACTTTGAAAAAAAAACGCCATTTTATTACAGAAAGCGGAATCTGGACTGAATCGCATGTTCTGATGTCATTTTGATATGTTTAAAAATTTCCTTTGTGGAGTTGCGGGCCTCATCTATTTTTAGGGAGTAATAAGTAGTTTTTGCTTGTATGATAGCTTCTTTATATTCTTGTAACCCTATATTGTAAGATGTCTTCTGCTCTTTACTGTTTTCGGTTCTCCATGCAGGTTCGGCTTTCCCACATGTAATGTTCAGTTGTTTCAGCTCTGGGCCATAACATGGCGATGATGCCTGCGGTCTTCTTAGTTTGATAACTTTCTCAGGAGCCACATTGTTTACAACTGTAGCTATCCAGTTATTAAACTGGCTGGATGCCTCATTGTTATCGGGAACCTGTAGCGGGGGACAGCTGTTAAGAGCCTGCTCTAGTTCAGTTCCTTGGATTTTATTCCAAAGTCTAATTTTTATGCTAGCTGCTTTATTTATACCAGGCTGAGCCAGTGGTGAAAACTGAATGTTAAAATAGATAGCCGTATGGTCACTCCATGGAAGAGAGTTTGAGTTTGAGTTTAAAAATATTTCTAGAGCGCGCGTACACCGAGCGGTTTCATGGCGCTTTTGTAGTACTACAAACCCAGAAGACGAAAAGTACTAGAAGCCTGGGACCGATTTAAGAGGGAAATGCCTGGGAAAAAAGAAGAGTTTTAAGAGCTTTGCGGAAAAGGGAGTACTGGGGGCAAGACCTCAAGGAAGGCGGGAGAGAATTCCAGAAGGCGGGAGCAACAGTTGAAAACTTGTATCCTCCCCATTTTTTACGTTTGAAGCGGGGGACGATGAGAAGCTGTTGGGTGGATGAGCGCAATTCTCTGGTCGGGATGTAGTCGTGAATAGCAGAACTGATAAAAACAGGGGCAGAGCTGGACCGGGCATTAAAAATAATGCAGCCCAGCTTGAAAAGAGCACGTTGCTGAACAGGGAGCCAGTGTAAAGATTTAAGAAGGGGCGTGACATGATGTGATTTGGGTAAGTTGAACACAAGGCGGGCTGCCTGGTTCTGGACCAGCTGAAGGCGCCGCACGAGGTACGCCGGCATGCCACAATAAAGGGCATTGCCGTAGTCCAGGCGGGACATTACCATTGCCAGAAGTATAAGTTTAAGGGCAGAAGGGGTGAAAAACCGGGAGACTTTGCGTATAGTCCGGAGGGAAAGAAAGGCTGAGGAAACAACCGCACTAACTTGGGAGTGAAGGGAAAGTTGATCATTAAATTTAAAGCCAAGGGTTTTAACCGAGGAAACAGGAATGGGTGGGAGGCCTAAGGAAGGGGGCCAGAAAAGTGAGGACCAAGGACTGGAACAACCACCCGTCAACACCAATTCCGTTTTTATCGGGATTGAGTTTCAGGTGGTTGTGGTTCATCCAGTCCTGAATGAAGGTCATAACAGAGTGAAAGTTGGATATAGACACAGAAGAAGGGGAAAGTGGAAAAATGAGCTGGAGATCGTCTGCATAATTGTAGACAGAGACCTCCAGCTGTTGTAAAGCAGAAATAAGAGGGGCAATGTATAAATTAAATAACAGTGGTGACAGTGAGGAGCCTTGGGGGACCCCGCACGGCACAGGCTGGAAGTCAGCTGAGTAATCGCCCAAGCGAACTGCTTGAGTGCGGCCGCTCAGGAAGGAGGACAGCCAGACCAGGGCAGACCCCCGATCCCCGCCGCCTCGACACGTGAAAGTAAGATGGCATGATCAACCGTGTCGAATGCGGCGGAGAGATCGAGAAGAACCAAGGCCTGGGGCTGATTAGTGTCCATGCCCTCTCGGAGATTGTCCAAGACGGATATAGCAACTGATTCTGTCGAGTGTGCAGGGCGGAATCCAGCCTGCCTGGGGGCGAAGACACTGTTCCCTTCCACAAAGGCGCTGAGGGTTCTAACTACGTGGCGTTCCAGTACCTTGGCTAGAAAAGGCAGGAGTGAGATAGGGCGATAGTTGGCTGAAGCAGAAGAATCAGCACCAGGTTTTTTTAGGAGAGGCACAATTACCGCCGATTTGAGAGAAGGAGTGACAATACCCTGGGAGAGTGAACTGTTCAGAAACATAAGGGGTGGTGAAGTACAGGAGCAGTAGATCTGTTTCAAGATGTGGGTGGGGCAGGGATCCAGAGGGGAACCAGACTTGACCAGAGGGAGAAGGGACAGAAAGGAATCCACCGTGAGGCGAGGAATGGAATCTAGACGTGCTACAGCTGAGGAAAGAGGAGGGGCAGTGAAGGAGCGGGACGGGGGGGAATATTTGCTCTGATCGTGCTGATTTTATCAAGGAAAAAAGAGTTAAGAGAGTCACAGAGGGATTGGGAGGGAGAGGGTTTGAGTGAGGCCCTGTCAGAATAGGCTAGATCTTGGACAATATCAAAAATTTCTCTAGGTCGGTTCTCAGCGAACTGGATCTTGGATGAGAAGTAAGCCTTCTTGTTTTCCAGAATAGATTTCTTATATAGTGCCAAAAGATTGGTGTAATGATTTCTTGAAATGGGACAGTAGTCCCGCCGCCAAAGGCGCTCAGCTTGTCGAAGATTACGTTTTTGAGCCTTCGACTCCTCTGAAAACGATCGGTTATCATCTTTGGGACGCTTAGACGATATGCGCTTAAGGGGGGTGACTGCATCACAGTCAGCCTGCATCTAGCCCTTGATGGATTCCGTTTGTCCAAGAGATGACAGTCCTGAGAGATCCAGGCTAGATGCGGAGAGTATGGTCGTTAGAGCGAACATGTCTACTCCATTCCATGATCGTGCCCAGATGTTTTTGGCTAGGGGGGGCTTAGGGACTGAACGGAGGGATAAAGAGAATCAAATAAGAAAGTGATCAGACCAAGGGCAGGGAGAGGTGGAAAGAGAAGTGACCGGGCAGTCTCGATGCCAAATTTGGTCGAGGATGCGACCCAAATTGTGAGTAGGGACGTGAACAGCAGAAGTGAAATTGAGAGAAAGGAGTGATTCGGAAAACTCCTTGGACGCTGTACATTCCGCAGGGTCGGAGGGCCAAAGGGCCAAAAATTAAAGTCGCCAAGGACCACAATAGACGAGTGGTTAACTGCAAGGGTAGCCACCAGGTCAAAATAATTGGGAAGAAACAGTTGCGGGGAGGAAGGGGGTTGATAAATGAGAACACACGTGAGAGGGGGAGTAAGGGAGAGTGAGCGGGCCACCAGACAATCTGATGATCCCAGGGGGGAGATAGCTAACGGTTGGAAAATAATTTCTTTACGGGCGATCAGTGCAACTCCTCCACCTGGCTAGCCGGGAGAGCGGTCGGCTCGAAGAGCGTAATAAGATGGAGGAAGGATTGCCAGTAGGGAAGGGAGGGAGCTGTCGGAGAACCAAGTCTCGGTGAGAAATAAAAGATCGGGTTTATGTGACTCCAGTAGCGTAAAAAGGTCCAACTGGTGCTTGACTGCCGATCTGGTATTTAGATACATCGCGGAGACAGCCGTGAGGGGAGAACCAGTGGGTGGGAGGGTAGTGGAGCACCCGGTCGAGGCCAGAGGAGGGGAGCAGGAGTGGGAAAAGGTTTTGGGTTTATGGAGGCCCAGCCTGGTAATTCGGGCTGATATAGTATCCTCAAGAGGCCACAGACCCTGAAGGTCGGTCAACTGTGTAGGTGTATATTGAATAGAAGGGGCAGAGTGACCAGCCCCTAGCCTCGGTCGGCCGCGGACGGGCGCAGACGGGCCTTCCTTTGGCGCGCCTTCGGCACGCAAACGTCGCGCCCGCTGCGCTCGTCCGCTGCGCTTCCGAGGAAAACACATGATTTGTAAGGGGTTGCACCGGTGGGCGTGGCCTCCGAGGGGGCGTGGCCTGTGGGCTGAGCGAGGCGCTGGGAGAGCGTCCCGCGCTTGAAGACAACAGCGCTAAGTCCGCTGGTCAAATGCGTCGAGTGGGGGGGTAAGTGATTTGTTAAAAGCACAAGAAACACAAGAAAAAATGAGTGATAACAATTTTAAAAATGAACTGCCTCCCGGCTTTCCGCCTCAGGAGAGTAGTAACAGACAAATGGCGGCGCTCGTATTCAGCGTCCCTTTTGTGGAAGAGGGTGGTGGGCGTGGCCTCCGAGGGGGCGTGGCCTGCGGGCTGAGCGAGGCGCTGGGAGAGCGTCCTGCGCTTGAAGACAACAGCGCTAAGTCCGCTGGTCAAATGTGTTGAGTGGGGGGGTAAGTGATTTGTTAAAAGCACAAGAAACACAAGAAAAAATGAGTGATAACAATTTTTAAAATGAACTGCCTCCCGGCTTTCCGCCTCAGGAGAGTAGTAACAGACAAATGGCGGCGCTCGTATTCAGCGTCCCTTTTGTGGAAGAGGGCGGTGGGCGTGGCCTCCGAGGGGGCATGGCCTGCGGGCCTGCGGGCTGACGAGGCGCTGGGAGACAACAGCGCTAAGTCCGCTGGTCAAATGCGTCGAGTGGGGGGGTAAGTGACTTGTTAAAAGCACAAGAAACACAAGAAAAAATGAGTGATAACAATTTTAAAAATGAACTGCCTCCCGGCTTTCCGCCTCAGGAGAGTAGTAACAGAAAAATGTCGGAGCTCGTATTCAGCGTCCCTTTTGTGGAAGAAGGCGGTGATAACAATTTTAAAAATGAACTGCCTCCCGGCTTTCCGCCTCAGGAGAGTAGTAACAGACAAATGGCGGCGCTCGTATTCAGCGTCCCAGCTGTTATTCCAGGTCTCAAATGGCTTAGTAAAAGGTAATGCTTGTATTTAAGGACAAGTAAGGTTGTGTTATCAGAAATGGCATGATCCTATTTTGGGACAAAAGGAGTGTATTTTTGTCTGAAAATGCAACCATATATTATAGGAAAGAATGGGACTGTTTACTCACTTATAAAGCTTTTTGGTGGAGAAAAAAATTGAGTTTTCAGACAATGGCCATCTAATATCTAGATAAAATGTATATTTTATATAAAAATGAAAATCTGATATTTGTGGGGAGAGAAAAGTGTATTTTCAGGAAATAGTAGCTGTTTTTCGTGACATTGTAAATGAGAGTCTCTACACTGTGGGCCCGATTCACAAAGATTTTGCTATGAATAAGGGTGCATTAGTCATGTAGTGTGCCTGACTTACTGGTAAATTTCAGGAACTCAGCAGTAAGTGTAAAGATGGTCAGACACATAAAGTGTGACTTCAAGTAGGTTTTAATGTGGAAAGTATCCAATTTGTCTAATTCTTTTGCAACGCCGTCTCTAAGAAGAACAGGATGGTGTCTGACCTAATGTACTTTCAGGCATGCATCTGTCTTTAACACAATACGATGTTCAAAGTCATTGAGGTTCCCAATACATGCATTGAAAACTTTAGGAAATTTATTACAAATTTCCTCACAAAGTAAATCACCCTCATTAAAGGCCATGACAGGATCTGGATTGAGAATTATATCCAATTTGCCCTGATCTTTCCAGCCTAAAACTGCAGGTCCTTTCTTAGCAACGTACAATTTGCTGGTAGTCTCCCTATTTTTTAACTTAAAAACCAAGGACCTGTACCCGACCATATCAATCTTTTCTCCAGAAAATCCTTCTGGATGAATATCAGACTCCAAGAGTATATCACCAAAACGTTTAGCAAATAGGGCTTTCCAAGTTTTTTCATCAACTATAGTGGAGAGCCTGAATCAGCATTCATTTGTACAAAAATGCCCCCAATACACATCGTACATAATGTCTTTTTCAAACACATATTGTTATTATCATTAACATTCGAAATAAATAGTTCTTTGGGATCTAAGTTTTGAGAATCATTTGCGTTAAGTTTTCTAGTACTTTATTCACATTAACTAGAATCATCATCAGCTTCATCATTTACTTTCCTATCACCCTTCCTTCTGCAAGCTTTGGCAAAGTGGCCAACTGTTGGACTTGGCCCCTTTTCCCAACATTTTTCGCTTTTCACCCCCCTTTTTAGGATGTCTCACCCATGGTAAATAAAATTGTATAGGCCATGTGTGGTATGAGATGCCATGTTTAATGTGACAATGCAATGCAATGGTGTGCAGTTATTAACCACCCATTATAGAAATGTACCCTGATGGAATGCTGTATTCAAAATGGATGCCATGGCTGTACGTTGTGCCACTTGACTGCAGTAGGTTAGCGGTCTAGATGTTAGGTACCCAGCCATCCCTGCATTTGGAGGGAAAGCCTGGCACCCAGGGTGCTTTACTCCTCCCCCTGAGCTAGTTAGAACTAGTTCGCCTGAGAATTCTAGAAGCTTCCAGCCTTTCTGGTATAGGTAGAGCAGTAGAGCTGTCATGTGCTGAGACAGAGCTGGAACAGGAACGTGAGGTGACCTGATGCCAGGGGATACCGCCACTTGGGCCTGTGTGCTGGACCCTGCACTCCTCTAGCACCCCTCTACTGTCCCCAGGGCTAGTGGAAGCCCCACTTCATGAGTTCAGGCTGCTGTTCAGGAGGAGGACCACGCTGCAGTGGAGGATGGTGACAGCCTACCGCCCTGTTTTGATGAAGCCCCCACTGACTGTTGACCTGGCCCAGTATTGCCTGCTGCTCTGTCCCCCGGCACCCTAAAGAAGGAGGGCCCTCCTAGGTCTCTGCTCCACGCAAGCGCTGCACCCAGAAGCGCCTGGAAGGGAAGGAGCACCTTGGACCCCCCAGGAGGTGAGGAGTGTTACCCTGGGGCCCCTGGGGCTTGCTGCTGGGACTATCTGCCCGCTAAGCATCACAATCCTAAAGCCCTGTGCCTAGAAGCGCTGTGTGCCTTCAAAGCGCTAACCTTGCCCAGGACTGTTGCAGCCTGCTGTGCCCTTGAAAGTGCTGGCCTGACGGAGACTGCCTCATGTCCCCAAAGCGCCGTGACCAAGACTGCCCTGCTGTGAGTGTTTTAAGCGCTGTATTGCCCTGGGAACTGCTGCTGGCCCAAGCGCTGTGAGGGCTGCTATGTACTCTAAGCGCTAGAACCCTAAAGCGCTGTGCCGTGAAGACGCTGTTGCCCTGCGAAGTGCTGCACTGCTGGAAGTGTTACTGCCTGATTTGCTGGTTCCCTTCATGCTTTATTAGGAGGACTGTGCCCCCAAGAGCTGTGCGGCAGAAGCGCTGCTTGGCCTGAAGGAACTGTTTTATTGGGAAGAACTGTCTTATGCCAGGACTGCTGTCTCTTACAGCGCTGCATCTACAAAGCTCTGTTTAGCCCCCTGCAGTGGCCGGTGTCCCTGATACTTTTTTATTTTGGTGCTAAAGTTAACCCCTGGCTAGGGGAGTGTTCTTTGCAGCCTGTCCTTGAGCAGGAAATGTGGTTGATGCAGACCAGTTGCATTGGAAAGGTTGTCTCTGGTGCACGGACCTAGGAAATGTTGCAGTCACTGAGTCTACTGCGTACCTGTGTAGTTTATGCCTCTTACATTTCTAGGCCTATGATGTACTTACCTGCATGAGGTTAAGACCCAGGTGTTTAGGCCATGTTTATACGCACAGTGTTACTGGCCTAATGAGTTCATGCATGATGTGCCTTCCTGCCCAATGTTTTATTTCATGCTGACATGCCCAAAGGCTGATGCCTAGTGTTTCTTCCCCTCACAGTGATATTGCTGATGTTCTATGCCATTTTTCTGTGCACTGTTCCCGGCCTCATGATTTGGGTCTATGGCATGTCTATGCCTAATGTTAATGCTGTACTCTTAATGTTCTTTTCGCAGGGGGTGCTGATGTCATGCCTAATGTTTTCCCCGCCAAAGGTATGTGCCCCATGGTAGATTTGATTATGCCTGCCTAGGCCTGATATTTAAGTTGCATGCCTATGCCAGATGTTGATGCTAGGTGTTTAAGGTTCCATTTTGCAGGAGGTGCTAATGCCTTGCCGGCTGTGTTTATGCCTAGTGTCCTATGTTATGCTTACTGCCTACTGCTAAGGTGATGCCAAGGATTAATGCATGTGTTTGCCCTGCAATACTGACCTAGTGTTACATGCCAATTGATAACATTCTTTTTATTTTCAGCCCTGGACACTAATGGACTTACTTACCTTTTTCTTACTTTTCCCATTTTCCTTGTTAATAATCCCCCTGGTACAAATTGCCCTGGCGCCCGTTGGCACCCTATTGTGATTACTGTGTTTTTCCTATGCAGGTTGGTGACAATACAAAAGGTATTCTTTTTCCAACCCAGTGTTGTGTCTCTATTTTGTATTGTGCCTGGTGTGTCATCTGGAGGTACTGTGTGGATGCTTCACACATGTCCTCAGGAGTTTGGCCTGCCCGCTCTGCTCCATGCTACCCCCTGTAGAATTGGCAACCTCATTTCTAAAACCAACAATGCCACAATTGGTAAATCTTTGTTTTAAGGCAGGACAAGACTTACTAGATGCGAGGTGCATAGGACTATCGCAACGGTAACACCTGAAATTGGCGTAACGATTAAGGACCAGATGTAGGTGAATTCAATTTAGCGAGTCATTAATAGCGATTTTTTAACGGATCACTATTAAGGACTTGCATAATTGAATGTAGGTAGGAATCGTAAAAATATTAGCGATTCCTTAATATTCCTTAATTGCGAATCGCACATTGAGGGCATGTATGTGTGCCACATGGCACCCTGTAAAGAGCCAAAAACTGCTTCATGAAATGAAATCGCAAAATACCACCAACTTGAAGTTTGTGGTATTTTGCGATTCCTTATAGCAAAATCACAATTTACGATGCCTACCAGCATAGCATTGAGGGAATCAAAAATTGAGATTCTCTAAATGCTTGCGCAAAATAAGGAATCACAATTTTTGCAATTCCTTATTTTGCGTGCGGGTATTTGCTAACCTCCATTGCTCAAAGCCAAATTGATCGCAAACGCTGAAACTCTGAAACTCTGCAAATTTCAGTGTTTGCAATCATAATTTGGCTCCCTACATCTGGCCCTAAGATCCTTATTTTTAGTAGCTGCAACTTTATATTTAATTGGAACACTAGATTTGGTAGCAGCAGTAACCTTGGCTTTGAATTTACTAACCACTTCTGCAGGAGTTTCATAGACTACAGCATTCTTAAAGCTGATACATATTCATCAATAGTTTCATTGGCATCTTTTTTCCTATGGAAAAACTTAAATCTTACAATGCCAATAGATACTTTCAGTGCAAAGTAAGTGTCAAAATCATTAATTATGGCTTCAAACACATTGACGTCTCCACCACCTAAAGCCTTGGTCATTTTTTCATTTGCTTTTAGTCCTCCAGGGTCAACGGAGTACAACAAAAGCTTTTTTTTCCTATCTGGTGTCATCTTCCCATCTTTCATGCATGGATTAGAACCTGCAAGCTAAAATGCTTGGAGTGGCTGAATAAAATGTTCAGTTGCCATGGTAAAAATAAAATAATAAAAATAAAAATAAAAACTAGAGAGGAGAAAAAAAATAAGGTGAGCGCATCACCGCGCTGAAATAAAGGTGTAATACAACTTTTTAATTTTTTTTAAACACACTAGAAGTAAGATAATAACTATTGAGGTGTGTGCATCACCGTGTGAATAAGATGCGCTTACAACACATAAATAATAGAGGAGGGGTGCACATCACTGCATGAACGAGATATGCGCTAAATATAGAGCAAAAGGTGTGCGCATCACCAGTAGCGGTCGGCAGTAGGTGTTTCTATAGGGCGGTGACGTGGGCAGGAGGAGGGGCAGGGTGGGGGGAAATAATGTATGGATTACGGAGTTTTACAGGTAAGTAAACATTTAAATACATAAAACGAATTTCGTTGCGCACACTGCATCACATTTGGTGATGCAGTGTGCGCAACGAAATTCGTTTTATGTATTTAAATGTTTACTTACCTGTAAAACTCCGTAATCCATACATTATTTCCCCCCACCCTGCCCCTCCTCCTGCCCACGTCACCGCCCTATAGAAACACCTACTGCCGACCGCTACTGCGCATCACCAAGGTAACGCACTAATAATCTTCAGGAGAAATGTGTTAACGGAGAATTAGGGTGTGCGCGTCACAGCGCAGTGAAATAATAAAGTAGGTGCCTGACAAAATGGCGGCACGTAAGGTCACGGTGCATGACCCAGGACGAGCTTGTGTAGAATAGAGTGCGTAAACGCGATTGTGTAGAACAACCACAATGCTTTGAACAGCAGCAGTGCAAAGAAAGGAAGGCAAACTACGCTGGAAATTCCAAGTTCGAAGTAGCAAACAAGGTAGGCAGAGCGCTCGTGGAAGGCAGTTGATAGTTTGAAACAAAACAAGTTTCAAAAGCACAGAAAAAGTATTTAAAATTAAGTAGCTTGACTCATACGACCTGTAAAGAAGGTGTCCAGTACTTCACCCGAAACAGGAAAATAAGGCGGACTCCATGCCAATTTCCTGAAAGATCTGAGCATGAATGAATGAAAACGCAGCAGCGCATGGCTACCCAAGGGCATACCAGCGCATCAATGACACCTAATCATTCTTCACTGATCAAGGAAAAAGAAAGGTTTTCAGCAGTTTCCTGAACCGAAGATAGTTAGGTTCAAGACTAATAGAGTCTGGGAGCTGGTTCCAAAACTTTGCAGCATGAAGTGAAAAACGACGACCACCCATCCGTGCCCATTTGATCCTAGGAACTGTCAGAAGTTTTTTGTGGTTAGATCTGAGAGTCCGGGAGATCTGATATAATTGCAGCATAGGCTGAATCAGAGCGGGTCCGTTGTCGGTAAAGGACTTGTGAACAGTGCACATGGCCTTAAACCAGATCCTTTGCTGCACTGGCAACCAGTGCAACTGACAAAGTGCTGACTTAGCAGAATTCCGCTTTGGTACATTCATTAGAAGTCGGGCGGCGCAATTCTGAACAATCTGCAGGATTTTAATGGTTCCATGAGGTGCGCCCAGGTAGATCGCGTTAGCGTAATCCAACCGCGATAGAATAAGAGCTAGAACCAACAGACGTCTAGCTTCAAAAGGAAGGAGAGGCTGAATCTTCCTTATCGATCTAATCAGGCCGTAACAAGTGGCAGCAACTTTACTTGATTGTACTGAGAAGCTGAGATTAGGGTCCAACCACATGCCTAGGCTCTTAATTTGTTTCTTAGGTGAAGGAGGAGGGCCAAGGCAGCTAGGCCATCAGGTGTTTAAATTCATGGGGGCCATGTGTCCTTACATCATAATTTCCGTCTTGGAGCCATTAAGTTTAGGGAAAGACGAATCCATCTACTCAGATACTTTGCTCAGACAGGATGTAAGGTTCTTGTCGCAAGTGTCATGTAGGCTGAGGGACACCACCAGCTGAGTGTCATCCACGCAGGTGACCAACTGAACCCTCCAGGGAAGCACCACGTCCGCCAGGGACCTCATGTAGATGTTAAACATGGTAGGGCTTAATGAGGATCCCTGGGGTACGCCACACTGCAAAGGAATCTGTTCCGAAAGAACATCCTCTTCAAACACCGCAAAGGATCTGTCGGAGAGAAAGGACTGCAACCACTTAAGGGCAGTCCCTGCTACACCCACCTCCCTCAGTCTTTGAATCATGATAGAATAATTTACCGTGTTGAAGGCTGCGCTGAGATCTAACAAAATAATAGCAGCGCAGCCTCTGGTATCCACGATTTTCCTGGCTTCTTTGACTACAGCAAGAAGGGCAGTCTCCGTACCCTGTTTGCTTCTGAAGCCCGTCTGGGGGGGGTGCAGGCCTTTGTTATCCTCCACAAACGCTGCTAATATAGAATTAACATGTTTTTCAGCAAGTTTACTAATGCCTGGCAGTAAGGAGATAGGGCAATAATTTGCCCAGTCCTCAGGGTCTAATGAGCAGCAAATCTTTCGAAGGTTACATCAGTGCAGCAAACTGATGCTGGAAAACGTGCGTCCTGCTGGTGTTCCGCTCGTCGCCAATTATAAAGATGGTCAGACACATAAAGTGTGACTTTAAGTAGGTTTTAATGTGGAAACACCGGTACAGCAAAATAACGCCTTCGCTCCCTTCTTAGCATAAACGTCCACTAACCAGCACTCTAGAACTCGTGCTGGTGTGTAATCACAGAGCGACAGGTGGAACGAAGGAAAGAACAAACAGTGACATGGCAATATCATAACAGTAAGTCAGGAGTTTTCCAAGATTACTTCTAAGTAAGATAATACTTTGTGAATGGGTTCCTGTGATTTAGCTTTAAGGAAATTTGACTTATTTCTGCAGTACTCCTGACGTACTACCAAATTTGGGAGTAAGCCAAACATACTAAAAGAGTAATTCATAGCAAAATCTATGTAAATTAGTCCCCACAAAGATTGGTGTATTAGTAGGAATTAATTTATTTTGTAGTTCTCCTGGCTTGATGATGAATTCTAGGCGTAAGCCCAGATTACTTCCAGCGTACTCATGGTTTACTTTTGGAATTCAGAAGTAGTACAAGAGTAAGTCACAGTAAAATCTTTGAGATTTAGACCTGATGTGTTTTTAGAAAATTATGAACCGATGCTTTTCTTTTTTATTTATTTTATTTTATTTGTAAGATTTATAACGCGCATGGCTGCCCCAGCGACGGGGCGTCCCAGCACAGACCAACAGCTCCTGGACATTAGCCTCAACAACCAGCCTTAAGCCGGGAAAAACCAGGTCTTAATGGCTTTCCGGAACGCGAGATGGTTTTGAATTATTCTAGTTGACCCGGGGAGTGAGTACCAAAGTTGCGCAGCCAGACAGCGGAAGGAACGACCACCCTGCTCTGGCTCTCTGGACACGCGGAGTGCATACTAGTGCAGCGGTGGCAGATCTTAGAGGGCGGTGGGGAGCGTAGGACTGCAACAATCCCCTCAAGCCTACCGGAGCCTGTGGTGATAAGATCTTATGCGCTAAGCAAAGCATCTTAAATTGAATGCGCTTTGCTATTGGCAACCAGTGAAGGTTACAAGGTGTAAGAGTCACATGTCCTACATAGCTCACTGTGCTATATTAGAAGGATTGCAATTTATGAACTGCAAGTAATAAAAGATCTCTGTGTTAAAAACAGTAACCTACTTACCTTGCTACCTAAACAAAAAAGTTGTCATCTGCATGTTAGATGATGTGCTTTGCAGGAGACACGTTAACCCTCTATACTACTTTGATTCAAAATTGGGACTGGTCAAAACACAGATCTCTACAGGAAATGTGTTATTCTACAGAGTTATCTTACTATTATATTCGTTCCCTGGGATTTACTGAACACATAATGATCACTGCAAGGGGTACCTTAACCCCCAAAAGATATTTTAAAATGCAGACTTTGCGCCCAATTAAGCATAATAGATTTACTGCCACATTTCTCTTTGTTGTCAATTTCTCTGTGACAGAGTTAAAAAATTAAAAGTATAAATTGAGGCTCACATTTTGTATCAGGGTTACATACCAAGCCATGTCTTCCCTGGACCGGAATCAAGCATCCTAGGACCGGTTTCTGGCTATCTGCCGTCTTCAGCCAGGATAGCTTGACTCCAGTATGCAATGTCCCAGCAGCACGTGTTCTTCCCACATAAACACTCCTTGTTCTGCTTGGAGTTTGCTTGTTTTGGGGCAGCTGCCTTGTGTTTATCTACTCCAGGATGTAGTGAGTATGTTGAAGCTTGTGAAACTGGCAGGCTGGCAGGCTGACAGGTGGGGTGTTGTCCTTGCAGAAGGAGAGAGAGCCTGCATGAGAGAATACATCAGCAAAACTATTGTTTGGTGGAAATATTGTGCCCTAAACATGGTATACAAAAATATCATTCCATTGGGTGTCGATATTCTGGGGCATATTTATGAAATTATACACAGCCCAGTGCAGCAACTCACCTTGCCGCACTGTGCTACATGATAGGTAAAGGGCAGGAATGCGCTGTATTTAAAAATCATTTTCAGCACCGGTGCACAATGTGCTGCCCAGCGCCAACACAGGCTCTCTCTTGCAGGATGGTGCAAGGGTGCCTGCGTTGTATCAGGATTGTTTTTGTGCAGGTAGAGACACCTTCCTGCACACAAACAATCTTGAGAGGCATTTCCCTCTTTCGACGTGTGCTGCAGAAAGCAGCACACGTAGAAAGAGGAAGTAACAAGGAGAAATATTGATATTTCTTCTAATTACGCTTCACTTGGGTTAGCGTAGCATTTTCACACATTCCCAAGTTTACCAGTGTTGATAAATCTTTGAATTCCATGTGAGGAAGCACCCTCGCTCTACCCATGGAACACCTTCCCAGGGCAGAGTAACGCAATCCATGCTGGGCCACCGAAGCTCACCCTACATGGCTTGATAAATCTGATTTAGGTTTTGAGTCACCCTTGCTCCCCCTTGCGTGGTGCAAGGGCAAGGCAAAATCTTAATAAATAGGTCCCTTATTACCTACTCCACTGGGTAGAAATGTAAGTAATGTAATATCGGACATGATATTTTTGTTGGAGAGGCCCAGGAGCAGACCCCTAAGCTATGCTGCAGGCAGGAGTGCATGAAGAGGCACAATTTGGAATCCAAAGTATTGGGTCCCCAGACCTAGCTCATGTCGAGGTAACTGACGCTAAGCACAGTATTTTTAACTCACTCACACCCACTCCACCACTTTTGCACCACACATAGTCTTTCACTTCCAACTGCTCCTGCGTTGTTTGTGAGTCGCAGCACGCCCCTTTTCGTAGAGAACTGGGATGGCCCCAATGATGAAGCATGTCACTGTGGGGTAACCCCGGTGAGTGAGGGGACACTAAAAAGAAATGTTTCTTTCTTGGATGGTACCACTGATCATTCAGGTCAGTTACCTCGACATGAGCGAGGTCTCGGGACCCAATACTTTGGATTCCAAATTGTGCATTAAATGTTTGGAGGGCGACCTAGTCTCTCATCCCTCATTCTCCCTCGGTCTTATATCTGTGCAAGAAGAGGCTCCAGGCACTCAGATTTACTTTACATGAACATCCAGCTGTTGAAGGAAAAGGGTGATTCACGCAAGACCCCCAATAGCTTATGAGCCTGACAGGTGCAAGTGAAAAGATAACAGCTGAACATGCCGACCAACATAGGGTTACATTTACAATATTTTGACGCACAGCACTGCAGCAAGACTTCCAACTGCGCTGCCATGCGTCAAATTAAAAGAGCAGAAATGCGCCTTATATACAAGATATGGCACATTCCTATCCTTCTCCCCTACGCCAGCACACAAACAGCAGCCGTGCGCTGGCTCAGACACCCTTGCGTCATTTTGCTGGGGTGCCTGAGGTGACGGGATGTTTTTGTGCATGAAGGAACACCTTCCTGCACAAAAACAATCATTATAGGCATTTTTCTCTTTTTATGGGTGCTGAAGAAAGAAGGGAAAACAAGGAGAGGTGAGCATTTCTCCTTGTTGCACCTCCTTACGTCTCCCCTGGGGAGGCGTAGGATTCTGACGCATTCCAAGGTTCACAAAATGTTGCAAATCTGGGAATGCACCAAGTTGCAAGGATATTGGGTGGGGACACCCACAGCAACACACATGGAACGCCCCTCTCATACTGAGTTATGCGTGAAAGGGAAACATATTTACAAGGCCATGGTAAGTCACGCAGGGTGACTTTACTTGGCCTTGTAAATATGGGGATGCCGGTGGCGCAATGGGCTTGTAAATAAGCTGCATAGAGGAGAGATGGTGCTCTTATCAGTGGTTGTGGCAGAGAGGCCTATGGAAAGGAGGCAGTGAATGGTTGAAAATGTTGGTCTGAACTGCCCTGCAGAATTAAATTTCAAACTGTGCTAAGCCTGATCAGCCTCGGTTTAGTTGCACCATAGAAAATTGTTGCAAGTTTGTCTGTCACATTCACAGAGACACAAAATAACTCCTGTTCCCATCACTAAAACATTAACTTAATGCTGATGGTACAATGTAACTATCCACACAATGCCGCAAACTTGAAGTACAGCCCATCCAGGCAACGGCGAACCATTTATAGAATTGATACCATGAAACCTGTGCTAGCTAAAAATGTAACCAGATTTAAACAATCATTATTAGAACATTGGAATGTTGGGAGCTCCATTGAAAACAATGGAGTGCTCTGGGCTTATAATGGCTGGTATAAGCCTGGAGCTCCAACATTCCAATGTTTCTTTGTTCACAGCTCTGGCTGAACAAAGGCTTCAGGGAGCCTGAGGGGATTCCCATTTCCTCACACTTCCAAAAGGCTTTGTTTTTTTTGTTAGAACATTCTGTCCTCAAGTGGTAGAATGTTCTAATAGCCTTATAGCCCTTCGTAGATGGGCTATACCGCTATTAAAGTCCCTCTCCCTTGTTAAAGGCCCTCGCCTTCGGCTCGGGGCCTTTAACGCTGGAGAGGGCCTTTAATAGCCGGTATAGCCCTATACGGCGTGCTATAAGGCTATAGTAAATGCATTAGGTTTCACCTATGTGATTATTAATACACTTTTTTTGTTGTACGTAGTAGCTTGGTGAGCAGTTGTACAATAAAAGGTAAAGAAAGTCTGTTAAAGTGATATGACTTGTTTATGTACAAAAAGGCAATATATTGTGCTGTTAGTAATGGTATAATAAAGTAGGGAGATTAGGTGAATGGTGGACGACAAAGATTAAAAAAAATGTACCTAATGACTAGGCGTGAAAGTGGTGCAGCTATGGGGAGAGTAGGTAAAGGGTTGATAAAAAACCATGCAAATCCCCCCAAAAAAAATTCGAAATCTTGATCTGAAGGCATTGTTTTGTTATTGTCCATTGTTAAGATAAACAAATGAAAATGAACCTTACATTTTTCAAATGAGCATTTGAGCAGTTGTGTAATATAAGTGAAAGAATCACAATTAAAGAGAGATTATTGTTTTATTGGGGCACTTTCTTTTCTTTTATTACAGATTCCTCTTAGAAAGTTTTTCTTTTTATTTTGCACTGCACATTTTTCTTTTAATATTGCAAAAATACCTAAACATGAACATAAGTTCTGAAACAGTAATGAACATATAGCAAATATTTGCACTTGCATCGTTATTGGCATTGTATTACTTATGGTTTACAATCTTTCTTAATTTAAACAGTACACTGTGACATTTTCAATTATTGTGCTATATAGTTTGAAGTTTGTATGCTGTAACAAATACTGTGTGGCACTTGTTATAATAAGTCCCAGTGCCACTGCACCTGCTGCACCATTGAAATCGCGACCCTAGTGCTTGAGAAATAACTGCAATTTACCTGTTTTAAGAATGTGCAGTTGGTGCTCTTTATATTATAAAACAACAAAAATACAGGCGGCTGTTTAAATTACTTTGAACAACTCAAACCCTCTTTAGCAATTATTGAGCTAAAATAGCAAGTGTAAAGCAAGCTTAATTAGACAAAGCATTCAGGGGCAGCTTCTCTACAATGGCGGAGCGTCACCCCACTGGCTCAGAGCCAGCATGTGAAAAATAAAACTATATACTATAACTGTTTTATTTTTCATTTGCCGGCTCTGAGCCAGTGTGCGCAGGGAGCCATGGGTGGGGTAAGGAGGACTGGTGTGTGCACTTATAAGTGCGTCTTTGTTTTGTGGCTGTCCTTCTCAGGCCAGCCAAACACACATGCGTACTTACGTTTCTCCAATTTGGCTATATTGAACAGCTGGTTTGTAGAAACGGCACTGACTCTATGTCCTGAGTGGAACGACAAACCAACCCGCTCAGGTCAATCCCCGCACTGCTCTCATAGCATGAGAGCAGTGCAGAGATTGCACAGGGAGTCTCGGCTACTGTGCCAGTGTCTTCTGAGACCAGGAAGCAGCAGAACACTAAGGTGCAAGGAGCGATGCAGCGGGCAGATTCAGGTAAGTGTTTTTTTTTATTATTAACCTAAATGCGCTCACGTGTCCCCCTGCGCCCGTCTACCCGCCCCACCACCTCTTCATTGTGTCAGCAGTCCCTGAAAGCGTTTCCCTGTTTTAAGAATGTGCAGTTGATGTTCTTCATATTATATAACAAAGAAAATTCAGGAGGCAGTTTAAATTACTTTAGAGAACTCAAACCCTTTCTTTCAATTATTAAGCTACAAAATTATGCATTAAAAGTATGCAAATAAATATGAATGCATTTTACATCCATGGATAGATAAACAATAACATTCTCACTATTTGGAAATAACTCCTGCTTCAGATTACAGAGTTTCGCTCATTTACCATGTTGCTTATTCATATGGGTAATGGAAAATACAACAAACAATATAACATGTTTTTGGGACCAGAACAATACAATCTGCACAGTAAAGGCCAGTCCAAAGAGAAACCAGTCGTTCCACCTACTTGATTATTAAGCTAAATGCTCAGTGTTAAAAACGTGGAGAAATCACACAAAAGAAGAAAAAAGTTTTATTTTTGTTTAATTAAAAGGCATTTCAAAATAATAGATACATTCTGAAAAAGAAAAGCAGCACCAATATCATACACTCACCAAAGAAGCTTGCTCACAAAGACAAACTTTGACGCAATGCGACAACAATGCCCAGCAGCCGGAATTTTCTAATTCATTACTCTTGAAACTATACAGCCTCCTTTCCTGGCCAGTAGAAAGAACATGCTGCAATCACATAGCTCAAGGAATACTTTTAGAACAGGAACATGACTGTGTTTACAATGCAAGACTCTGCCGCAGTTGTCTGGCGCTATAATGTTCAACAGATACTGTACCAATGGACTACTGAGGTTAAAAAATCCCTTCAGGGCACCACGGAACGTGCTCATGTAAAACACTGCAATCACTTTGTTCAGGTTTATGCTACATATTGCCCCAATAGCAAACACATGACACAGAAAAAAAAACAATTGTATTAGTGGCAAACACATGACACTGATTTTTTTATTTTTTTTATTAATGGAACAATACCATTAAAAAAACTAAAAAATCGTTAAATGTTCTGCACACTAAAGCACAGCTAAACAAGCATATTTGAAAAGCGTGCAGCCAGGGGAAGATAACTGTCAGTAAACAGCAAACGCTGTGCAGCCTTATCATAAGAAAAAAGTTCCACAACTTTTAGGCACTGTGCCATTGCACCTGCTGCACCATTCAAATCATGACCCTAGTTCCTGCATGATAACTGCACTTATGACTGCCTGTTTATTTGTAAAAGATAACAATAATCAGTGTTTAGTGGGGTGCCTGGAGCTTTTGGTCCTGGTGCCACTGCACTTGCTGCTCGATTGTAATCATAACCTTAGTGCCTGCTAGATAACTGCACTTATGACACCTTGTTTAGTAGTCAAATTTAGCAATAATCTGTGTTTAGTTGGGTCCATAGATGTTTTGACCACGGTCACACTGCACCTGCTGCACTATTCAAATAATGCCTCTTTTTTACTGCAAGGTGCCTGTTTAGTAGTAAAATATAGCAATATTAGGTGTTTAGAGGAGTTCTGCCAACTTTTGGGCCCTGTGCCACTCCACCTGCTGCACCTTTCAAATCATGGCCCTATTTCTTCCAAGATAACTGCATTTGTGACTGCCTGTTTAGTTGTAAAATATAGCAATAGTTGGTATTTAGAGGGGTTCCCAGAGCTTAGGGCCCTGGTGTCACTGCACTTGCTGCACCATTGAAATCAGGACCCTAGTGCCTGCAAGGTAACTACACTTGTGACTATTTGGTGTTTAGAGGACTTCTGACAACTTTTGGCCCCGGTGCCACTGCACCTGTGGCACCATTCAAATCATGACCCTAGAGCCTGCAGGATAACTGCACTTGTGGCTGCCTCTCCTATTTAGTTGTAAAATATGGCAATAATTGGTGTTTATTGGGGTGCCCAGAGCTTTTGGTCATTGTGCCTCTGCGCCTGCTGCACCATTGAAATCATGATTCTAGTACTTGCTACATAACTACACGTATGACTGCCTGTTTAGTAGAACAATTTAGCAATAATCTATGTGCAGTGGGGTCCCTAGGGCTTTTGGTCCCGGCGCCACGGCACTTGCTGCACCATTCATATCATGCCCTTTTTAACTGCAAGTAACTGCAATTGTGACTGCCTGTTTAGTAGTAAAATATAGCAACAATATGTGTTTCGATGAGTTCTGACATCTTTTGTGCCCGGTGCCACTGAACCTGCTGCACCATTCAAATCATGACTCTAGTGCCTGCATGATAACTCCTTTTGTGCCTACCTGTTTAGTAGTTAAATATAGCAATATGTGGTATTTAGAGGAGTTATGACAACTTTTGGCCCTGGTGCCACTGAACCTGCTGCGCCATTTTAATCATGACCCTATTGTCTGCAAGGTATCTGAACTTGTAACTGCCTGTTAGGTAGTAAAATATAGCAATAATATGTGTTTAGTGGTGTGCCTAGAGATTTTTGTTCCAGTGTCACTGCACATGCTGCACTATTGTAATGATGACTCTAGTGCTTGCTAGATAACTGCACTGTTTAGTAGTAACATTTTGCAATAATCTATGTTTAGTGGGGTCCCTAGGGCTTTTGGTCCCCAGTGCCACTGCACCTGCTGCACCATTTAAATTAAACCTCTTTTAACTGCACAGTAACTACAATTGTGACTGCCTGTTTAGTTGTAAAATATAGCAATATTAGGTGTTTAGAGGGGAAAGATAACAAAATGCAAATAGTATGCAGCATTAAACAAAATAAAAAAAACACAAATGGGAATGAGGAATTAGGCCATGGGAAACTGATAAGAACGCCACAGAAGGAAGAAGCCAATAGAAATGGAGTAAAGTAAACTGCAAGCATACGGAAAAAGTGAAGGTGGGATTTAAGTCCCTTTTAAGATGTACAATAGATTTCACAAGCACAGCGCAAGTGCTGTGCAGGCAAAACCTAAAAAGGCATGCTGGAATGTGTATGCTAAACGTATAGCACTTTCATTGTAAGACAAAAAAGTTGTGTTTTCCAAAAATATAGGGGCATATTATCAAAGGGGTTTATCTCCGCTTTTTTGGCTTTAAAAGCCAAGAAAGCGGAGATAAAATTATCTCCCTATTACCTAGCTGTCGCTAACACCAGTTAGCGACAGCTAGCAGGAGATAGCGACCATCTTGGGCCCTACTTTGCATGTCAGTGATATTTATCACTAATGACATGCAAAGTGGGCGTGCCAAGATGTTAGCTAAGCGCGAATATCTCCAAAAGCTAACACCTGCCCTGAGCAGTTCTTAGCCATTTTATCCAATGGGAGGTGGATAACATAGCTAAGAGCATTAGCTCGGTAATGCATGAATAGCGCTGACTTTTCAGCGATAATCATGCATTGCGGCCGATTTTTATCGCATTTGCGATAAACCTTGGTAATACCAAGGTTTATCTGCGATAAAAATCGCCGCAGCTCAGCGGGACATTTTTGTCTCTAACCAAGCAATAGCGATAATTATCGCTATTGCTTGGTAATATGCCCCATAAATCTTATAGAAACTAGTTTATTTGAGATATATGCAAGCCACCTGTATTTTGCCATCACCGTGCATTGTCTGAAAGTGACAAGACGATGAGTGTATATATAGAAAGATGGTATTTAAGGAATGATTCATTGAGTGTAGAAAACACCTGTTGCTAAATTTTTGGCATAATTTCTTGGGTGCAAGGGGGTTCTGCTGGCATCGGCATGCCTTGTTCACCTACAATCTTGAGAAGAGGGAACTAGCAGAGCCTACTCCCTTCACCAACCAGGCACAACAGGGTTATGAAAGGACCCCATTTAATCCAACATCTTTATTAGTGACGCATACTGTAGTTGAAATACAATTGGAGCAGATGCCATCCCTTAGGAGGAATTGGTTGTCTCTGTTCTTATACAAATGCAGCTGTTATATGGCAGGACAAGTCAGTCCATCTAAATTACTACCAGGCCCCTATAACTACATCCATAGCAAAGGACTGCTATGTTTGGATCCCTTTGTATTTGGCAATGGCAGACCACCTAAGAACAGAGACATGCATAGATAAGTAGCTCATTTCAACCAGATGGGATTTACATTGAAGGTGTTGTGGGCGTAGGCAGCAAAAAACTAGACCATTTATTCTTTCTTCTCAGTTGCCACCCAGTGCTCTAACAACTCATTCACTAAATTTGCTTGTTGCTCCTGTTGGGGCACATAGAGCAAACTGTGTAACAAGCACAATTTGAATTGGAATTCTGTGGTGATTCCATCATTGCCCTTCACACTTCTTTGTCTCCTTTTTATTTACTTATTTTTTTGCAGAGTTTTATATGGCGGGAACTTGACCCGAATCAGGTATCAGAGCGCTTTACATAGCACCAGTTACGGTACATGAGGACACACATTCATTTTTGTTAGGCACGGGGAGATTAAGTGATGTGCCCTTAATCACAGGATGTTCAGTATCATTGCCGAGACTCGAACCCAGTTCCCCAGATTCGAGGTTGACTGCCCTAGCCGTTAGGCCAACTCCTCGCCCCTTCAGTGGACATTCAGGTCCAGGTCTGTCAAAGGACGGTGTTGCCCCTGCAACATGCAGGGTGACACAAGGGCAACGCAACCTTAAGCAAGATTTACCAAGCCACACAAAGCCAGCTTGCATAGCCCTGCGTGGCTTGGTAAAGGCACAAGGCAGTGCAAGTCACTTCTTTGCATTACTCTGCACCATTTAGGTGTTACATGGGAGGGGAGTAAGCGTTCCCACGCATCCACTCATTCTGTTACACTGAGAGTCGTAAACTCGGGAATGAGTCAAAATTGTACGCCTTCCTGATAGAGATGCAATGAAGAGAAATATCTTTATTTCTCCTAGTTGTTTCCTCTTTCTAAGTGTGCTCCATCCTGCAGCCCACTAAGAAAGAGGAAAATGCCTTTAAGAATTGTTTTGTGCACGGGTACTCATAGTATGGCCCGCGGGCCGCCAACGGCCCGGCAAGCCTTCCGCGGTGGCCCGCGGACCTTGCAGACCTCGTACCCGTGTTTTTAAAAAATAAACATTCAAAGAGTGTCTGCAAACACTGCACACGACTCTGAGAGACTCTGCTGCTCTGTGGGGGCCCGGCATTCCAGTGACAGAGAGGGGCTGCAGGGGCGCTAACAAGAGGTGTAATACAAAATCCTCATTAACATACAAATGGTGTTTTAAAGACCTGTGAAGTGCTCGGTGCGGCTGTGTGTGTGCGCCCCGGAAGCTGTCTCATCCCGGGCATACACAGGCAGGGTGAGATGACAGAGGGAGGTAGGGGGGAGGAGACAGAGGAAGGGAGGGAAAGGGTGGGAGACAGAGGCAGACAGAGGGAAAGGGAGGGAGATGGAGGGAGGGAGACAGAGGCAGACAGAGGGAGAGGGAGGGACGGAAGGGGAGGGAGACAGGGGGAGAGGGGGAGAGGGAGCGAGAGGGAGGGAGGGAAAGGGAGGGAGAGGGAGACAGAGAAAGGGAGAGGGTGGGAGACAGAGGGAGGGAGACAGAGGGTGACAGACAGAGGGAGGGAGACATACATAGGGAGGGAGACATACAGAGGGAGGGAGACAGACAGAGGGAGACAGACAGAGGGAGGGAGACAGAGGGAGAGAGAGGGTGACAGAGGTAGAGGGATGGAGACAGACAGATGAGACAGAGGGAGAGGAGGAGGGAGGGAGATGGAGACAGAGGGAGGGAGGGAGACAGACAGACAGAGGGAGGAGAGAGACAGAGAGAGAGACACACACTGAGGGAGGAGGGAGACAGACAGAGGGAGGGGGAGGCAGAGAGAGGGAGCCAGACAGAGGGAGGGAGACAGACAGAGGGAGAGAGACAGGGGGAGGAGGGAGGCAGAGGGAGGAGGGAGGCAGAGGGAGGAGGGAGACGGAGGGAGGAGGGAGACAGAGGGAGGGAGACAGAGGACAGGAGAGGGAGACAGAGAGAGGGAGACGGGGGGAGACAGATGGAGGGAGACAGATGGAGGGATACAAACAGAGGGCTACACAGAGAGGGAGGAGACAGACAGAGGGAGGGAGACAGAGGGTGGGAGACAGAGGGTGGGAGACAGGGTGGGAAACAGAGGGTGAGAGACAGAGGGAGGGAGACAGAAGGTGACAGAGGGTGACTTGCTTAATCTCCACTATGGCCCCACGCGATGGGATGCCTGGTCTTCACCTTGGTGATGCCCAGTAGGGGTTGTCTCGCAGGGAAAGCCAGGACGGGTTCCCAAAGCAAGGGCTAAGAGACCTGTCGGTGATTTGGCGCTATATCAATTGAAATTAACATAACATAACATAACACCAGCAAAGAGCCAGAGGCAGATATAACCATGACAGGACACTGTCCGCATTGCACCAAAAGCATTTCTACCTTTTCCACTTGCCTCCTTTCTGGCTGGCCAATGAGGGTTTATGCTCTGACAGTCCCTACCGCACCGCCTGTATCTCCATTCATGTTCCTGGGATGTTTAAATATCTGTGTGTGCTACTTCTGTGCGCCCGCTCTTCAGTGTTTAATTTGTAAAACAATTATGTGCCAGGCCCCTCGACAGCTAGCACCACCCATTGCACTGCCAGTACTGCCAATGGCAGTACCAACACAATTACTAATCATAACACTCTTACAAGTGTGACAATTCAGCTTACTCTAGGCCCCCAAAGCTATAAGAATGGCTTGGGTGGCTGTCAAAAGTCATTTTTAGCAGCGTCACGATGTGGCAGACTGGTACAAGCCCCGGAGTTGACAATTACGTGCGGTGCTGAGCACCGGAAACCACGAACCACCGGCTCAAATTAAGCACGGCCGCTCTTTAGTACTGCTTTCTAAACGCACACTTTTGTGTGATGATTTGCGTGGGAAATACATACGTTAGTATTCAGTTTCAAAAATGTTTCGTGAAGTGGAATACAAATAATAATAAAAATACAATAAAAGTATTACGCACTTTTGAATCGTATTTTATTATGCTGTGGGCTCCTCAAATTCTTGGACGAGAACGACCATCCTGCATCAGTCACCCCCTTATAAGTTGCTGCATTAAAGCGGACATCCCCCAAAACACGTTTTCCAATGCTTAACTAAATTCCATTCGGTTATTATTATTGATTGGTGATGCGAGTAAATGAATAACTATGGACCATGTTGCCATCTAGTGACCATTTACAGAAAGACAGCCATTGCAGAATTAAAACTCTTCAATTCAATACTTCACATAACCTAATTTGATAGTGAAAAGGTCTAAAATAGAATGTACCCAGGCTACCAAGAATATAGATGATAAAAGAAAATAAAAATACAATAAAACAGTCTTTAAATGCGCTCCACCCTGGTAATCACCGTAAAGTAATTTCAAAAGACAAAAATCCTGCGAATATATTACCAGAATTCTTCCCAAGGCGCAGAGAAAAGGGAAGGAGAAACATGCTGCTTTCCTAGAGTCAGATAACGACCAACTTCGAAATAAATAAAAAAGTCCAGGTGAAAAATTAGGGCATTCTCTCTGATTCACAAGCTTTTTTCCGCATCTAAGAAGAAAATATGTGTGGAAAAAAGAAGCAATAATCTTTAATTTTCAAGTACAAGGTTTTCGACTATGTACCCTGTACTTGGTAGTGTAGTGTGGGAATATACATTTTTCCATGGAAGGAGCAGACCTGTGGCCGTGGAAAGGCTAGGTGTTTGTATTCGATATTTTCCGTGGAACGTTAGTTCAATGAACACCATACCCCCCTATAGTTTATATATATACATTGGGAGCTTTCTCACTCCCTTCCCTTATCACTAAACTGAAATGGTTTTATGTCACAATATCGACCACAGAAATATTGAGGTACATAAATATTATATCCCAAATATATAGTCAATTGCAACATGGACTTTCAGCACACAATCTCAAATGCACCGAAATAATGTCAACATAAATATCTGCAACAAAAATGTAATTAAAAGAAAAATATCGAGCAGAAACATATAGAAAAATAATATTGTTGTCCAACTGGTAGAATGGAATTGAAAAAATATCAACAATATCAATTATGTGTACTGAAATATCCACAAAACATGTTTATATAAAAGAGCACATTAAATATATGAACCTCAAAATAAACATTCCATAACGTAAAAAGTAAAACCGAGAAACACATATTACATTTAAAATAACGTGCAGCTAAATCCATCACCCAAAAGTCAAGTAAATTACATAGCCAATCAGTTTCATGCTTAAAAACATTGGGGCAGATTTATGAGGCCGTTGCGCCTCTTTGTGCTGCAATTGCGTCACTTTATTTGACGCAACTGCGGCGCAGACAATGCGCCCTATTTACAACGTGACGCATCAAGGAGATGCGTCACATTGTAAAGCACTGCGCCATAAGGAGGCGTTCCTGCACAGTGGGGGGCGTTCCTGCGCAGGAACGCCTCCTGAAAGTGGCTGAGTGAAATGTATGAGATTTCACTCAGTCACTTTCAGGGCAATGCTGCGTCAAAACCCTGCGCCTGCTTGAAGCAGGCGTAGGTCTTGACGCAGCATTGTGCAGATGGTGTACCCCCGAGCCTTGCTGGAGCTGCGTCGCGCTTGCGACGCAACTCCAGCAATGCGCCACATTTCCGGCACGGATGCGTCACGCATCTGTGCCGTTTTTGCACCATGGTGCGCCGCATCATAAATGCGGCGCACCATGGGTGGCGGAGCTGTGGCGCACTGTGGCGCACGTTAACTGGTGCATCCCTGGGGATGCGCCAGTTAACATAAATCTGCCCCCCTGAAACAAAGGAGTCGCGCGAGCGCGTCGACAAGATGGCCGCCGCCACCGGAGCTCCGTAACTTCTTCAGCCCAATGAGCTGAATTACGACGATTTCCTCACAAGGTTTGCTCAATTCTGGCAGCGTTTGCCTCCTTTGCCGACCGCCTACCTTATCTGTGATTTTTAGGCGTTTTCATACTACGGGATCCCTCTGCCTGCTTCCTGGCTCCTCTCCCCTGCCTCTGCTCCGGTTCTGCCGATTTCCTCAGCACAGGGGCGGTGCCTTAACGAAGAAAGGGCCTGGCTTGGGCCTAGCCACTCCCACGGCTCACCTTAACTCTTACACTGCCTTTTTCTCAAGAGTTTCTGGAGCTTTTAATACCCTTTTCCCTTTTATGGCGTCCATGTCCATGAAAGTTTCTGATAATACTATTAAAATTCAGGACAATAAAACCAAACTCGACGCTTTTACACCTTTGATGGCTCAGATAGTACCAATGCATAACCAATTACTGGAATTGGAGAACAGTAATAGATAATATAATCTCCGCATTTTCAATTTGCCTGAGGAAGTTGAGGGCTCCGACTGTCGCTTGTACTTGAAATCTTTGCTGCCTGGTCTTCTAAATATCAAATTTCCGGAAAAATATGAGGTGGACAAAGCGCATAGAATTCCCTCACACAGGAATCCACGCCATACCAAACCCAGGCAAATGATTTTCAAGGTCTTGCGTCACCATCACTTGGTACTCATAAGGAAAGCAGCCAGAGACATTCCTTCGCTTCTGGTAAATGGTTCCAAAATATTTATCCATCAAGACTTTGCTAAGGAAACGGTTGCTATTCGCAAGGAATTTTCCTCTCTGCGTCCACAATTGAGAAGCCTTGGTTTCAAGTATGGTCTATTTGATCCGTCTACAATGCGAGTTTGGAAAGACACCTTCTCAAAATCTTTTCATCGTCCAGAAGACTTAAGAATTTTTCTGGTCCAACAAGCTACGTCATCAATGGATACTCAAGCTCCTATTACCTGAATGCATTTCATTTGAGCATTCCTGACGATTCTTCTTTCTTCATGGGCTCCAACGGTTTCTGGCCATGCTTGTGGAACGGGTGTGCGTCTCTGTGTCCTTATTTATGTACCCTGTTTGTAGCTTTTTCTTCCTTTTCTGTTTCTTCCTTTTGTGTCTCTCCCTACCTTTTCCGGCTTTCTACGTAGAGTTACTTTTCTTCCATGGCTGTTCTCCCTCTTCTCTTCCTTTAACTCCTTTCTTCATCCTCATTTTACTTCTTCATGGCTGCTAGTCATAATGTTAAAATTGTTTCTCTTAATGTTAAAGGTCTGCGACATCCAGTTAAAAGAACGAAAATTTTAGACTACTTGGGTGCTTCTAAAGCTGGCATATGTTTTCTTCAAGAAACACATGTTGATGACAACATTTTACAATATATGAAAAAAAAGTGGGTGGACATTATTGTCTCGTCACCTGCCCTTGGTAAGAAAAATGGGGTTGCGATTTTCTTTGCAAAGAGATTACACTGTCAGATTATTAGTAAATTTACAGATACAGAAGGTAGATTTATTGTTGTTAAAGTTAAAATTCATGACTCCACCTTCTTTTTGCTTAATATCTATGGGCCCACAGCCGATGATCCTTCGTTTTGGTCTAACTTATCTACAGAAGTTCTAAAGTTGGGACAAGTTCCTTTGATTGTTGGAGGGGATTTTAATGTGATCATTGATCCACTACTTGATAGACTTTCTACTACCAAGTTTAGACCCCCTAAAGTTTTTCATGCTTTTAAATCTTTCCTTAGTACGACCAAACTGGCTGATATATGGAGACTACACTTTCCCACTGAAAAATGGTTTTCTTTTTTCTCTAATCCCCATAATTCTCATTCAAGGATTGATTATTTTTTGATTTCACCTTCCCTACTTCAGTCAGCTACAAATCCTGTTATAGGTACTATAGACATTTCAGACCATGCTTTAATGTCATTTGTCTTAAATATCTCTTCTACTTTTACTAAACAAAATAGGTGGCGTATGAACTCGAGCATTGTCCTTTCTGATAAGCATAAACCTAAATTCTTGCAGGCTATACAAGACTATTTTTTGTTCAACACTGAAGATTCTACATCAATTGTCACCAGATGGGATGTATTTAAGGCCTACATTAGAGGTACCACTATTTCTATTATGGCGCATGAGGACAAACAATTTAACGTTAACATTAAGCATTTGGAAAAGCAAATTGCTAAATTTGAGCGTTTGTTTATCTCTTCTAATGACCCTCAGTACAAACTTACACTTCAAAAACTCCGCTATGAATTTAATGCCATCCTTAGTCAGAGAGCAGGAGTCCAACTTACAAAATTCAATGCTAAATTTCGTTTTAATATCAATAGATCTGGAAAACTCCTTGCTAACTACTTACGAATTAAAAGAGATAAGACTCAGATTACCTCAATACGAGGATCTCAAGGCAAAGTGGCTATTTCTCATAACGATATTGTGCAAGAATTTTTACGCTTTTATTCTACCCTTTATAGTAAACCTGACACCTGCCCTGAATCTTTAATCGATTCTTTTTTAAATAAGTGCAATTTACCCCATATTTCTTTATCAGATAGAACAAGTCTAGATTCACCAATTACATCTGAGGAAATTTTGCTTGCCATCAAGTCACTTCCCAAGAATAAATCCCCAGGTCCGGATGGTATCCCAGCAGAATTTTACAAAGAATTTCAATCTCATCTCCTCCCTTATTTGAATACCCTTTTCTCTCATTTTGGCTCCTCTGGTACTATCTCGGGCTCTTTTACAGATGCCTTAATCATTGTTCTGCCCAAGCCTGATAAAGATCCCACCTTGGTATCTAATTATCGTTCCATCTCCCTAATAAACCAGGATTGTAAGCTTTATGCGAAAATCCTTGCTACTAGATTAGCTCCTGTCCTCCATTCCATTATTCATCCAGATCAATCTGGTTTCATGAAAAATCGATATTCTGCTAATAATACTAGAACTCTCCAACACATTATTGAACAAAGTTCTCACCTTACTTCTCCTGCGGGAGTGATGGCCTTAGATGCAGAAAAAGCATTTGACAAGATTCACTGGCAATTTTTATTTAAAACTTTATTGTCCTTTGATTTTGGTGCCCCTTTTATTCGTATGATTTCTGCTTTATATTTTGCCCCTACTGCTCGTTTGTTTATTAATGGTCAAATTTCTAGTCAATTTCCTCTCTTTAGAGGAACTAGGCAAGGTTGTCCCCTTTCTCCACTGTTATTTCTCTTAGGTATTGAACCTTTTCTTAACTATATTCGCCTCTGTGATGACATTCAGGATATTGTGATCAATGATGTAACTGTTAAAACTTTAGCCTATGCAGATGATGTTTTATTATTTATTAATAACCCTCTTTCTTCTGTCCCTTCCCTATTAGACATTATTGCTCAATACACTATGGTTTCAGGTTACAAATTGAATGTGAGCAAGACTGAAATGTTTTCCTTTGAATATGTTTTGTACCTCGGAGATGCTCCCGAACACAGATATTCTTTGGCAAACAACCAAAATTAAGTATTTGGGTATTCTATTTGCTTCATCGCTGCCAGCTACCTTAAAACTTAACTCTGATTTCATAATTGACTACATTAAAAACAAAACGTCCAAGCGGTCTGCCCTTCATCTCACTTGGTGGGGAAGAATGGAATCTATAAAAATGAATATAGCGCCTAAAGTCTTTTACTCTTTAGCTATGATCCCCACCCAATTTCCTCTCAGTTTTTATAAAACTGTTGACACACTCTTATCTAAATTCCTTTGGTCTAACAAAGTCCCTCGTATTGCTTACAAAAAGTTAAAAACTCCTAAGTCCCAGGCTGGTTTTTCCCTGCCAGACTTTCACCTTTACCATAAAGCTTTTATCTTAAAGCAGAGTGCCCTTTGGTTTAATACTTCACATATGGTAAAACCTCCAATTTGGTTGGATATTGAAGCATCCATGGTGCGGCCCTTTTCTTTACCCTCATTGATGTCGATGTCATCCACAGCGAAGGCTGTTCATCTTTCCTCTATCATTAAGTCCTCCAGATTGATAATTAATGATTTAGATTCTAATTTTGAATTACCCCTACTCTCCACAGTCCACTTGTCTTTATGGCACAGTGCACTACTTAAATTGAACAGAAACATTACCTTCTGGTCCTCTTGGATTTCAAGAGGGATTTTATATCTTAAAGATGTATTTAATGGTAATGCTTTTATTCCTTTTGAACAGCTACAGTTAAAGTTTGGGATCCCAGCTACTGACCTTTTGAAATATCAATTTTTATGTAACTCTATTTTGGATTCCTTCCCCAATGGTATTCCCTCTTCCACCACAAATGACCTATTAATTTACCTCACTGCTGTAACATCGTCCCCTAAAGCTGTCTCTGTTTTTTATAAAAAACTTACTACCTCACAGGGTTCCAATGTTCAGATGATTTCGTCATTCTGGAACAATGAACTTTCCATCTCCCTGTCAGATGACTCCTGGTCCTCTATATGGCTTAACAGTATCTCTGGCTGGCTCCCAGTGTCCCTTTACCAAACCAATGCTTATATTTTATTTAACACTTTGTGGACTCCATCACGTCTATGTCGTGCAAAACTGTTACCTTCTGATGTTTGTTGGCACTGCAACGCTAGCCCTGGTTCACTTCGCCATATGTTATTTGATTGTCCAGTTATTATGAAATTTTGGTTGGAAGTATGGAGTGTAATTTTGAAAATTGTACCTTTACAAGATGATATTTCCTTTACTTTATTAATTTGCAAATCGATTGCCCTGAATTATCCCCTTACTGAGTCAGAGGCAAAATTGTTTAATTTTCTAATCACAGCTGCCTTAAAATCCATTACTTTCTGTTGGAAAGATGCTTCTTCTCTTTCAGTCCATGCTTGGTGGTCATGGATCACCTTTACGAGAAGAGGTGCGCAGCTATCTCTTAAAGGCGTCACTCATAATTAAGGGTGGGCGGGCGGCTACGCTCCGTGCACGGAGTGTGCGTAGTGCCGGCTTCTACGCATTTTGCATAGCATGCGTAGAATCCGGCACTACGCACGCTCCGCAGACGGAGCGTAGCTGGCCGCCACCCGCCTCCCTCCCGCCCTCCCTAAATACTTTAAATTAGGAGTGTAAAAGAATTAAAAGGCACTTACCTTGCCCGCCGCTGCCCGCCGCGTCCCCGGGGCTCGCTATCTCCATTTTGCCGTCTTGTGTACTAATGCGCATGCGCGGGCGGCCGTGCATGCGCATTTCTCATGAAAAAATGCGCATGCGCGGCCGCGGGCTGCGGGCAAGGTAAGTCCCTTTTAATTCTTTTACACTCCTAATTTAAAGTATTTAGGGAGGGCGGGAGGGAGGCCTGCGGTGCGTAGTGGGGCTACGCGGAGTGCGGAGGTGGGCGTAGTTTCTCGCCCACTTCACGTAGCTCCTCGAACCCCCACTACGCCCACTACGCCCAGGGTTACTCATAATCCACAGTCGTTTTGGTCTCCTATTGATTCATATGTTCTGCAATGATATTGTTATATATTTTTTTATGTTCTATTTTTACATTACATTTTAACTGTAACTCTGTAGTTTATGACTTTATGATCCTATGACATGTTATTTCCTTTCCCTCTCCCCCTTTTTCCTCCTTCTCCTTCCTCTTTAATTGCGATTCTCTTTTATTATTATATGTCAATATTGCGTATTTTGGTTTAATGCATTTCATATTGATTATTTGTTCGCTTACGCTTGTAACTTCCTTCCTCTTTTTTGTATTGTACTTGTTCTTTTTCATTTTGTCTTAAAACTTAATAAAATCTTTCTGAACACAAAAAAAAAACATTGAAACAAAACACATAATAAAAAAATGTGGGGGATAGATAGAGCACATAATAAACAACTCTAACTCCTGCAAAACCTACCTCAGAATAGAGGAGAGTGTCACTCTGCACAATAGAAGCAACTAAAAATCAGTAAATGGAGGTTGCAAAATAATTGTACTTCTCGCTATAAATATGTCACACAACACCTTCTAAGAAACGAAATATATAAAATTACATATAAATCTAAAATATATACCCCTATTATATTTCAACTACAGATACATCTCTTGAAAATCTTTGGAATTTGAAAATACCATTAAAGAAGTCAAGACAATTATACAGATTGTAGCGCAACATTTAGAGATTATTCACCCAAATGTAAAAACAACCAGAAAATTCACAATCTAATTATTTATATATAGAAATGTTTAATCTCCTAAGAATTAAGATTATCCATTTACAATATGTTTTAATTGTGTCATTTTCAAATTTAGAAATGTCAAGTGTACAACATATGCAACCTTGAAAAGTGAAGCCACTATCAACATACATAAGCAATATAAATTAAAAAGAGAACACAGTTAAGAACAGAACGCATTGGAAATGCATTCAGTACTATTCGGGTGGTTGCTATGGGTGAGCTACTCCTATGTAAAAAACCATTGAGAACATATGAGACCCTAATCAACCACCTTCAATGGTGAATTTGCTTCTACAGACTATGTCCCCCCCCCTCTCACACCCCCACCGCCTATCTCTCAGCACCTTCTTAAATACCTCAGTGCAAAGCCTGCAGAGAACCCTCAACAGAAAGGGAAGGATGGAACAGGCCACAGAAGCACCTAAAATGTTCCAGAAGATTGGTATTCCCAAAACCCTAACTATAACACACACTAAAGAAGACTTCATACTGTATGACAGCAAGAAAATTGAAAAGAATCAGAATTCGCTGTACTTCCATCAACCTTCTAATACTAACACAGTAACCAATTTGGCAAATGGAAAGGATTTTCTGGTCATGGCCCCACCCCTCAATTTACCAAAATCTATGCACACCACATGGCCAATATCTATCTATATCACCCATGGGTGCTCTATTCCATTCCTGAGATGCATTATACTTGGATGCAATAAACCCCTTTAATCTTCAACCACCATGAGTGCCCACTTACTCGGGCTCAACTGAGTCCAGAGCCATGCCGTGTAGTTTATCTGATCAGGGTGCTTCCCCTGTATGCACACCAATGCTGGGAGGAATCATGGGGTAAAGTGGTTGAAGGAAATGCAAATATATATATGTATATGGCGCAATGTATTGAAATTGTCCCATTTTGTTTTATTTCCTCTGTAGGTGGAGGTGAAACGTTGACACATTGGGGTGGATTAATATAATCAACATTTGAACAGAGAATGAGGACTGGATACAGTTTTAAAGTTTTGATGGGAGAAAAAACACTCCAACATGGTGCCTGGTACTGTTATTGACTAGTCCTTAGTTGAATTAGATGTATCAACTTGTCATGTAATTCACGTAACGTAATTTAAAGTTTGCTGCTTTCTGGCGCGTATTATGAAAACATTCGATGAAGGCATCGCCGAAACGCGTCATGTTTTTCATGTTTCCCGTGGTTGACATGAATTAAAGTAACCTGAAAATTTGCAGTAGTCTAAGAGGAGTGCTTTTCCGAAACTGAAATGGAGGAGTGAGCGCGTAGGTGGAAACGCAAATGCAACAACAAAAGGAGAGAGTAAGGGAATTTTTCACCAAAACCCTGGGTGGGTATGTAGTAAACAAAGGAGGAGTATCACCATAAAGATTCATAGACTCTTAATGGGATGTGTGTTTGAGGAAAAGGAAAGAATTATTCCTTTTGTAAAAACCCCTCACTCACCAGCCTAGTGGTGACATGCTTCATCATTGGGGTCCACCCTGATGACCGAGTGCCATCAGGGTGTGCTACAACACCTGAGTTACAGTGGAGCTGGTTTGTGAATGTTTGAGTGCAAAAAAAAGAATGTTAAAAATTGTCCTGGTATAAACTCAAAAAATAAATTTTATTAGTGAGTAACTGGACAATGTTAAAAGAGGTGTGGAGATACTTTGAGGGTAGTTATGACCAAGAGTATCTCTGTAGGTGGTCTGGTCTACATGTTTCAACCTAATGGCGGAAATTACCAGGTTTTCTTCAGGACCATAAAAGCAAGAAAATGGACGGTCTACACCCCCTAAAAGGCGTACCCAATCCTAGATTCTTGTGGGAAGCAAAAAGATATCTGCTTCGGGCGTGAGCACCTGCCAAAATGGGCGGGCTAAAAGAAAAGAGAGACTCCTATTGGATGTCATAAGACATCGAGGGGCAAGGGAGGAATTGTCCTCAGCTTGAAAATATTAGTTCCGCTGTGATAAGGACGGCGAAATACCTATGAGCAGTACCCACTGCCCCGTCCTTATCACAGCGGAACTAATATGTTTGCTTCCCACAAGAATCTAGGATTGGGTACGCCTTTTAGGGGGTATAGACCGTCCATTTTCTTGCTTTTTTGGTCCTGAAGAAAACCTGGTAATTTCCGCCATTAGGTTGAAACATGTATACCAGGACAATTTTTAACATTCTTTTTTTGCACTCAAACATTCACAAACCAGCTCCACTGTAATTCAGGTGATCTAGCACACCCTGATAGCACTCGGTCATCAGGGTGGACCCCAATGATGAAGCATGTCACCACTAGGCTGGTGAGTGAGGGTTTTTTATAAAAGGAATAATTCTTTCCGTTTCCTCAAACACACATCCCATTAAGAGTCTATGAATCTTTATGGGGAAACGCAAATGCACTTTCGCGTTGAAAGCACCTATCCAGGAGTGCGCTGTTACAAGGTGCAGTTGGAGCGAGGATTGTGATTAACAGTAGCACCGTCAGAAGAAAAGAAATATCCGGTCGGCAGGAACAACGACATTGGAGTGTCAGAGGACGCTCAGGACGCAGTGACGATGACAGGTAAGTGAGATACCAACGTTTTACTCGCTGATTTCTAATACTTATATGACAGGACGAGGGGCTCTGCACAAAACTTTTAGGAAGTGACTTACAACCCGGGAGCATGTTTAATGTATCGGAATGCCGCGAAGCGGCCCAGGGCATGTTTAAGAAAAGCACTATTACGTATATCCCACAGCGAGGGAGTAAATCGTCCCCAGGAACCACAAATGTGATATAAAAATTCACGGCATTGGAAAGACTGTATGAGCGTGAACAACGGAAGTGGTGGGAGGCAACCTCACTGCAGAGTTATATTGACGTAGACCGGGTCCCGAGGGGTCTACATATTTACACCATTCCTGCTTATGAGAACCTGATCTCAAACGTTTGGATGAGTGGGCGGCACATACGGCTGAATCAAGTAACGGCATGCTATTTATATTAGTAAACTTCGCCTGGAGTGATAGGGACAAAGCCCTTCTTGAAATTGAAAAAATAGAGGCCGAAATTGATAAAGAAGAGGACAAAAAGAAAATAGGAGAATTAAAGGAACAGATGAAAAAAAGGGATCACTGACATAATATTGAGGGACATAATATCGAGTACCAAAAATATCGGCGTCAAAATATCGACAGACAGAATATCGACATTGTATCTACAAACAGGTAAGTACAAAAATATCGATTAAAAAATATCGTTTACAATAATATAGTTAGTAAAAATATCGACTTTATTAAAAACAATGTTAAATTCAATTAAAATTAAAAATTATTTACTAAAATATACTTAAAATACTTAAATTACCTTATAATAATTAAATCATTAATTTAAGTTATAAATTATTTTTTTTCAATAATATTTGTTAAAACATATATATAAAGTAAAATAATATAATTTAAATATATCCAATATTATTACCCTAGGATAGCAGAAGTATAAAATTACTATTCCCACTCCAGACAGTGCAACAGTGGATAAGGCGTTGGATAGCGTAGAGGTAAAAATTACTATTCCCACTCCGGAGAGTGCAACAGTAGGGAAAGCGTTGGATAGCGTAGGGGTAAAAAATACTATTCCCACTCCAGTGAGTGCAACAGTAGGGAAAGCGTTGGATAACGTAGGGGTAAAAATTACTATTCCCACTCCAGAGAGTGCAACAGTAGGGAAAGCGTTGGATAGCGTAGGGGTAAAAATTACTATTCCCACTCCAGAGAGTGCAACAGTAGGGAAAGCGTTGGATAGCGTAGGGGTAAAAATTACTATACCCACTCCAGAGAGTGCAACAGTAGCGAAAGCGTTGGATAGCGTAGGGGTAAAAATTACTATTTCCAATCCAGAGAGTGCAACAGCAGGGAAAGTGTTGGATAGCGTAGAGGTAAAAATTACTATTTCCACTCCAGAGAGTGCAACAGTAGGGAAAGTGTTGGATAGCGTAGAGGTAAAAATTACTATTCCCACTCCAGAGAGTGCAACCGTAGGGAAAGCGTTGGATAGCGTACAGGTAAAAATTACGATTCCCACTCCAGAGAGTGCAACAGTAAGGAAAGCGTTGGATAGCGTAGAAGTAAAACTTACTATTCCCACTCCAGAGAGTGCAACAGTAGGGAAAGCGTTGGATAGCGTAGAGGTAAAAATTACTATCCCCACTCCACAGAGTGCAAAAGTAGGGAAAGGGTTGGATAGCGTAGAGGTTAAAATTACTATTCCCACTCCAGTGAGTGCAACAGTAGAGAAAGTAGATACTTCATATATTATTTAAAAAGATATATATTGATATCTATAAAAAATGTAATTAAAAGTAATTACCACTTTAATATAATATAATAATTAATTAATTACAAATACTAATTCAATTTAATCATTACAATTAATTATCTATTAACACTAATTAATTACAAATTAACAATTAATTAATTATTAATTAAACAGTTACTTAACAATTAGAATCTAATAAACACACAAAAAATATTAACATATGTAATTAGTTATAAATAAATTGCTTCTCACCCTACTCCCCTATGAACCCACAACCCAATGCAGAAATTAAATTAGTTAAATTAACATAATTATCAATTAATCAATTAAATAAAATTAATTGGCAATTAAAATGTAATTAATTACTAAATAAAAATTAATTAACAGTTAATTATAAACAAATACCAATAAATAAATTAACATATTTAATTAATTATAATTAAATTGCACTACATAAATTAACATATTTAAATAATTATAATTAAATTAGACTACATAAATTAACATATTTCATTAATTATACTTAAATTACTTCCCACCCTACTCCCCTATAAACCCACAACCCGCTACAGAAATTAAATTAGTTAAATTAACATAATTATCAATTAATCAATTAAATAAAATTAATTGGCAATTAAAATGTAAATAATTACTAAATAAAAATTAATTAACAATTAATTATGAACAAATACCAATAAATACATTTACATATTTAATTAATTATAATTAAATTACTTCCCACCCTATTCCCCTATAAACCCACAATCCGCTACAGAATTAAATTACGCAAAATTTAAATAACATTAAATTCATTAATTAAATTACATTATAACATAAATAAACACTTTTAACACATAAAATACACTACTAAAAATTCGATATTATTAAAATTTCGATATTTTTCTTAACCTATATTATGTACTTCGATATTTTGACTATCTATATTTTAAAATTCGATATTACATTAATTACCTTCAAAACGATATTTTTGATGTCCATATTCTGTCCTTTCGATATTCTGTCCAGTCTATATTTTGTACTCAATATTATGTCCATTCGATATTTTGTAGTCGATATTTTGTCTGTTTACCGAAAAAAAGACTTGTAAAATATGAAGCCAAAATAAAACAAAGGAAGAAAGAAAAGTTTGAACGTGATGAATGCGATTAGCGCGAGGCAAGGTCTTGACGTTTGCAAAGAAATTTGAAGGTTCACGAAAAAAAGTGAAAGCAAAAGAAAACGAACTGGATACAATCAGAATTGAAACCTCAGAATCGGAGGTTACAGTCGGCAAATCCTCGAATGATGGAGTGGGTCCAATGAAGACTCCTTTTTAAGAGGAATTTCGCATAATGAGGCAAACGTGGCTAGAAGAGGCAAAAGCAGACCGCCCGAGGAAGAAAAAGTAAAACAAGGAGGGGCGGCTGGAGCCGAAGGGTCAAAGCTCCAAGCAGAGCTACTTGGAACAGGAAGGTGGAGAAGTGGAATTAGATGATCTGACCATTATTAACCTAACACCTAAGGTTCTCACACTGGCAGTCATCAATACAATATTGACCCGGTTCCTCAAGGCAGTTATCCTAGTATTCAAACGTGTACCGCGTTTTGAAAATTTACAATATCCTCCCCTATTCTTTGTATATTTGGGGTAGAGCGTATCAGGTTAACTTGCCAACTTCATAAAAAAACACCGATCCCAATTACGACAGTCTGAATGGATGCACAAAGGAACTGCCATATATATATAATACATCCAGAACCATTCACAATGTGACAATGTGTAAAAAATGTGCGTAGGCAAAATGACCCCTCACGGGCGAACCACCATCGGGATACCTGATAGGTACTCACCAGATAAGCCCTGTTATCATCATTGGGGGTTATTAACTCCAAAATAAACGTGTCCAACAAAACAAAACGTGCAGTGAAAAGTGAAAAGATCTAAAAAAAGTGTATATAAAATGAATAGGTGTGCACGTTACTGTCACTTTTATTCTTTCACTTCGTGCCACCTATCAAATTAAAAAGCAAGGCTGGCTGCTAAACATGCAAACCATTACCATAAGCCAACATGTTTCATTGCCTGGAACCTTTTAGACAAATTCTTCAGGGCCAAGTTATTATCGCCACTGCATCAAAGTTGGACACACCATACATTCAGACTGTCAGAAATAAAAGTTACAATGAGCGTTTATAATTGCCCTTGTTATTGCACATCCTGTCAAACTCACAACTGCTTCCAAATTACTCTGTTATACATTATATTTACCCTTACTCAGCCACGGTGTCTCCTACCGGCAGTAAGGTCAAATTAAAATGCAGGAATGAACCCCTCTTGTGAGTTTCCCTCGTTACTTTGGCTCTCAGTCGTTTTGTAAATCTGAGCCACACAATCCCCATTGTAAAAGACTGGGATTCGGGAAAAGGGAAACAAAAACGGCATGAAATAGTCATATCGATTCTTCAAACCACTCAATACTTTCTACCAGTATCCGCCCACTTGAACTGGCACCCCTCATCTCCTAACCGAATGGAGCCTCACGGAGCATATTGTCTCCTCCTGTGTTCCTACACTCCTCCGGCGTTCGTTTTTCTCAAACGCGGAGCGTCACGTGTATCCGGCTGACGCACTCGCAAGCATGAAGAAGCCATCTTGGTTTGGGAGAGAATCCCAATCTAATTATTTTGCGATTTTATTTCGTGCAACCCTCACGCTCTTGGCCAAATTATACAAACATGTATGTATATTTTTCCTTAATTCGATTGTTAATATAGAACAGCCGACAGTGTCACGTTTCGTTTATAAGGGGACGGTCTATAGGGAGCAAGCACAAGAACTGAGCAGTAGATTACAAGAGAGAAAATACCCTGCAAAAGTTATAAAACAAGCTAGAAAGAGGGCGCTGAATACGCCCAAGAGTGTGCTCCTGGAGAAGAATACAAAGAAAAAAGATAAATGTGTTCCTGTAGTCATGACCTACGATCCCCTGGCCACAAAAATCAGGCAGTCTATTCGAAAACACTGGTCGCTCCTGTCCAATGATTATTTTAAAATGCCACCACCAAGGTTTGCATTCAAGAGATCAGGCAACCTCAAAGATAAATTGGTCCACACACATACACCCCCCATAAGGAGTGCAAGAGAGAGTTCGATCCCGAAAGGTCACTTCCCTTGTGGGTCATGCTCGGTGTGTCCCCTAACTAAGAAGACAACAAGTGTGACACTCCGGTCAGGAAAAGAGTGTTTTTTTGGCTATTTGAGTAATATCAACACCACAAATGTGGTTTATAGACTACAATGTGAGTGTGGTTTGCATTATATAAGTCCTACCTCGAGAAAGATAAAAACAAGGATCCAAGAACATCTAAGTACCATAAAAGCTGGCAAGTTAACAACTAAATTGGTACAACATTGCTATACAACAAAGCACAGCTTCATTTGGACTATACTTGAGAAAGTGATGGGCAATCCACAAAATGTAGAAGACTACTTTTGTCCAAAGAGGCGCGTTGGATTTTTCAGGAAAAGAGTGAACAATAGGGATTGAATGAGCTTTTAGAGTGGAACAGAGTAGGCTAACAATCATGAACTCAATTTGTAGGTCCCATGTAGGAGTAACCTGTATGACTCGCAATGGATGTAGGATTCCAGATACATGTAAAAAACACAAATTTGGTATTGGTGAGAGAAATTCTAGTGGCAATGCACAACAGTTCTCAGACGTTGATAGCTAAATAGTGTTAATTGATGCCCTGGACAGTATGAGAGCAAGAGCTGTATCACGAATAGATTGTGGAAGTAACTCTGACACACGTTGTGGCTTGAAGCTGAACATGACTATGTATAACAATGGGGGGGGGGTTTCCACCAAAGCCCTATAGCAAAATTGTAATCAAGATCAAGACATGTTTATTGACATGTATATATGTACAATATCGTTCTAATAAAACCGGGAGCTTTCCGTTTCAAGATGGCTGCTGTATTGAAGCATGACCGTCCCCTTTGAAGGACTGGGTTTTTCTAAGACCCAGCGGTGCCAGGGGACAACACCTGAAACCTTCGTGGGTTACCTGTTCAGGCGTACAAATGACAGAGACACGGGACACTTCCTTTGGCGTCAAAGATCAGGGTTTATTTACTGCAGGGAACACAGAAGTCACAAGAAGTACAACGTATGTAGGTTCTAGGAGACTGCTTCAAATTGTATCTGTGGATCGCTCCTTTTATTCAGTTTTTCGTCATAGACCAACATGGCAAACAAAAGATTACAACCCAGTTCCCACAGTAAATTTCATAGGGGGTCGCTTTCATGTATTCAGGGTCCCGGAACATAATTACAGTAGCATCGCCGGTTCCCAACTGTAAAAGTACATCTTCCCACCATTAGTGCATTCCATTCCGGCTGTAAACGAGTTAAGGAAGCGTCAGAAACAGGTGCAGAGGAAGACGAAAATAGTCAACAGATTGAAAAGAGTGTAAGGGGGGTGATATCAGAACTACGATTACAGGATCAAAGGAGACGTGCCTAATGAATGCACGACTGAAACAATAGACCGGCACGGCAAGATGAGCCTCGAGCGAGGCCATCTGCCTCTGCAGTGTCATCCCCCTCGTCATAAAGACACCCTCAAAGGAACACGTGTCTTCCGCAAGAGTTTGGGAATCCCAGGGTCACGAAGCGGACAGCGTCCGTTCGCTGGCTACTTGAGGGCAAGAAACAAAATGGATGCTGTATCTAAAATGGAACCTGTGGGTTCCGATGAAGAAACCCACGAAACAGACGAACGGTTCAGGTTAGCGTAGCGAAAACGCGTACACCCACTAAACTCGTCATTTGCGGTTCATAGATACCAAACTCGTCCATATTCGAGCGAGTCGAAAACACCACTTACAATTGTCACGGAACCTCAAACGCTCCTTTTGCCCTCATGTAGGCAAGCACTAGTCGATATCGGAATCAATCTCGATATTCATCAGACCATCCAGATGTTGCTGCAACATCATTCTATTCATCCATGCTTCTTTGGTAACAGGTGGCCGTCTTATACACGTTGTAGCACAGAGGCCACATAAGGCAGGACCACACTGCACACAAAGACAACACGTGAATAGGAATGCTACAACAACCCCAATGATCATCAGAATCTTCCATCCCCACGTCGACATCAGGCCCCAAAACCATCCTAGTAGCGTCCAATCACCTACGTCCACGTGTATGGACTCGGAGATCTTATGCAACTTCGAGATGGCTTGATAGACAGTTGGAGCGCTATCAGGAATGAAAATGCAGCAACTCGAATGGATCACCTTACATACTCCACCTCTATCTGCAAGAACAACGTCTAAAACCATACGGTTTTGTAACGTCATAAGCCTGTCCGCCTGAAGCTCTGCTGTAAGATTACCAAGGGCACTTGCTGTGATATTAGCAGTCGATTCCACCACTCGAGTCAACTGTCTCAGGTTCCTACTATTGATCATAGGTCCCCAAAACGTCGAGAAACCCTTAAAGAAGTCTCCTGCTTCTTAACCGGCAGTGTCTTCTTCGCTAATAACGCCTCTCACAACTCTGGTCTTGTGATAATCCGACCCAACAGTAAAAGTCGGCGGCAACAGATTCGCAATATAACAGGTGCCTGAGAAGTCACGAGGCAACCATGTATATGCGCGGTCGTAACAGACAAAGTATGTACCCTTGGCAGTCAAAAGAACAGGGGAAGAGGCCGTCGGTAAAACATACATTTCAGTACAGGCACTCCTCCCAAGCTGAGCTCGCGGGCTTCGGCCAAGACCTTTCAAACAGAAATTACCGAGATGGGGTACGATCCAGATCGGAGACAAGCTTTTAAGCTGCCGATCACCTACTGACATGCTATACTCAGCCTCACTCAGATCTCTGTATGCTCGCACCTCTTCCTCTGGGATAAGCGATGCGTCAAAGATATCCCTATCTAAATCGGCAATCGCTCTTGCCAAAGGCTTGTGGTACGGGGCAGGACCATGATCTGCAGTGCGTGGCTCTCGATGGGGGTAGGAATCTAGTGCGCTACGAAACATAGTTTGGAATGCTCGAGCTGAACCCTGGGAACTGTAAGGAAGGACCAAGTACGGAATTCCCCTATCCATGGTATGTGGCATCAAACCACACACCCAACAATTGGTAGTGTTCATCACCAACTGATGTTGATGAAGAAGCTGGACAAAGGAGTTATTCATGAATTCCGCACATCTAACCTGCTCGTGTTGAGGTAGAGGAAGAAAGGAATGTGGAGAAACAGTGGGAGTAGGTTTTGATTCAGAGGAAAGAGTAGGTGAAGCAGAAGGCAATAATGTTTGTATTCCAAAATATACTCCACCCACCAATAACATGGAAACAGTTAGGAACAGCAGGAACACCTGAAACAGAAAGCATTTGGTACGTACAACCCTGTGCAGTATGGATCTTTGCGCAAGAGTCTTCTCCACTTCCGACAACTTTGAGAATTCCATCCTCTAAAAACCGTCCGCAACGTTCTTGACGCATTCGTTCTGAGTAGCGATTATCAATTCCCAGGAGTTCCTAAGAATCGATGGCCTCCGACCTAGTGTCAGGACCCTGCTAAACAGAAGGAAGTACCCGCACGGCCCTACGGTCAACCCGGATGTAAGGTTCTTTTAATCAAACAATATAATACAAAATCTCCTAGCTGTGGAAAAACACACACATGGAAAAGAACTCAGAAATTGAATAGAAACCACAATTGTTCAAAAATGTTCAAGATGATAATGGAGGGTAACGTGAATTTTCAAAAAGGGGAAAAAACTAAAAAGATTTTATTAGTCTTTGGTATGGGAACGAAGAAAATATCTGCTTCTTCCAGGACGAGTCTGCTCTTCAAATAATTGTTCAGGTTGCGGAACAGAGTCCTGTCGGTCAGACGATAGTTCAAGTCTTGAGTTTTCCAATGGCAAAGGTTCAACAAAGTAATCTGATTGCACTGAAGTATCTCCCACAGGCTGAGCGTCACTGAACGGCACAAATTTCGCCGGAACTTCTGTTTCCGATGCGGCGATACCGGTCCTCACCCACGAGTCTGCTGGTAAAGGTATGGGTACCTTCTTTGTATGGGTGGCATGCACCCAATTTTTGCGGCCCTCCAAACGAACTGCAGTTCTCGTGGCGAGTAAAACCTGAAAGGGTCCCACGAACCTCGGCTCCAGGTTCCGTTTCCGGCTAAGGTTTCTGGTCACCACCCAGTCTCCTGGTTGGAGCCGATGGCCAGGACCCTCCGTCTGTGCCGGCAGTGCTTCAAAGACCTGTTGGTGAATTAACCTCAGTTTAGCAGTCAGATCATGAAGATAATCAATTAACATTGGGTACTCAAGACTGTCGAAAGACCTGGGTCTAGGAACCCCCCAAATATTTGCAGGACGGCCGAACACAATCTCATATGGGCTGAGCCCTACTCGAGAGTGTACAGTCGCCCTAGTCGACAAAAGAGCCAAAGGCAAGGCATCAGGCCACGACAGACCAGTCGTAGCCTGAATCTTTGCGAGTTTTAATTTTAGAGTACCATTGTACCCTTCAACCAAACCTGCTGACTGGGGATGATTGGCGCTGTGGAATTTTTGTGTAATTCCAAGGCCCTTACACACACTCTTCATCACACTCACCACAAACTCACTTCCTTTATCAGACCATACAATCTGTGGCATTCCATACCGTGGAAAGTATTCCTTCAGTAGGACTTTCGCTGTGGACAGGGCAGTATTGTCTTTGAGAGGGTAGGCTTCGATCCATCGGGAGAATGCGCAAACCACAACTAAAACGTACTTCAGGTTATTACATCGCTCCATATGGATGAAGTCTAGCTGGATAACTTCAAAGGGACATGTAGGAGGAGCAAAGTGGCCAGGGGGTGTAGGAGTGCCCTTGCCAGGATTATACATCATACATACCATGCAATTCTTAACCACTCTCTCAGCACACCTAGCGATACCATCATTCTTCCATACAGGCGCCAACAACTTGCAGATACCTTTCGCGCTAATATGTGACAAACCATGCGCCATAGTCACAACAGCTAACACATATGCATCCGGCAACATCCATCTTTGATTCTCCGACAAATCAATCCAACATCCATTCGCATCCAACTTTCCTGTGCTCTCCTTCCACTTAGTCTTTTCAGTTTCGGTGGCCTCATTCTGAATTGCTTTCACACTTTCAACAGTATCCTCACACATACCAGTTTCTGCAGGCCACCTTACCGAACTTGTCACATACATTCTAGTCGCAAGGTTTCTAGCAGTCTCTTTAGCAATCTCATCCGCAAACGCATTACCACGACCAACATCATCCGTCACCTTACGGTGCGCACTACATTTAATAATCGCCACCTGCTTAGGCAATGTAAGTGCATCCATAAGTTCGTTCACAAGCTGTCCGTGCTGGATCTTCGTGCCATGCGATGTCATAAAGCCTCTCTCTCACCACAATCGACCAAAACTATGCGCAACACCAAAAGCATACTGACTATCAGTAAACACATTCACTCGCTTTCCCTTCGACAAAACACACGCTCTCGTCAAAGCAATCAACTCTGCCGCCTGCGCAGAATTCTGATTCAATCTCGCAGTTTCCACAACCGTACTCAACGTTACCACAGTATACGCAGTCGTCACATCACCATTCAGCAACTTAAAACACGAACCATCAACATACAAGGTACCATCGGGGTCTGCCAATGGAGTGTTTTTTAGGTCAACACGACCCTTCGTTTCCTCCTCAGTTTGCAAATAGCAATCATGTGGTGGTACGTCGTCTGATTCCATATTGGTTGGCAACAAAGTCGCCGGGTTTAGGACATTACAGTGCTTTATTTGAATATGACTTGCCAAAAGCGTCAACTCGTAACCAGACAACCTTGCGCTTGTCAAGTGTTGGGTTTTCGTACGATTCAAGAGAGTGTCAACTGCATGCGGAACCATCACCGTAAGCATATTATCCATGACCAATCCTGCAGATTGTCGTATGGACACCGCAGCCGCCGCTGTCGCTCTTAGACAACTCGGCAACGCTCTAGCTACTGGGTCCAAGGTCGAGGAAAAATATGCACATGGACGCTGCTTACCGCCAAATTGCTGCGTCAAAACACTCAACGCACAACCCTTTCTCTCGTGAACGTATAGTGTAAACGGCTTGCTGTAGTCAGGGGTACCTAACACAGGAGCCGAACACAACGCATCACGCAGTTCAGAAAAACTTTTCTGACACTCTTCCATCCATGGCAAAGGAGTTGGAACATCCTTGCATGTGAGGGCTACCAATGGTTTCGCTAGCAATGAAAAATTCGGAATCCATTGCCTGCAGTATGACGTGATACCTAGAAAGGCACGCACATCTCTCTGAGTTGTTGGCACAGTCATTCGAGCAATCGCTGCAATTCTCTCTGGGGTCAACCTTCTTCCCTCCTCTGACAATAAGTGACCTAGATAGGTTACTTCTTGGCAACAATATTGCAGTTTAGAAGGTGACACCTTGTGATGTAAGTCACAGAGATGCTGTAACAGAGACACCGTAGCAGTTCTGCAGATGTCTTTTGTGTCGGCAGCTACCAACAAGTCATCGACATATTGAATCAAGGCCGCACCAGCCGGTAACACAAACGCATCGAGTTGACCCTTCAGGGCTTGACTGTATATCGATGGACTCTCACAATAGCCCTGAGGAGCGCGTTTAAACCTAAAGCTGCGACCACCTAATGAGAAACCGAATAGGTCCCTACTTTCCTCAGCAATCGGAATGCTAAAGAAAGCATTCTTCAGATCGATCACTGAGAACCAAGAAGCTGATGCTGGTATCAGAGTCAGTAAAGCTGTAATGTCAGGCACCACAGGAAACTGAGGAATCACAATTTTGTTCACCTCCCGTAAATCAATAACAAAACGGTAAACAGGAGGCTTGGATGGATCAGTGCGTTTCAAGATAGGTAACACAGGACTATTGCACACGTTTCCCCGAGTCTCCTCGATAACATCTTTCTCGATCAAATCATAGATGATCGCTAACAACGCTCGCTCACCATCAAGGGAGATACGATACTGGGGAATACGTGGCAATCGCACATTCGATTTCAATTGAACAACATAAGGGGAGATATCAAGCAGGCCCACGTCATTGGGACCTGTTGCCCACAAAGATGCAGGAAGAGAACTCAATTCCGGTGGGAGCTTATCAGATGACAGGTACATGGGAGAGATCACTCTCTGACCCAACGTAAGCTCCACTCCCGCAGGAGAACAATACAAAGTCGCATATAACCGTTTCAGTAAATCCAGGCCCAAAAGATTTTGACCACATCCAGTAGTCAAAATCAAGGGAGCTTTCAGCTCACAAGGCCCAATTACAAGGGGCAAAGGGCTAGAGACCGGATTGCTTACAGGGGCGCCAGAGAATCCAACAGAAACATTTGTTACGCCAGACAAAGGTGCGCCAGGGAGTTTCGAATGCATGATGGAACTTTTCGCTGCACCAGTGTCCAACAGAAAAGGCTCAACTACGCCCGATGTGGCAACTGCGACGTAAGGCCCTCTCTGATCAACCGGAACTGATACTACTCCCTCTCTTTGTCTGTGGCTGTCCTAGTAATTACCGTCATCAATACCCTGCTCGATATAAAAATCATCCACATGGTACTGTGCGGATCTACCTGACGATGAACCACGCTGATCAAAACAATTATTGGAATCAGAGGAATTGTTAGAACGTTCATTTTGAGTCTGAGTAACACCACGACCTCTACCTCGCGAAGCCTGTGGAGGACCACTACGACCTCCTCTAGATGAATTACCATTATTTCGATCGCGCAAAACCGGACAATCAAACTTCAAATGACCCTCACCTCTACAATAGGCACATTGATTTTATCCAAGCATAGATCTCTGCGAAGAAGAGACATTCCGCGATTGCGACCTAGCGGGTTGCGATTGCGATCTATTCTGCTGCTGAGAGTCATTCCGATTTGAGCGCGGAGGATACGCTTGCTGCAACAGAACTTTCGTTTTGAGATCTTTCGTCTTTTTCTCCGCACGATCATTTTCCTCTTTTTCTCTAGTTTCATAATATTGAGCCGTAGCCAATATCTGAGCAGAGGTAGAAACAGCCCACGCACTTTCTGAATTTTTCAATTTGTTGCTAAGTTCAGGCAACAAATTTGATACCAATTTATCTACGAACAACCTCTGACCTCCGTCAGTGCTCATATCTTGGCCACTGTGATCGATGAATGCCTCCTCAAATCTCGTAAAGAAATCGGAGACACTCTCATCCTTTTTTTGCTTACACGCAGACAGTTTATCCTAATTAACTTTCATTGATGGCATAAGTGTCTTCATTAGCGTAATAATTCTCTGAGGCAAAGCCGTAATTAACTGCTCAGGCTTAGCCCCACCAACCTGCAATCCGTCAGCCGCTGTAAGCGCAGCCCAATCACCACCTAACTCAGCTGCGCGATCTTCGCGACGTATCTTCGCCCAAACCGGTTGAGGTACGACATTGCCGAACAACATGTCGATGTCGGCAAGGTTCATGATCGTAGCGTCCACTAATTGGGACAACTCTTTATAGTACCCTGCAGGATTTTTGCGAGGGTCTGGCAACGATTGCTTAACCTGCAAAACTTCCGATCGCTTCCATGGGAGGTGTATCCAAACTCTCTGGAAGTGTGGCAAAACTGGAGGGTTAGCACCAGGGTTACCTGGCATATACACTGGGGGAACTTCACGCATAGGATACTGACCAGGCGTTGCCATCCACTCCTCAGATTCATCTTTAAACAATGCTCGAGGTATTATAGTGGGACGAAAGGATAGAAGATGTTCTATAGCACGTCGAACATTGCTACCCACAAGTATACCACTCGAAAACTGAAGCTGAAGTTCAGTTATGTCAACCGGTACTTCGTTTACCTCATCATTTGATATTGCTTCACGTAAGAATTTGCACATTTCATCAAACACGAATCTCTGTGTTGGCTCATTGAATTGGCAGAAAGTCTCAACAATTATGCGCGGGGGATTTTTAAGGGGATGCCTAATCCAATTACGCGCCATTTTGATTAGCGTATCACGTTCCCTACCACCAGGAAGCTGACTTCGTCGTTGGGGAACATCAGAATCATCAGACCCAAGAAGCGGTCCAAAAGGAGAGTAAAGATTAGCAACAGCATTAGGAATGCGTCTTCGAACAGAAGGAGAAGAGGAGAAAAGTGCAGGAGCAACAACATGAGAGCTAAATACGGGAGCAGTAGGAGCAGTAGGAGTAGCCACAAGGGCAGAAGTGGCAGGAACAGTAAGATGAGAAGACATAGGCAGTGGAGCAGTAGGAACAGGAGCAGGTAAAGGAAGAGGAACAAAAGGATTCGCAGGAACAGGACCAACGACAGGCTGACCAGCAGCCGCCGGGGCAACAGGTTGAGGAACAGGGGGAACCACAGGCACTGTAGTATCCTGTACATATGGAGGTGGCGACTTCAAAAGGTATGATAACAAGGGATCCTCTACTGCTTCCTCTCCCTTCTTATCAGTACCCGTCGGTAAAACGGGATAACATTTATCCACTGTCATACGTTGCAATCTATCAAAAACTTCCTTTTCCTTCTCATCTTTATCTCGCTGAAACTGCTCTGCATTTCTCATTGTCGTAACGATACCTTCTCTCTTATGACGTTTAAGCTGTTTGATTTCTTTCTGCTTGGCTTCTTTACGCCATAACCGAAAGGAATCGAACATGGCCGGCCTTGCTTTCATTTTAAACAATTTTGCTTCTAAATTATCCAAAATCGCTGTTTCGAAACTACCATGAGGTGGCCAACTAAGAGCTCCGCAGTCTTTCTGGCGTCGCAGCACACCAAAGAGGCACTCGGCCTCTTTGGTGGGGCCCAGTGATGAAGCATGACACTGACTAGGTCGGTGTGTGAGGGCCTTCCTACTCAACTTGAGTGATTGTGTTACTCTTCTAAACTTTGCTCCAATTTTGTGGCAGTTCTTAGACTGACCTGACCTCTCTTTTTTTGTTGAAGTACAACTAAGAACACCGTCATCTTTAGTATAGCGAACCCAGCAATCATTAAATGTGATAGGACCCACACCATGGCGACTATATAGTTCATAGACTGGAGTTCCAACTGGAGGTATCGGACATGAGTCCTCCAATCGGGAATCCGCACCACAACTTTTAAAGCAACTAAACCAAGTACTACGGCCAGGCATCGTGCACACTAACCGAGTTACACAAACGTCAAGGGTTATTGGATTACAATGTCCTCGCAAAACTGCAAAACCCTCGGTTTTGGCGACTGCAATCGTCAAAATAGAACAACTGAGAACAAAATACGAAGAACCACAAATGCAATGGAACCATGCAACAACTAAGCACCCACAACAACTAAGGATTCTGGGAGCGACCCACAAATACTTAACTCAAAGAACAATGGCGTCACCAGGAAGGCCCGTCAATCGTCTCGCTGTACCAAGGTCTACGCCAGGCGCCAAAACAGGTCGACAGTCAGGGCATCAGTCCGTCGCAGTCGTCAGGAGGCGGGGATCTTCGCGGGAAAAGTCTTCGGGCCACTTATTTCGACAACAGGATCGATGAAGCGGGGTGCACCTTCCCTCGGAGATTTCACACGAAGTTCCTCACGATCGTCGGGCTTTGGACCGGTACCGCTGATGCCGCCCCACGTTGGGCGCTAACTGAAGGACTGGGTTTTTCTAAGACCCAGCGGTGCCAGGGGACAACACCTGAAACCTTCGTGGGTTACCTGTTCCGGCGTACAAATGACAGAGACACGGGACACTTCCTTCGGCGTCAAAGATCAGGGTTTATTTACTGCAGGGAACACAGAAGTCACAAGAAGTACAACGTATGTAGGTTCTAGGAGACTGCTTCAAATTGTATCTGTGGATCGCTCCTTTTATACAGTTTTTCGTCATAGACCAACATGGCAAACAAAAGATTACAACCCAGTTCCCACAGTAAATTTCATAGGGGGTCGCTTTCATGTATTCAGGGTCCCGGAACATAATTACAGTAGCATCGCCGGTTCCCAACTGTAAAAGTACATCTTCCCACCATTAGTGCATTCCATTCCGGCTGTAAACGAGTTAAGGAAGAGTCAGAAACAGGTGCAGAGGAAGACGAAAATAGTCAACAGATCGAAAAGAGTGTAAGGGGGGTGATATCAGAACTACGATTACAGGATCAAAGGAGACGTGCCTAATGAATGCACGACTGAAACAATAGACCGGCACGGCAAGATGGCCCTCGAGCGAGGCCATCTGCCTCTGCAGTGTCATCCCCCTCGTCATAAAGACACCCTCAAAGGAACACGTGCCTTCCGCAAGAGTTTGGGAATCCCAGGGTCACGAAGCGGACGGCGTCCGTTCGCTGGCTACTTGAGGGCAAGAAACAAAATGGATGCCGTATCTAAAATGGAACCCGTGGGTTCAGATGAAGAAACCCACGAAACAGACGAACGGTTCAGGTTAGCGTAGCGAAAACGCGTACACCCACTAAACTCGTCATTTGCGGTTAATAGATACCAAACTCGTCCATATTCGAGCGAGTCGAAAACACCACTTACAATTGTCACGGAACCTCACCTTATAAACAAAACGTGACACTGTCGGCTGTTCTATATTAACAATCCAATTAAGGAAAAATATACATACATGTTTGTATAATTTGGCCAAGAACGTGAGGGTTGCACGAAATAAAATCGCAATAACATTAACACTATAATTAGATTTGGGTTCTCTCCCAAACCAAGATGGCTGCTTCATGCATGCGAGTGCATCAGCCGGATACACGTGACGCTCCGCGTTTGAGAAAAACGAACGCGGGAGGAGTGGAGGAACACAGGAGGAGACAATATGCCGGTGAGGCTCCGTTCGGTAAGGAGATGAGGGGTGCCAGTTCAAGTGGGCGGATAATGTAGGAAGTATTGAGTGGTTGCAAGAATCAATATGACTATTTCATGCCATTTTTGTTTCCTTTTTCCCGCATCCCCGTCTTTTGCAATGGGGACTGTGTGGCTCAGATTTACAAAACGACTGAGAGAGGAAGTAACGAGGGAAACCCACAAGAGGGGTTCATTCCTGCTTTTTAATTTGACCTTACGGCCGGTAGGAGACACCGTGGCTGAGTAAGGGTAAATATAATGTATAACAGAGTAATTTGGAAGCAGTTGTGAGTTTGACAGGATGTGCAATAACAAGGGCAATTATAAACACTCATTGTAACTTTTATTTCTGACAGTCTGAGTGTATGGGGTGTCCAGCTTTGATGCAGTGGGGATAATATCTTGGCCCTGAAGAATTTGCCTAAAAGGTTCCAGGCAATAAAACATGTTGGCTTATGGTAATGGTTTGCATGTTTAGCAGCCAGCCTTGCTTTTTAATTTGATAGGTGGCACGAAGTGAAAGAATAAAAGTGACAGTAACGTGCACACCTATTCATTTTATATACACTTTTTTAAGATCTTTTCACTGCACGTTTTGTTTGTTGGGCACGTTTATTTTGGACTTAATGACCGCCAATGATGATAACAGGGCTTATCTGGTGAGTACCTATCAGGTATTCCGATGGTGGTTCGCCCATGAGGGGTCATTTTGCCTAGGCACATTTTTTACACATTGTCACATTGTGAATGGTTCTGGATGTATTATATAAATATATTGTGCATTCATTCAGACTGTCGTAATTGGGATGGGTGGTTTTTTATGAAGTTGGCAAGTTAACGTGATACGCTCTAACCCAAATATACAAAGAATAGGGGAGAATATTGTAAAATTGCAAAACGTGGTTCACGTTTGAATACTAGGATAACTGCCTTGAGGAACCGGGTCAATATTGTATTGATGAGTATATGAGTGGAGGGCGACCCGTGTTCTGTTTTCCCTCTAGGCTCCTTTTTGAGGATCTCACACTGGCAAAACAACAAGTGTTGAGACTTGGTTTGACCTTCTGTCCATCGAGTAAAATAGAATATACACAAACCTGCATCGATCTTTTCAAATTGATTCAAAAACTTAAACTCCACAAGTACTTTAAAATGAAACTTAACTTCCTGAAACATAAGAGACATCTGAACAAACTTAGTTACCGATACTCTGACAGGGGAAGACCTGGGTGCCCTAAAAGGTATGGAATCACTCTGGTTGGATAACCAGGTTGAGGATCAGGATGAAAATATCCACGGATGTGATCAAGTCAAAAGAACTATGCAATTGGGGTTTGAGCAAGAGAAGGAAGAGAGTTCGTTTAAACCGACTTTGCAGTTTCTACCACAGTTACCCCCTGATGCAATTAATGTGTTTGCGGAGTTTGTAAACAAGGACATCCTAATGATGAGAGAGACTAACACATTCAAAGACAAGACAAAACATTACTAAAGAACAACGAGAGGCCATTGAAAATCTAGGGAAGGAAGACACGTTAATTTGCAAACCATCTGACAAAGAAGGTAACATGGTCCTACAAACCAGGGAGAAGTGCAGGGGGAAGCTCTTAGACAACTGTCAGATGAGAATAGTTATCGGAAAATCTCTAAGGATGCTTTCTTGGACAGCATAAAAAAATATCATGACATGATTAAATCTTGGTTTGATAAATCAATGCTAGATATGGAAGAGTATTTATTCCTTTGATGTCTTAATCCAGTGGTACCCACTTTTTATCATATCCCGAAGATCCATAAAAACAGGGATAACCCACCGGGGAGACCGATTGTTCCTCCCAGGGAGGGTTAACAGAACATTTGTCTATTTTTATTGACTCTTCACTTTTTCCATTGGTTAAGACCTTACCTGCATATATTAAAGATTCACAGGATTTCTTGATGCATATTGAGAAACAACAACGGGATCCAGGGTATAAACTCATTGTGTTGGACATTACTAGTCTATACAGAAGGATCAGACATGAACTTGACTTGGAAGCTGTGGCACACTTCTTGAAGAAAAAAACATTGAAATTTACGGAACACAATGCAATGATTCTCCAATTCACGGAATTTTGCTTAAAGAACAATCTTTTTTGTTTTTGGTGAGGATTTTTACCATCAGATGTCTGGTACAGCGATGGGCACCTGCTTCGCCCCCAGCTACGCGTACTTGTTCATGGGCTGGTGGGAGGAGCAGGTGTCCAAAGCGCCGGGAAATATTGATATGGGCAAGGTTATCTCCTGGTACCGTTAGATAGACGACTTTTGTATAATTTGGGATGGGTCGTTTGAATCAGCTACTGATTTTATTAATAGTATAAACAGAAATGTTGGGAATTTGGAATTCAGTGGGAATGTTAGCTCTGACACAGTAAATATTTTAGATCTGAAGGTCAGAGTGGATGACAATCAATTGCATGTGTCCCTTTATCGTAATCCTACGGCTGGCAATTCTATATTGCATGCCGCAAGTAATCACCTCCCTGGACTAGTTAGAAGTATCCCTTGTGGGGAATTTCTGAGATTTAAACAGAACAGTACCAGAGAGGCTGATTTTGAAACAGCAGTCCAAGAAAGTGTAAACAGATTCGCCGTGAGAGGCTACAGCAGGGAATTCCTGCATATAACCCTTAACAGGGTGAGGAATATACAGAGAGTTACTCTGTTAAATAAGGAGAAAAAGAACAAAGACAGGAATGATACAGGAAAGAATAAATTCAGGATGGTGACTACCTTTTCAAGGAATGCCAATGAACTGAGGAAGATCATGAGAAGAAATTGGCATATCTTGAAAACGGATAACGTTATTGGTTCAGATATCCCCTGTGCCCCTCAGATCACCTTCAGGAATGCTAGGTCACTAAGGGATAGCTTGGTACAAAGCCACTTACACACAAAAGCCAAAACAACATGAACCTTAAGGGAGCTCAGGGGCTTTTTCCCTTGTGGAAAATGCAAGGCCTGTGTGGGAAGTAGGAGAATACTCACATTTTTGGTGACTGGTCTTGTGAAACCTAAACCTATAAATAAGTTTCTCACATGTAACACCAGCTATGTGGTGTATTGCTTGGAATTCCCATTTGGTTTACGCTACATTGGTAGCACTATTCACTCAGTAAAGATAAGAATCTTGGACCACATGCGGGCTACAGCAAAGGGAGATGTCACCTACCCTTTCGCAAGACATTTTCCCGAGAAACACAACAGTACTAGGGAGCTATTATATTACTATGGTTTGGATCATGTCCCTATAAGTGTGAGGGGAGGTGATAGAATTAGAAAACTCTGTAGGCTGAAATCAAGGTATATCATTGATCTGGGCACAAAGGCCCCCAATGGTATGAATATAGTTGAGGAATTGGCAGTTCACCTTGGGGACTGAAGTCCAGGGGTATTCTGTTCAAATATAATTTGCGATATCTGTGAAATGCATGTTAATGTGAATCATTTGTCTATTGTAGAAGCATGGAATCATTCAAAAGTATTGGCCAATACACAGCGTAATAAGAGGTCTTGAGATGCGGCACCAGGAAACGCCGATATGCGGCGCAATGTTTTGCGATGTACCCATTTTGTTTTATTTCCTCTATAGGTGGAGGTGAAACGTTGACACATTGGGGTGGATCAATATAATCTACATTTGTGCAGAGAATGGGGACTGGATAAAGTTTTAAAGTTTTGATCGAGAAAAAAACACTCCAACATGGTGCCTGGTTGTAATGATTGAAAGCAGCGCAAGAATACGCACGCGCCACTAACCTGAATCCGAGGCCCAGCAGGGACGACTGGAAGACTGTCCTCGCAACCTCCCACTGCACTTCTCCCAACAATGGGAACAACCACCACTCTTAGAACGAGTACAGCGGAGGCTGTAAGGGTTACAACGGGTGAAGGGATGTGAGGGTCTTCTATGCTTTGCAGGATGAGTTCGGGGGTCACTGGCTGTACTGGGAAGACCTCCCTGAAGGTGGGCGAGAAGACATACAGAGGATAATGTACTTCTGAACTGCCGCGAAAATCCCCACCTTCCCAGTGTTCTGGAACTTACCACAATAATGAATGGAGACTCCGTGGAAGAAGTCGGGGGTTCCAAGGTTACAGGTAAGTCTGTTTCAATCAGTGTTGAAAGGTTACTTCACCTTCCAACCAAGCTCTAGCAAGGTAAGACTTAGGATAGATATTCTCCTCGTGAATGAGTCAGCAAGGTAATGCTCATAGAAAAACCCAAAATACTCCTTTTGGGGTGAAGATAGGTTTGCAGATTTTCCACAAGTGCAAACACGCCAGTACAGCAGGATTCAAAGGGATAAACAACAAAAGAAACGTGCGATCCGCACTCGTGTCAATTCCAGGTTTGGAAGCAAAGAAAATCAAGATCGGAGAAGAGAGCGAGCCCGCTCTCCTCAAAGTATTCCCACAAACAAACGCGGCTCTGTTGTACTCACAGGGACACGCTGGGAAACAGGTAAACTGACCTCGCAGGCACTTCGTTGTCGCGGCGGGTGTCTGCTCTACTGACCTCGCAGGCACTTCGTCGTCGCGGCGGGTGTCTGCTCTACTGACCTCGCAGGCACTTCGTCGTCGCGGCGGGTGTCAGCTCAACAGGACGAACAGGCTAGTCACAAGGATCCAAGGCAAGTCTTCAGATGCTCCAACGATGAGAAACTGAACAGGAACAGGATTGACAAGCCCCGTTTTGTTCCAGGGGAGGAGCTTAAGTAAGTTCTGCCCATTGTGCATTCTTTCTATACCGCTTGGCATTCTGGGACTTGTAGTTTTTCCAGTTACGGCTGAAAACGTGCTGTCTGCGGCAACTTGCCGCTCTGCCTAGGGCGATCGCTACAGAACCCCCCTCGAGGACTGCCGTCCCGGCGGTCGTCCTGGCTTGCCGGGGTAACGTTCATGGAAAAGGGCAACCAAATCAGGGCAGTGCAGGTTGTCCACAGGTTCCCAAGAGCGGTCTTCGGGACCGTAGCCTTTCCACTCGACCAAATATTGGACCCGACCCCGCACCATACGGGAATCCAGGACAGACTCCACCTCGTACTCTTCCTCCCCTTCCACCTCCACAGGACCAGGGCGTTCAGGTACCCGGACGTCAGGGAGGCAAGGCCGTAGAAGCGAGACGTGAAACACTGGATGTATGGACCAGGACACAGGCAAAGACAGTTTCATGGCCACGGTATTGATCACCTCACAGATCCCATACGGACCTATGTATTTGGGTTTCAGTTTGCTCACCCCTTTCAAGTGTAAGTTACGGGTAGAAAGCCAGACTTTATCGCCCACTTTGTACTCGGGTTCCTGAGTACGTTGTTTATCAGCAAACGTCTTCTGGGCGTCCTGAGCCTTTTTCAGATTGTTTCGAGCCTCAATCAGTACAGCTCGGAGATGCGCATGGTGTTCCTGGATGGTAGGTACTAGGGAGGTAACAGGCCACTCAAAGGGAAGCATGTTCGGGTGGAATCCATTCAGACAATAAAAAGGGGAACATCCCAGAGTAGAATGTGTTGCATTATTGTATGCAAATTCCGCCAACCACAACAGGGTGGTCCAGTTGGTAGAGTTTTGCAAGGTGAAACAGCGTAGGTATTGTTCCAGAGTTTGGTTCAACCGTTCGGTCTTACCATCCGTTTGGGGATGGTAACTGGATGATAGACGGGCGTCGATCTGCAGGATGGTACACAACGCTTTCCAGAAATGTGAGGTGAACTGCGTACCCCTATCTGTTATTACCACACTCGGTAGTCCGTGCAGACGGACGATGTTTTGCAAGAACACCTTCGCTAATTCTCCGGAGGTAGGCAAACCCGGTAGGGAGATAAAGTGTCCCATCTTGGTGAGATGATCTACCACCACCAAGATGACTGTTTGTTTCTCACAGGGAGGCATCTCTACTATAAAATCCATGGACAAGGTATGCCAGGGTTTGGACGGAATAGGTAGAGGGTGCAACAATCCTGTGGGTTTAGTATGGGAGGATTTCCCTTGCGCACAAATGGCACAGTTCTTGACGTATTCCTTCACATCCGTCCGGACGCTGGGCCACCAGAAATATCTTTCCACGGTAGAGAGTGTCTTGTATACACCCATGTGTCCTCCCAATACTGAGTCATGAGCCCATTGCATTACTTTGGTTTGTAGTTCACTGACGGGAACGTATAAAGCATGGTGATGATAGGCTAGGTGATCCTTCTCACAGCGATGATCTGGCTCTGCTAGGACCCATGCGGGTATGTCGATGTCAGTGAGGGCAATTTTGACATCTTCAAGAAAGTCATCTGTGGAGATCAAGGCGATGGAGGCCTCGATGTTCTCGATGCCCTGCAGTATAGAAGGAGTTTCCACAGATCTCCAGGTGTCATCCTCACCCAATCGAGAAAGAGCATCCGCCTTACCGTTCCGAGTTCCAGGTCTATATCGGATAACGAAGTCAAAGTCGGAAAAGAAAAGGGTCCATCTCAATTGACGGGGCGTCAAAGCTTTTGCTGTTTTCAAAAACAGGAGATTGCGATGATCCGTAATGATCTCCACGGTATGAACAGCCCCAAGGAGGTAATGCCTCCACTCCTCACATGCTCTTTTAATAGCCAGGAGCTCCTTGTCTGTGATGGTGTAGTTTATCTCACAAGGAGTGAGCTTCTTTGAAAAATACGCCACTGGATGTAGCTGTCCAGTGGTGGGGTGTCGTTGCGATAGTATCCCGCCAAGAGCATATTGGGAGGCATCCGTTTCGAGAATGAAAGGTATCTGGGGGTCTGGATGTCGAAGGACAGGTGCTTGCGTAAACCTCTCCTTGAGGGTTTGAAAGGCCTTTTCTGCTTCTGCTCCCCACTTGAACAAAGCATTTTTTCGCAAGAGGGACGTGATGGGATGAATGATTTTGGAAAAGTCTTGCACAAAGCGCCTATAATAATTGGCAAAACCAAGAAAACTCTGAACGGATTTGATAGTCTGCGGTGTTTTCCAAGTGAGTATGGCCTCAACCTTTCTCATGTCCATTCTAAATCCTTGGGCATCGATCACATACCCCAAGAACGCCACTTCTTGGACGTGGAAAAGGCATTTTTCAAGCTTTGCGTACAAGGAGTTTCGTTGTAGCCTCTCCAACACTTCCTTGACATGTGTGATGTGCTCCGGGAGAGAGGCAGAATACACCAGAATGTCGTCGATGTAGACGATACAAAAAGACTCCAAACACCCCCGCAATACCTCATCCATAAAAAACTGGAAGGCAGCAGGGGCGTTGCATAGACCAAACAGCATTACTCGATATTCATAGAGACCGAATTTGGTCCTGAATGCCGTTTTCCACTCATCCCCGGTTTTTACCCTCACGAGATGGTAGGCCCCTCGAAGGTCGAGTTTGGTAAAGTACCTTGCCCCTTTGAGTTGGTCCATTAAAACGGGAATCAAGGGCAATGGGTACCGGTTTTTGATTGTCACCCGGTTGATGGCTCGGTAGTCGATACATGGACGCAACTCCTCACAATCCTTTTTAGGAATAAAAAACATAGGCGAAGAGACAGGGGAAGTGGAGTGTCTGATGAACCCGGTGGCCAAATTGTCTTCGATATAGGTTTTCAGATATTGTGTCTCTTTTTCGGTTAAAGCATACACTCTGCTACAGGGAAGATCCGCACCTGGAACAAGGTCCACACGGCAATCGTATGCCCTATGTGGAGGCAGGTGAGTGGCCTTTTTCTTGTCGAACAAGGAGGCGTATTCATGGTACTCTGCTGGTAAAACCGTGGCACAGCAGAACCTGTCTACTGAGCAGGCCCCAGCTAAGCAAGAGGCAGGCGAGGGTTCGGGGACGTTGTGGAGAAGGTCCCTGTTATGGCAATGTTCATGGCAGTATTTGGATGTCATCCGTACTGTGCGAGTGGACCAGCAAACAGAGGGGTCATGCAAGGTAAGCCAGGGCATGCCTAGAATGAGCCGGAATTGTGGGGCGTCGATTAGGTCGAATTGGATATATTCATAATGATTGGCTCCGTATTCCATCAACAAGGCCAGGGTATGTTGAGTCACCGGCCCTGACGACAAGTCGGTGCCATCTACTGCCTTGACCATCTCGGGCGTTGTTTTCTTTGCATAGGGGATACCCATTTTCTCTGCATAAGCTTGATCAATATAATTCCCTGTGGCCCCCGAATCCAACAGGGCGTCAACAAGGAAGGGTTGTTGATTTCCCACCTGTAGAGACACATGTATATTCATATGTGCAACTGCGGGGTGAAGGGTGTTTGCTACGTAAGGGGAGACCGGAGGGGAATGGAGTCTTGAATCAGTGGTCTCCTTCTGATCCAAGACCGTTAGTTTTCCGACGGCTCCTCCATTCTCAAGGTGGCCTGTGATCTGGGAAAGGCGCTCCTTCCGGACGTAGAATTCCGAGCTCTACACTCGTTAACAAAATGCCCGCTTTTTCCGCAGTACATGCAGAGTTTGAGCCTTCTTCTCCTGTCCCTTTCTTCTTTGGTAAGGGGGCCCCGGATACCTCCGATCTGCATGGGTTCTGGCCCCTCTTGGGGCTTGGCTTTTTCCTCGCCCGCTTGTCGGGATCTGACCATGGGATAGGAGAACCTGGAGTCTCCTCGGCTCCGATCGCCTCTCCGCTCCAACAATCGATGATCCAGTTGGACTGTTAAGTCGATAAGTTCTTCGCATGTGGAGGGCAATTGCACCACCTGTGCCAAGACGTCCTTCAATTCCCCCCGAAGACCCTGATAGAAAAGGGAGATCCTTTTCTGAGCCGGCCAATCTGTCTCTACTATGAGACGGTTGAAAGTCGTAATATAAGATAATAGATCCTGTGATCCTTGGCGTAAGGTCATCAGCTCCCGATCTAACGACAACATGTGTGATTTTCTGTCGAACAGTTTACGTAGTTCGAGACAGAAATCGGCGAAATTATGTAGTATGGGATCATTCCGTTCCAATAAAGGAATAGTCCAACCTGATGCGTTCCCTCCCATGTATGACATGACGAATGCTGTTTTAGATGATTCATCCTGAAAGACTTGAGGCTTGCAGAGGAAATGAAGGCGACATTGATTTAGAAAGGTCTCAAACTTTTTGGGATCTCCGTAAAACCGTTCGGGAGGAGCTAGAGGTATACCATGGGTCTGTAGTATATGAACCGTGGGGGCGGCATCTGTGGACGTAGAAGGAGCTGCAAACGCTCCTCCGGGTTGGAACGATGGAGGAGGGGGCAAGGTAGCAGGCCGTATCAACGGTTTGACACTCGGCTCCTTCTGGGCAAGGTCAGACATTTCTCTGCGCAAGTCCGACACTTCTTTGTATAGAGCTTGGTTCTCAGCACGAGAGGTTTGGACCTCACTTTGTAATTCCGAGAAGCTTTCCAACAAGGAGGTTAATATGGTGTTTGTATCCATCGTCCAGGCTGGTTAGCGTTCTTGGGCTTGTCAATCTGTAATGATTGAAAGCAGCGCAAGAATACGCACGCGCCACTAACCTGAATCCGAGGCCCAGCAGGGACGACTGGAAGACTGTCCTCGCAACCTCCCACTGCACTTCTCCCAACAATGGGAACAACCACCACTCTTAGAACGAGTACAGCGGAGGCTGTAAGGGATACAACGGGTGAAGGGATGTGAGGGTCTTCTATGCTTTGCAGGATGAGTTCGGGGGTCACTGGCTGTACTGGGAAGACCTCCCTGAAGGTGGGCGAGAAGACATACAGAGGATAATGTACTTCTGAACTGCCGCGAAAATCCCCACCTTCCCAGTGTTCTGGAACTTACCACAATAATGAATGGAGACTCCGTGGAAGAAGTCGGGGGTTCCAAGGTTACAGGTAAGTCTGTTTCAATCAGTGTTGAAAGGTTACTTCACCTTCCAACCAAGCTCTAGCAAGGTAAGACTTAGGATAGATATTCTCCTCGTGAATGAGTCAGCAAGGTAATGCTCATAGAAAAACCCAAAATACTCCTTTTGGGGTGAAGATAGGTTTGCAGATTTTCCACAAGTGCAAACACGCCAGTACAGCAGGATTCAAAGGGATAAACAACAAAAGAAACGTGCGATCCGCACTCGTGTCAATTCCAGGTTTGGAAGCAAAGAAAATCAAGATCGGAGAAGAGAGCGAGCCCGCTCTCCTCAAAGTATTCCCACAAACAAACGCGGCTCTGTTGTACTCACAGGGACACGCTGGGAAACAGGTAAACTGACCTCGCAGGCACTTCGTTGTCGCGGCGGGTGTCTGCTCTACTGACCTCGCAGGCACTTCGTCGTCGCGGCGGGTGTCTGCTCTACTGACCTCGCAGGCACTTCGTCGTCGCGGCGGGTGTCAGCTCAACAGGACGAACAGGCTAGTCACAAGGATCCAAGGCAAGTCTTCAGATGCTCCAACGATGAGAAACTGAACAGGAACAGGATTGACAAGCCCCGTTTTGTTCCAGGGGAGGAGCTTAAGTAAGTTCTGCCCATTGTGCATTCTTTCTATACCGCTTGGCATTCTGGGACTTGTAGTTTTTCCAGTTACGGCTGAAAACGTGCTGTCTGCGGCAACTTGCCGCTCTGCCTAGGGCGATCGCTACACTGGTACTGTTACTGACTAGTCCTTTGTTACTTTTGATGTAGCAACTGGTCATGTGATTCACGTAATGGTAATAATAATTTAAAGTTTGCTGCTTTCTGGCGCATATTATAAATCATTTGATTAAGGCATCGCCGAAACGCGTCATGTTTTTCATGTTTCCCGTGGTTGACATGAATTAAAGTAACCTGAAAATTTTCAGTAGTCTCCGTGGAGTGCTTTTCCGTAACTGAAATGGAGGAGTGAGCGCGTATATATGTATATATATATATATATATATATATATATATATATATATATATATATATATATATATATATATATATATATATATATATATATATATATTGATTACCAGTCCAACTCCACACCAATTGCGGAAGGCACTGACACCGTGAATCTTCAACTCAAGAAAAAATGTTTATTCCATGAAACTGCAAAAAGACGCGTTTCGGCGGAAGCCTCCGCCTTGCTCACTTCATCTGCACAAGGTAATGCTAACATGTGTTATGCATTCCAACACATCTGAACAAACCTATGGTGTGACTGGTTGTTCATCACCATAGTAACCATGAGGAATATATATATATATATATGTATGTATATATGCCGTGAAGCTCGCACAATTCCTCAGATCAGAAAAGAAACAAGTGTAGACTCAGATTCAGTGCCAGTTTGATTTATTTTAAAACACCAGCAGCCGCCATCACAACGCGTTTCGGCAGATCCCTGCCTTGATCACATATATATTTGGATTTGGGCCCAGATCTTTGGACTGGGGTGAATGTGTGACATTGATCCACATTCTGTCCATCACCTGTTTTGTTTGCAATTACCGCCATAAGTGCGCTGGGGATGCTCAGACGTGGGTCCCAGGCACTCCACACCACTGGAGTCAAGCTAGCCGGGCTGATGAGAGGTGTTACCTCGAAACCGGTCCGGTCCTCGGATGCTTGATTCCGTTCTGGGAAGGATATGGCTTTTGTAGTTCGGACTGGACTGTTCCCATGGGGCACAGGGTCAGAGCTGATTTGCATATCGCCATTGTCTAACCCAGGGTGGTGTGGAGTGCAAAAAAACGATGGATTTGGGCCCAGATCTTTGGACTGGGGTGAATGTGTGACATTGATCCACATTCTGTCCATCACCTGTTTTGTTTGCAATTACCGCCATAAGTGCGCTGGGGATGCTCAGACGTGGGTCCCAGGCACTCCACACCACTGGAGTCAAGCTAGCCGGGCTGATGAGAGGTGTTACCTCGAAACCGGTCCGGTCCTCGGATGCTTGATTCCGTTCTGGGAAGGATATGGCTTTTGTAGTTCGGACTGGACTGTTCCCATGGGGCACAGTGTCAGAGCTGATTTGCATATCGCCATTGTCTAACCCAGGGTGGTGTGGAGTGCAAAAAAACGATGGATTTGGGCCCAGATCTTTGGACTGGGGTGAATCTGTGACATTGATCCACATTCTGTCCATCACCTGTTTTGTTTCCAGTGATGAAGCATGTCACTGTGGGGCAACCCCGGTGAGTGAGGGGACACTAGAAATACATTTTTCTTTCTCTTAGTTACACTGATCAAATAGATTAGCAACCACTACATAAACTAGGTCTTGGAGCCCAACATTTTGGGGTTCTCATTTTCTTATGCTATGTCTCAGGAGGGCGACCTAGTTATTTCCTCCTTCTCTCCCCCAGATTATACATGTTCATAGCAGCCGCTGAGCTGCGGGAGTATTTACAAAGTTACCAAGATTCTCTAATCCCTAAAAAACCTCAGTGACCAGACCAAAAGACACACTAGAGAATTTCCAAAATTCAGTATCAAAATGGTGGAAATCACAGGACTGTCTTACTCGGAAGAGGAGGTTGACAGGATAATAGCCTCTATATTACCACACACAGGGGACCCTAATAGAGATAACAGTGATGCAAACCAGATTTCGGAAGAATTGACAAAATTGAAAAGAACACAAATCAAGACCTTAATCCACGGGGTGATGATGGCAGAATATCTTAAAATAAATGTGGCACCAAGGGGGTTTATTGTTAGAAATGAACCTTTCATCTTTCAACATGACAAACAATTTAAAAAAGATTGGTCACTTATATCGTGGCATTGTACCAGGGATTGGTTAGTGCTTATAATAAAAACAGTGGCATGCCTATCAGAGACATTGAAAAAGGAGATTCATGCCTTAGAGGTACGCTTAAAATCCTTCCAAACCCCAACCGAACTGAAAAAGAGACTTGACGAGCTTAACAAAAGCATGACGGATTTTGAAATTAGTCTGAAGGATACGAAATATGTAAAATTATCCAAGGATCAGAAATCATTTTCTCATGACAGAGTGTACCCCTACATCAGGGATGACTACAAATTAAGCAACAGAAACCCGGGATACAACACAGACAGCAAAGGGTCTGATACAGGTTCTGATAGTTCTGGATCCCTAATCCGTTTCAACTGTCCCATGACCAGGAGACCCAAAAGAGGGAGAGAAAACTTCAGAGGGTATCGAGGAAACCAGGCCCCCATGTGGCCCTCATACCAAGGCCCACCACCTTATGGCCCACCCCCACCACAATATTTTTATGGCCCCCCAATGCATCATCAACAACCTTTTCAAAACTGGGGCAATAACCAAGGAAATCAAAGCCCGCCTTTTTTAGGCGGAGGCAGACCCCCGTAAAGGGCAAGAAACAAAATAAGCCAACACTTGCAATGGGCACAACCATTAGTGACAACGGGACGTCACACTCGCAGCAAGGGACCACCGGAACCAACGACCAACAGCAACTAGGCCTAGTTGTCAATCTATCTACCATGGCCCTGACAGCAGTACAACAACGAGTACTCAACAAGGGTTTAGGTTACGTACCGACACCGCACACTGATAAGTTCAAACTTTGCTGTGAACTGAAGGAATTTCTCAGAAAACGAAAACTCCAAGTTTTCTTTAAGGATAATGACCCAAACGAACAAACCAAGTGTGACACGGGATTGAAGAAGAAATCTACTTTTTTCCCTCCATCTGTCCAGTTACCAGTTGAGCTACTGGCTTTTGAGAAGGCCATTATGAAGGAAGTTAAAGACCTGGACCCCCGCACAGTCAAGGTATTTCAGAACACAAGCAATGAGGAATTACAAGCAACACACAAACTATCCAAGAATGATGTAATTACGATCAAACCGGCAGACAAAGGGGGAGCGATTGTCCTACAGAATACTACAGATTACAGACAAGAATGTCTGCGTCTACTGGCGGATACTAGGAATTATACCATCATAAAGGAGGATCCAACTGAACGATTGAGGGTATCTATTGCATACCTGATTGAAGAATCACTTGCTAATGATTGGATGAGTAAAAAAGAAGCGGAGTTTCTAGTTAACATGAAACTAGTCACCCCGTACTTTTATACAATTCCCAAAATTCATAAACGATTGGACAACCTACCAGGCAGACCAATTGTCTATTTTAGAACCCCTTTCAAAATATGATACATTCCTACGACCCCTGGTCCAAAAAACAGAAACTTACCTCCACACAAAAGATATCCTCTGCCTACTGAAGGAACAAAGTTTTGACCCCACTTCCAGTATCCTCATCAGTCTGGACGTGGAAAGTTTATACACAAGCCTTCCACACAAGGAAACTCTGGACATATTAGAAGAAGAACTGTTTGAGGATGATTGGCAATACCACACACCGAGACATGTGGTGTTGGAATGTTGCCGCCTTGCTCTCACCGAGAAATTCTTTCGCTTTGAGGGTACATTATACCGCCAACAGCACGAGACCAGCATGGGCAGCACATTTGCGCCGAGCATAGCTGGACTGTACATCTACCAACTGGAGAAGAAGAAGATTCTGAACAACACCAATCCATATAGGCACCATATAGTATTATGGAAGCGTTATGACGACGTCTTACTAATTTGAGAAGGAAGTGAAGACGCAGCAAATTACTTTTTTGTTTTGCTCAATGAGCAGGACAGATTTCTCAAATATACAATGAGCAGATTGCATCTAGTGTTCCTCGACCTAAACATCTGGCCAGATTCGGGTACACTAACAACAACTACTCATTTTAAGCAAACTGCGAGGAACTGTTTGCTTGCCTATGATAGCTTTCACCCGAGACATCTGAAACAAAACCTTCCATTTGGACAATTTCTCAGGTTGAGAAGGAACTGTACAAACAAAAAAGATTACCTGACACAAGCAGAAGATCTAAGTAAAAAATTGAAAGAGAGAAAATATCCTAATAAATTGATAAAAGATGCAAACAAGAGAGCAAGCAACAATAACAGAGACACCCTATTGGAACCCAAAGTGAAGAACCGATCTGATGACAAAAAACCCACTTGTATTACTACTTTTAATAAAGTATCAGACCAAGTAACCAAGATAATAAAAAAACATTGGCCAATAATCAACAGTGGTGACCTCAGTATACCTGTGCCCATGTTCAGTCATCGCCGAGGTATGAATGTAAAAAACTATTTAGTTCATACCCGACCGAGACCAACACTACCAGACTACATCCATTACCAAACGGTCACTATCCATGTAATAATTGTAGTGTTTGCCATTTGACATTAACAACAAAATTGGTAACTTTCAATAACAACTTGATTTGGGAGCTACGACAATTTTCAAACTGTAACACAAGTGGGGTGGTTTATTTAATACCTGCACCTGCAACCTGCACTATGTAGGTATGACTACAAGAAAGGTGAGCAGGGGGGCGCTAGAGGGCGCACTGCGGAATGGCCGCACTGTCGTGAGGCTCCCGCTGCCCGGAGCTATTATCCGTCTAGGGATCCTGATTACCATCGCTGCGCCCTGATCTGACCCCACAGATCTACTGGGATATCGACTGACCACCCACGGTCCAACTCCTGGGCCATTCGGAGGTTGCTGGCCGAAGTTACGAGGCTCCCAAGTTTCCCCGACTTGCGCTTTGGAGGTCTGGTGCCCCTTGGCCCGGCGTCATCGTTCATGCCAGTCCGTGGCTCTGCACGTGGGGTGTAGGCCTTGCTCTGCCCCTCTTCACCGGGCCCGCTCGCTGGCCGGGCAAGCTGTTTGGATCTTCCTTGCTATTGGACTGTTCTTTTGGCTCCTACAACTGCCTGCCCAGATACCATTGCTCACGGAGTCGCAGCGGATCTCCTTCTTGTCGTCTGGGAGGGCGCCCTCTTGCTCTGGGTGCGGAGTCGGCCATTTGCTCGTCGTTGGGAGTGGCGGGGCGCGTTGGCCTGCTCGTGCCCCCACGATTCGGGTTTTTCTTGGCCGTACCCTTTGTCCGACCCACATCCTGACTCCTATTTGCTTTGGTCCCCCACTGCATTACTAGCGCGCCATTATGGGGAAGCCGGACACTAAACAATCCAAGCTGTCCTTTGACTCTGGAGGAGCTAGGCGGGGGACGCGTTTGCTCCAGGAGGCCGGGACTTCGCGATCCCCCCCCCCGACTGTCGCTGATGGTGTCCCGCAACCACCACCGCCGGACTTTACCCAGATGATGCAGGAGATGAGGCAGGGGTTTGCCACGATAGTGGACAAGGTGGACAAAATATCGTCGCGCATGGATGCGGTCGTCCAGAAGCTGGACGTGCATGAGGAGCGCTTGACGGCGGCGGAACAGCGCATTTCGGACCATGACGACACGGCGGCCACCCATACCACCCAACTGGCGAGAATGGACAATATCTTGCGTGTCATTGCCGCTAAGAATGAGGAGTTGGAGGCGAGGAGCAGGTGCAACAACGTTCGCATTGTAGGTGTGCCGGAGTCCACAAATGTGGGTAAAATGGAGACTTATGTGGAGAGGCTACTGGTGGGCGCCATTGGGGCGGAAGCGTTCTCATCCCAGTTCATCGTTGAGAGAGCGCATCGGTCACTGGGACCTCGGCCGGCCTCTGGGGCCGCGCCGCGCCCCATCATCGCGCGCCTTTTAAACTATCGTGACCGGGACGCTGCCCTCCAGGCTGCCCGCACTAATAGGGCCCTCTCCTTCGATGGGGTGTCTTTCACCATGTACCCCGACTTCACGCCGATGGTGCAGGACCAGCGTCGTAAGTTCCTGGGGGTGAAGAAGAAACTTCGGGATCTACAAGTGGATTACGCCTTGCTGTACCCTGCCAAACTTAGAGTGACGCACCAGGCTAAGCAACATGTTTTCACCAACCCACAGCATGCTGAGGATTTTGCGAAGCGCCTCCAGCGCGAGCGAGCGGCTGCGGATCGGGGAGGCGATCGAAACCCTGCAGAAGAACATTCGGCGGCTGAGGAGGAGGTCGCCTGATTGTGGTGACTTTGGTCTTTGTCTCACTTTTGTAACATTCTGGACGATTGCCTTTTTTTACTGACTTCTACTGCCTTCCTTCTCCGCAATTGCGGCCTAACTGTTGTCCGCTTTTACTTTGGTTGGAGTGGGGGTCCTGTCTTTATTGTGATGGGTGTGTACTTGTTGTTTCTTGGGGTCGGTGTGGAACCGCAGGATGGTGCTATCTGGTGTTGCGCTCTGGGCACCCACCCCCCCTGCGCTGCGCCTGGGGCCGTTTGACACTCGTTGGCTCGGACACTGGCGCGGTGTGAGGGAGTGGTATCGTGTACCTCTAGAAGGTTCCCCGGAGGGTGTGCCCCATGTGTACCTTTGGTTTGGATTCTAGTCCTTTGGTTGACTGGATGTGTGTTGGGGGACGGGGGAGGGTGGGTGTGCGCTTGGCCTGATAGTTGGGGTGGTATCAGGTGGGTGGGTGGGGCGGGGATGAAGCTGGCCATGCTTGCCTGCCCAGTACTCATGGATCGATGTGTGAGGTGCTACTGTTGTCTGTGTGCACAGGAGTGGTTTCGTGCCCGCTGCCTCGGCTGGCCCATTTATCTATGTGGCGGAATTGAACCTGGGGCCCGTGCTCCCGTCCGTTTTGGGCCCGGCTGTAACGGCCGCCATCTTAGGCAGCCACGTGGCGAAGAGCGCTTTGCACGAGAAATACGTGAGCGAGGGATGGGCCGTATAAGCTGGATTGGCAGCGCGTGGCGCGCGGTATGTTCTGAGTGCTTGTTGCATGGCTGGTTTGGCTGGGGGGGGTTGTTGTGGTTTTGGTTGTTTTGCTTGGAGATGACTGGGGAGTGTGTGGAGTGTATGCGGGGGGGCGACTGCGCCCTATGGTGTGGACCTGTCGCTGGCTGTTGCTGGTAGTTGGATGCTCTGTATTTGCTTATTGGGTTCTGTGGGGCCCGGAAACTGGGTAATGTCGACTGCTGTTGTAGATCAGATATCGATTCTGTCCTGGAATGTACGGGGACTTAATGATGCCAGGAAATGTCGTAGCGTGATTCAGTATCTAGACAGGCATGCTATTCATGTTGCTCTCCTCCAGGAGACGCATCTGCGTCCCGCTCCTTCCCCCAACTTTGGTGGGAGGTGGGCTGCGGCCAGGAGGTTTGCTTCCTATTCTTCTTATGCTTGAGGGGTTGTCATGCTTGTTAAACGATCGCTCGCATTTCAGGAACTGGGATTTGTGGGGGACCCTGAGGGGCGCTATGTGCTACTGTGGGGGCGGCTTGGGCAGGACACTGTACTGTTTGTTAATTGCTATGCTCCTAATGTCGATACGCCAATCTTTTTTGTCACTTTGTGGGGTCATGTTCTTGCTGTGGATGCCACTTACATTGTGTGGGGGGGGGGGGTTCAATTTTGCATTTCATGCCCAGTCGGACAGATCGGAGGGGAGTCCTCAGTATAATGTGCAGGCTAGAGAAGTTTTGCGTGGGATAGTGGAGGAGGCTGGGTTGGTCGACAGCTGGAGGCACGCCCACCCTGCCACCAAGGAGGGCACTCATTACACCACACATGCTCGTTCATGGGCGAGACTGGACTATGTGTTTCTCTCTAGAGGGCTGGTGGCTGGCCTACGGGAGGCTACACATTTGGCTCGGACGTATTCTGATCACTGTCCGGTTAAGGTTGCACTATCCGTCCCCGGGCTGCATAGGCCGCGCCCACCTGGGCGCCTTTTTCCGACTGCTTTACTTGATCCGGTGTTCAAGGAGGAGCTTGGTGTGGAGGTGGAGGCGTTCTTCCCTAGAAACAAGGGCTCTGTGGACAGCGTCGAGGTTATATGGGAGGCGTTCAAGGTTACGATCCGGGGTGTCACTATTTCTAAAAGTTGTGGAGTACTGAGACTGATTGTTCGGACCCTCGAGAGCTTGGAAGCTGACCTGCGAGACTTAGAACGCAGGATGCAGGTTGACTCTGATCCAGATCTTCTGGCGCAGTTCCGTACTAAACTCTTTGAATATGAGGAGGAGGCTGCTAGAGAGGCTAAGCATAGGGGGAAATACTGGACGGCGAGGCGATACTGTGAAGGGGAGCGGCCCGGTAAGGTCCTCGCTGCCCTTACTAGACATCCACGGCATGGGTCGGACGTGTTGGAATTGGTGACGCCGGATGGCACTCGCTGTCGGGACACTTCGGAGATTCAGCGTTCTTTTATTGACCATTATGCACACCTTTACACGACACAGCAGACTGGTGAGACCCGGTATGGCGGATTTCTTGATGAGCTGGCACTCTGTTGGTTATCGGATGATCATCGAGCGTTCTTAGGCAGGCCTCTGGAGGTGGAGGAGGTCAGGAATGCCATCATGACTCTGTCTAATGGGAAGGCCGCCGGGCTGGATGGCCTTCCTGCTGAGTTTTATAAGTGTTTTGTGGACACCATGGCCCCTGTTCTCCGTGAGGTTTTTGAGGAGTCCCTGGAGGAGGGGCGTCTGCCGAGCTCCATGCGGGAGGTCGCCATTACGTCGCTGCTCAAGCCGGGTAAGGATCCACTGGATGTGGGCTCCTATAGGCCCCTCTCATTGCTCAACTGCGATGTCAAAATTCTCGCGAAGATCCTGGCAGTAAGACTAGCCGAGCTCATGCCCGTTATTGTATTGCCTGATCAGTCGGGATTTGTGCCCGGCCGAGCTACCTCCCACAATCTTCGCACCTTGTTTTCGCTTGTGTCGACCATTGCTCCTACTATCCCGGTTGCCGCTATCTTTCTTGATGCCACTAAGGCGTTTGACTCAGTTGAGTGGGGCTATCTTATTGATGTTCTGTGTCGGATGGGCTTCCCCAGGATCTTCATCTCATGGGTTAAGCTCTTATATACTGATCCGATGGCGAGGGTGGTGGTGAATGGGGTGTTATCCCCCTCGTTCCCTCTTACGAGAGGGACCCGACAGGGATGCCCCCTCTCACCCCTCTTGTTTGCTATTGCCATTGAGCCGCTGGCCTGCAGGATCCGTCAGTTTCACCAGCAGAGCGCCTTTAATTGTCTTCAGCGGCAGGTCGGTATTTCTTTATATGCCGATGATGTTACACTCTATGTTAAAGACCCTGAGAACAACCTCAATCCGCTCTTACGGGAGCTGATCGCTTTTGGGGGTGTCTCCGGTGTCCAAATCAACTGGCGGAAGTCTCAACTGTTCCCTCTCACTGCTGCTGTAGCTAGGTTTCCCCTTGATTACCCTCTGGAGTGGTGTGATTCGGAGTTGCGGTATCTTGGCATAGTCGTGTCATTGGACAGGGAGGAATCAGTTCGCCTTAATTATGGTGTAGCTATTACTAAACTTGCAGATGATGTCACTAGGTGGAGGTCCTTGCCTCTCTCCATGGCCGGTAGGGCGTCCCTTATCAAGATGGTAGTCTTGCCCCGCTTTCTTTACCTCTTTCAAAACCATCCGTATTATCCTGGTGCTTATTTTTTTCGCAGACTTCGATCCGAGCTCATACGATTGTTCTGGGGGGGCAAGCAGCCGCGGGTGGCTTGGGCTACCCTTACGTTGCCCTATGCTGATGGCGGATTCGACGTTCCTGACTTTGAGCTTTATTATCTTAGCGCTCAGGCGCATTACGCTTATCACTGGATGCGCCCCACGCCGTTTATGCCCCAGATTGCTGCTGAACATTGGGTTGCCCACCCGCTCCCACTGGAGGGGATGGTTTTGGGCAAGGTGTCTGATGTGGAAACGCCTCGCACGACGGTGACGTGCACGGTGGATGCTTGGAAACGGGTGGCTCGATTGCTGGGCGTTTCCTTTCTTTATTCGCCGGCCTTGCCTCTGTCTTATCATCCTGATCTGTCTCTGCTGTTGGAAACGGGGTTTCAACAAATGTGTAGGCGGCTCGGTATCCTCACGTGGGGTGACTTGTTTCATGAAGGTGCCTTCCGTACGCAGGCTCATTTCTTTGGAGCGGCTGCTTGCTCCCCTTTGGAGCTGATCTACTTTGTCCGTTTGCGGCAGGGCATGCGTGCTCTGCTACCAGATTTCCCTTTGGAGCCTGGGGTTACCCTCCCCCTCCACGTGCTGTTGGTATCAGATGGGCGACACCTGGTGTCGAAATTATATGGGGCTATTCGTAGGCAGCGTTCGGTCCCGGCCAATCGGGTGCGCGAGCAGTGGGTTGCTGAGTTGGGAGCCCCTATCACCGACGAGCAATGGAAGTACTGCTGTGGGCTCACGGCCAATGTTTCCTCTAGTTGTCGCCTTAAAATTATCCACTACAAGTTTGTTCAGAGGTACTATTATACCCCGGCGAGGAAACTTCGGTTTCATTTAGCGGAGGATGACAGGTGTGCTAGGTGTAGTGCGGAAGGCGCTGACTTCCTGCACTTGGCTTGGGGTTGTGCGGGGGTGCTGGAATATTGGACTCAGGTTCATGAAGCCCTGCAGATTATGGCGGAGGATGGGGTGGCATTTGACCCCTTAGTGATGTTGTTGGGCTACTCTAAGGACGTGCCTGCCTCTCACCGCACATTTGTTGACGTGGCCCTGCTGCTGGCTAAGCGTAGGGTTGCTTGTTGTTGGGGTCGTGGCAGGGTACCGCGCTTCCAGGATTGGGTGACTGACCTCACATACTGTCAGGATCCATACAATATCTACTCTGACTTGATGCCTGTCAGATGCAGACCGAAGGACTTTTGGAGTCCGCTCCAGGTGTACCTCCTTACCAGAGCTGTGCAGGACTCTGATTCTGAACTCGGGGACCGGGTGGGGGTTGGTTGACGGCAACATGGTGGGCTGGGATTTTATATTACACCTGCTGATCGCCCAGTATCGGGGGAGAGGCTGTGCTTTCTCCTCTACATGCAAGCTTTCGTGGGCTGTAGTTCCCCTTCTGTCAAGTGGATGGCTAGGAATTGAGATTGTATCCCTGTAATGTCCCCTTTTTTTTTTCGGTGTCCCCTCTATCTGAGTCCCCTTTGTTTTATTTGCTAAAAGCTACCAGAGTGTGTCCATACTGTATTGTCTTATTAGCTTGCCTGGCAATGCTGGATCATTGATCTCTTATTTGCACTGTACATTTCAACGTGGTTCCCTGTATTGACTAATATGCTGCCCTGTACTTGCTTCTGTCTCATTTTTTGGTTCTGACGTACCATTGTAATGGCCATGTGTGACTGTATGTACTGTGTATGCACTTCCCTTGTTCCTGTTTGTCTCCAAATAAAGGTTTCAAAAAAAAAAAAAAAAAAAAAGAAAGGTGAGCACACGCATAGTGGAGCATAGGAGCAACATCCGTTGCAAACGAGCAACCACACGCATGATGACCCACTTTATTGAGAAACACCACCCACCGAATGACCTCACGTGGGTGGTTTTGGAATGTGTAAAAAAAAAAGAGAATCTGGGGGGGGCGTGGCTAGCAGCCAATGATGGCGGCCGCAGATTAGAGAGGCTCCCGTGACGAGGCGGCTTCCCACTGAAATCCGTTATAATTATCCTACAAAACCATTAAGTCATGTTTGTCTTGAAATTATTTACATTTGTCACATAACCACTGGTGGGGTTCTGGCAGCGATCACCGCCAGAACCCCATCCGTCCTGCCATCGAGCAAGACCTCTCACGCATTCCATGTGGAAGCCCTGCAGCGCCGCGCTCCTGATCTAGGAACAAACATTACCGATTCCCGAGTTTTCCCGAGCTGGCCGACCCGAAATGAAATGCAATCATCTCGCGGCCCCTTGACTGCAATACTGCTATCTTGCTCAGCCCCACCAGTGGTTATGTGACAAATGTAAATAATTTCAAGACAAACATGACTTAATGGTTTTGTCCTGAAGATGATGCATGTATCTCTGAATTGCATCGAAACGTCGTCGACTTTAGAAGCACCATATGTTGTTATGAATTCAAAGAAATGTCGTTAACAATGGGTTGCTCAAAACGAATCTCAGTCTGTTATACTGAATAATAGTACAGACCGCCTTGTGCGCTTTTTACATAAACTCTTGTCACTTGTTTTGTCTTGTCTCCTGTGGGTCACAGGTTGTGCCCACTTTTGTATAAATGTTGAAATACCTGAACTACTACAAAAATTCCAATAATAAATTCCTGTCCGGCTGGACAGAGGTTATATACTATTCAGTATATGTCTATCATTTACATGATCCTAAATAACTAGGGTCCTCTGTCTTGTATAATAGATTACTGCCCAAGGACCCTACTGCCGACCAAGTCACAATGGTGTTTAAACATGGATAAGGTAATGATAACAGAAAGAGCAGCATATTCCAACCGTGCCTGCCCGGGGAAGTGGAATAAAATCTGGACAAAATGGAATATATATAGAGGGGAGATTTGTGATCCTCTGCCGGAGGACGACCAAGATGAGTCCGACGAAGAAGAGAAAGTGGGATAAAGCTGCGAGTGAATTGTTGGGAGGGGGGAAGCCAGGGATATTATGAGGGATTTCCTTACTGCGTTGCTAGGATGGGAGACAAGGGATAGACTGCATGGTACAATAGCTAGGAGGGATTTGTACTCGTGCATACACACGGCCCCCTGGGGCCCCCTTGAGTGAATGGGAGAGGGACTAGCGCAGGACACTCAAAGGTGGTACTTGCAACTCAGACTGTATTGCTCACCACACGACCACATTACTATTCCTAACGTTTAAGTTGGTTTGTTGTTGTTTTTGAAAAAATGTAAAATCAAAAACCACTACTAACGGTGACACTGATGTATGTGATGCACCTCATTATCGCAGCTGCCGCTTTGATATGTATAGAGACTGAGAATCCAATGAAGATTTTAAGATGCTGCATTGTACTTCACGAGTTGATTTAGCGGCCGGCCCACAGGGTTGTAGGCATTCCGCTGTGTATTCTACAGGTGCAATAAAGGTTTTTGAAAAAAAAGAGAATCTGGAAAGAATCCTACATGAACGTGAACAAAGATTGGTTTTCAAACTCCGTACTGATACAGAGGGACTTGACGATGACATACCCTGGAATGCATTCACGAGATGACTTGATCAGGGGATGAACTCTGCCAATACGATGAGGAGCTATAACAAACAACACTTTTTTGGCGATCCTCTATATCCGTCAGCAAAGTAAAATAAACCCCATTTTTTTGAATTATGATGATATATATTTACATCCATCAAAATACCCCTCTATGATGTAGTCACATAAATATGTACATCACTGAATAACAACTACCACTCTATTGATATATTTTCAAACCCCCATGACTTAAAAAGCTTTAAAAAATGTTTTTTTAAATGATTAAATCAAACCATTACCACTACAGAGTATTTTACAAATCATACCACTACTATGATAACATAGCTTACAGCTCGTTATCTGTATTTTATCATCCCTTAAATTTTGAATCATACTGAAGCAATTTGTTGGAATTCCTTTTTTCATAAAAACGAAGGTTTTTTCCATAAAAACTATCCCTTTTACCAATATTTGCCATCGTGCGAAAAAACGGGGAGATCCGACTATAATGGTGGTTCCTTTCTTCCTTTTTTTCAAGAGTCCTCCTTTTTTCAAGAGTTTTTTTCAAGAGTCCTTTAAAACAACCTTTATTGACTGCGCAAATATCATACTTCCAACATGGCCACCAAGGGACAAGGTCTAGTTTACCTACGGGCGTCCCCGGAAGTATCAGGCTTATTTATTCACCGCTCATGGAACGCACAACAACATGCGGTCCGGAGAGGTCAGCAGCTAGGTAATTCCTTGCGGTTTCATCAACAAGGAAGATTGGGCCAGATATAGGTAAATACGATTTACCGACTCTTAAATACCGACTCATACCGATTCGGTATTTAAGAGTCGGTAAATTGGAAGGAGGCAGATGTAGGTAAAAAATTACCGAATCTGTAAGAGTCGGTATTTACCGATTCTGTAAATACCAAATCTGTATTTCCCATTGATTCCTATGGGCCTTGAAGCCCGAATTCGGCCGTTACCGACCGGTATTAGGGCTCCTACATCTGGCCCTAAGTGTCTTAGATCGCACAAAGACGAGATTTCCAATCCGGAAACCCGTCAAAAGCGATTATCTGAAAAAGCTTTTTAAACCATTACGCGGCCAATTGTAACTTAATTTAAAATTCGATTTCCCCGCATTTCCCAGCAGTGATTCCAGAGGGTGACACCACCCCCCTCCGTGACCATGAAGTGCTAACATGCACATTTTCAAGTGAATATTGAAACCCTTTTTATATGTTATGTCTATAAGTGTGTCTATCGTACTTGTCACATTAAGTCCTGTGTTATTTATATGTGTGAATTCACGACCACTTTGCATGGATTTTTTTATATACACTGGACCGGAAAGCCTGCACGCACCAATATGGGGCAACAAAACCACTATATTGAATTAAGTATGCATCATGAAGGAGCATTATGTTTACCTTTCTTCCAAATCTGGAAGGAGGGTAAAACCACTAATCAAATGTTATTATCTTTTCAGAACCAGGATTGAGTACTATTGTATGTATTGCATCTAATAACGCATGATATTATTGCTAGCAGCATTACATATTGCTTTTGAATTTCATTTTATATTAATCCCTAACTAGGGCCTATAGGAGTGGCATATACAGGGCTGGTCTCTGTATGGTCCTGAAGAAAAGCTAGGGGTAGCTTGAAACATGTTGACTGTGCACTGATCCACTCCTTACTAGAGATTGGAACACACTGACAAACCCCATTTTTAATATACCGACCTAGGAGCAGAATAAAATTGTTGAGGCCCACTAGTACGGTATGTTTAATTCACTTACACCCACTCCACCACACTTTTTGCACCACACATAGTCCTTCACAAATAAAGTGCTCCTACGTAGTTCGTCAGTCGCAGCACGCCCCTTTTCGTAGAGAACTGGGATGGCCCCTATGATGAAGCATATCACCGTGGGGCAACCCCGGTGAGTGGGGGGACACTAGATTGAAATGTTTCTTTCTCTTGGTTACACTGATCAAATAGATTAGCAACCACTACATAAACTAGGTCATGGAGCCCAAAATGTTGGGGCTCTCATTTTCTTATGCTATGTCTCAGGAGGGCGACCTAGTTATTTCCTCCTTCTCCACCCCAGATTATACATGTCAGAATTTCTAGGCCACCTATTAAAAAGCAACTCCTCCCTACGTTTGATTGGCCTTCTTGAGTGCATTATCAACTACGTTTTTATGGTATCCTCTTTGTGTGAATCTAGTGACAGCCTCATCTTGGCCTGCTGATATATAATCAGGGCAACTACAATTCCTTCTGAGTCTAAGCATCTCTCCATAGGGGATGCTGTTTTTGAGAAGCATCAGATGGAAACTCCTGGGGGGAAGCGTAGAGTTACCAGCAGTACCCTTTCTGTGTAATCGTGCCTCAATTTTATTGTGTTTAATAACATAGGGCCTGGAGGTAAAACTGTGGATCTGTGATTCACTGGTCCTCATTACGAGTGGCCTGGCATATCTAACTAACTCAATAAAATAAAATATAAAGAGGGAATTTAATAGGTGGGATAATTACCACCCAGTTATGAGTTTTTCCACGATAATGGGAATATAGGAGGAAAAATGCTGAGTGCTTTGCTATGGAGTACAGAGTACGTAGCACGTGTTGTGACGTCAGACGCTTCAGTTGAGCTCCACCGCCAAGCCGCGTTGCAAGTAGGAGTAAAGGCAGCAGATTGCAGCAGCGGCAGAAACATCTCCTGCAGCTGGCCATGACGCGACATACTGGGCTGGAGAGGGAGAAGTTTCCAGCTCGGAAGTCGGGCCTAAGGCAACCGGTTCAGGGAGAGACGGCAGACCCGGATAGAGCCAAGCAGGAGGCGAGGTAAGGCCAGAGTGCAGTGGTAGTAGCAACCACATGCTGAGAGTGAACCCCGGACCTTCAGGGAAGCTTCCCAGCTAGGTCTGGGTGCGGCTTGCGGGCAGTCCAGTGACCAGGGCCGAACTGGTCATAGCCGATACCGGGAAATCCCCCGGTGCGCCGCACGGGTGGGGGGCGGTTTTGGGTCCCTGGGGGCCGTTTTTGTTACAGGGCCGTTTTTGCAGCATAGCTGCAAAATCGGCCCTGTATCAAAATAGGCCGAAAACCCGCCCTGGCAAAGAGCTCGACAGTTTAAACAGCTCCCAAAATTATTGTATTTCCCTGCCTGTGCTACATTCACCCAGAATTATATGATTGCTACCCCTTTACCCCCCCCCCCCACATTCAGACCAAGCAGTTTTGCAGAAGATAAAGCCAACTACAGACCCCTCCACCCCTCGCCGTGTTCCATGCACGATATCCGCCCTACTGATAAGTACACAAGTACATAAGGACGGAATAGCAGTAACAGGGCATAGCTACAGAGAAATGTAACAAGTCACTACACTGCTGCTGGTGTGATCAGTTCTCCTGCATCCACACTCCTGCTTACTACAAATTGTGTCTTATATTGGATGAATAGATAAGACTCAGCGCTGTGATCCTCTCTCTGCTTGAGCAGAAGCGGCTGGCTTTAGGTCTGTCTGTGTGGCTTGCCCTGGCAGTGGGGGCCTGCTAATACACAGTCTCTCATTGCTTCTTACCTCTGCCTCTGACTCCCAGGTCCTGGGGTGAACTCAATCAAGTGCAGATCATCCAATGAAGAGTCGAGTGTGAACAAGTGTTCAATTTTAGTTAGTAGAGAAATTCCCCTCTGTTTCTACTAGCAGAATATCATCAGTTGGTTGAATTGGGTTTCTAGCGATCCAATACAGGAAGAAACTGAAGAAACAGTGCCTGTTTGGGTCCAAAGCTAGCGACAAAGTATAGTTAAGGGTGGGGGCATGACTGCCAAAAAGCTGTGCTCAGGGAAATTGATCGCCACAAGAGTTTGCAAAAAAACTGAAGCTAACCCCCTAAGAAATAAGTCAATACACATAAATACCATAAAATCTTTTTACACCATTTCCACCTTCTTCTCTAAAAGAGATACAGGATTAAACAAAGTGGTCACTATGGAGAATAAGTCCAAACCCCCTCTGGAAAAGGTAAGGTAGAAATATAAAAGTCTCATGGGTCAAACTAAATTTTTAATACACTTGGTAATAGTGCGTTCTGGTCAGGTATTGAAACAAGCTCTGAAACCAGGGAGGAAGGCCCTCTATTGGAAGATTTTACCCTTCCAGATATTACTTTGGACTTTGTCGCAAATGGCCCTCAGACATCTAAAAAACTCACCAATATTCCACCTTTCTTGAATCTAGGAGAAAATATAAGGGATACTCCCACTAGTCTTTCCACCAAGATGCAGCTCTTTGTGTAGTACACCCAGTAGAATACTATAACAAACTTAAGGGTGTCAGTCACTCCTGATCTGTCTTTGAGTCCACACTTACCAAGTAGCCAACCAGGGAATAAAGTTCTGTTGTCAGAATCTCTGCATTGCCTGGAAAGAGTCCTGTCCTCCATATACTCCACTAACTCCGACCACATCCTGGATTCTCTTCTGTCTCTTACTAAATTGTTTATTTCAGAAGAAAGATCTCTAAATGGAAAAGAAACCTCTCTTTTTTTCTCTTATTCCTCTAATAAGAGTGCTCCTTCCAAAGCGGAGTGCCTGTCTCAACACTACTGCTGTAGCTCTAATCCAACAAAATCTTTCCAAGGGAATGCTGTTCCACACTACAGTTGCAGGGACTTCAGTACCCAGGTGGCTTCAACACCCTTTAGATAGAAAAATAAGGGGAAGGGAAATGTAGATCTATTTGAGAAAAACTATATTTTTCACTGCAGCAGTGTTGGACCCGGCCTTGTGGCGTGGTCCTCGCTGATCTCCGCAGCCCCAGATCTACGGGTGGAACTGATTCCCGTCCACCCAGAACTGTACATGACACTCCTACACTGGACCTGAGACGATCCCCAGACCGCGTGCCTGCAACCCGTGCACGTGACCATCAGACTCCATGTTTTGGCCACCCCGGCCGGCCGGCCGCCTTCTTTCCTTTCGGCAGCCCGGGCCGCTCCTGACGGCCGCTAAGCATGCGCGTCCGGCGCGCCCAGCTCCACCCGGGGGGTGAACGACTCCCCAAGTACCCGAAACCAAGACTTCCATCACACCTCCGGCCCCCTTCCGAGGAACTGGTTTCCCTCACACCTCTGAACTATCCCTGGGAGCTGGTTTCGATGGCACCTTGGGCCTCCTAGTGAGCTGGCTCCAGGCCCTGATGGGCGTCTGGGATTCCATGGGCGCATGGTCCAAAGCATCAAAGATCCAACCGCCCAGACAATCAGGCGCCTGGCCCTCGGACCTCCGGCCTCCTGCCTCTGAGGGTCCGGACATCAAAGAACTCCAGTACTATAAGACAGCCTGCCTTCCATCCAGTCGGCAGTTGTATCCTGGACAAGAAAGCCCTGCTGATCTGATCGCGGCTGACTTCGAGGAGAACAGACTCTGACCCACCGAGCCCTGCTGACGCCGTCGCGGCTCATCCTAGAACCAACGGAACTGAACCATCGGGGCCCTGCTGACGCTGTCGCGGCTCCCTCTTGAAGCACAAGACTGGAACATCGGAGCCCTGCTGACGCTGTCGCGGCTACCTCTTGAAGCACAAGACTGGAACATCGGAGCCCTGCTGACGCTGTCGCGGCCCCTTCTACTTACGAGTACGACGGAGTACTCCCACCCAAGCCCTGCTGACCTTGTCGCGGCTTGACGAACTCTCTGGTCCGGCTGGACCATCGACGCTACCCTCACGAACAGCTTGAACCAGAAGTGAGTAGGACAGCAAGTCCCATCGCCAGCCCCCGTACCCCCCGGTTCGAGGATTGAGAACTGTGCGCCGGGTACGTGGCGCGCCAGCTGGCCTCCTAAGACTGTCCCGCTTCCCTGACCCTTCGTTACGAGACTTTCGCGATCCCTCGATCGCTGTGTATCGCTCTTTATTTAATCTTGATAAAGTCTTTTCTTGATAAAGAATCACGGTGTGGTGTCCGCTCATAAGTGTGGTGTGTCGACGGTGTGTATGATCAGTCCTCCCCGGTGGGGACTCCCCCCTCGATAAGACTCGGCAGTAATTGTGGGAGAGGAGGTTCCAGGGGGTTAGGAGAGCCTAACCGACCCCTGGGGTCACCGCCTTCCAACAAGCAGTTTTTCGAGCTTGAGGTTTCTTTGCTATCACCATTGTCTTCCGCATGTCCAGATGTGACATAAATGAATATGGAAAATCATATCTTCACCATCTTTCAAAAAGAAAGGATGTAAATGTCTAACTATCTGTAGTAGAGGATAAGGAATTCGAAAGTAACAATAAAAGTGTCCACATGCAGAAGAAGGCGATTGAGAAGAAATTTTGTTTATATTGTAGAGGTGCATTTTAATCAAGTGTGGACAGTGCATCCGCATATAATCTTTTAAATTTTGTTAACATAAGGTGTTAGAATTGTGAAACATACTAATGCAATTACATGACGTGTCTTAGGTTATGGACAAGTGCTGTGCAAAATTAACGTAAAAAATAAGTGTAACTTGCAGAAAACGTTAACATGTAAAATTCGTGCTGTGAAGTTGACACTACTCATATATTATACATGTGTTTAAAATGATATTTCTATTAGTAGGTAAATATATTAGTTGAAACATTATAATGATAATGCAAATTGTATTGCTGAGAGTGACTAAATGTTATCTTAACTAAAATTGTAGACCTAAAATGCAAGTCCCTGGAAACTCTAGTTTTAGAATTAATAGTTGAATTTCATGTGCACTGCAGAATCTGTTCTTTCTGACGTTTGCATTGCAGGTAGAGAAGCATTCTCTTGGGAAAAGTAATGTCTTTGTTTTAGTAGCTTGGCAAGGGGAGAAGAAGTTACAATCACATGGCCTGGAGGTGATAAAGACCAAGATGGATTCACATGGTAGAAGGCATGGCAACCAAGGACGAATTGTTACAAGAAATGTACATGGAGAACATCGTGGAAAAGTATCCTCATGACTGTGCTTATTGTGAATTGTGTGCACACTTTGCATTATGGGAAAGCTTTCCTGTGGATAACTGATTGTTGGAATTAGGGAAAGTGCCCACTTCTTTCTTGACTTCTGAGAGAGAGCATCTCAGAATGAGTTCTTTCTAGTGATGGTGGTTTTATTCTACTTGAAATGCCAAACAAGCCTTACATGGCTTGTTTAGCGTTTCAGGACTTGCACCTACAGGTCAGGAGGTGATCATCTTGAGCACCCTAAACCAGCTGACCCTTCAACAAATTTCATTTACATTTGAAGACTCTAGGAGTGCAGAGGTTCCTACATTTTTTGATTCACGTTTATTCTACTTGACCCATGATGGTGGAGATACTTCTTAGGAAGACTCCATGTACTGACATCTTTTCCCCTTCTACTTGAAAATGCTTAAATCGGGATATCATCCTAGCGCTAGAGTAGGGATAGATCTAATGCTTTTTACTCACCAAACCTCCGATGCAGGGAAATTTGGACTCATGCTTTTTTATTCTCTGTATCCTACTTCTTGAATTAATAGTCTTGTTAATGCTGCACCATCTAAATTGAATGCACAGCTTTAGCTTCCTGCTGATTCCTTCGTATTTCTATATGTTTTTGTTGAGGTGTCTCTAAGTCCAGTTATTTTTTGGCTTTGTAATAAAGTAAGTAACCTTACCTAGTTGTCCGTGGATTAATATGAGGTAAGAACTATTGACTAACTGACTGTTTATTAACAATTTTCTCCCCTTCACACTTTCATACTGCAAAAAAGAACCATCAGAATATGTCACTAGAGTAGTTTTAGAACTAATGCCCCCGGCCCTTTAAAAGGCAAAGATAAAAAAGTTCAGTATAATAAATAAAAAAGTACAAAGAGACTGTGCTTTGATTCAAATTTGCTCTTAAATGCCATCCTGATTACAGCAAAGGGGGGAGAAGGGCAATTTGAAGCCATTAAAAGAGGATCTTTGTCATCTCTAAGAAACCTACATGATCCAACTTTGTCACAGAAGATAACGCACCAGTTTCCAGTCCAGTAATGGTGATGTTGCATAATTTGAACCCTAATGCTGAATTATTTTCTTCTATATTAGTGGATAATGCTATTTACAATCCTAAAGGGGTGTGAGTCTAGTAGGGATATCTTGGCTAGTCACCTGATGTCAGAGCCCCTCTCCCTGGAATGTTCTTCCATTGTTGATCAAGAGATGTTTTTGAATAGGTCATTCCCATGCAGTTGGTTTTCAGACATTCCTGGTCTTCAAATGGTGTAGAGTAGTGATCTTGCTTTGCTACAAGTGTTAAATCACGGTAACTACGGGGGGCTAGAGCGACCTTTTGCTCTAAGGGGATTTTCAACCTAAAAATCTTGACCAGAGATAAATTGCGATGTTGTGGTATAGATGTTCTTGTTCCATGGAAGGAGAGAGCTTTCAAAAAAGTTTAGCGTAATGTTTATGTTCTTAATGGCCAGGTCAGTGCCATTCTGGCCTCTCTCCTTTAGAAGTCCCTTAATTAAAGGGAGAAAGTGTAATGCGGGTCTCCTTTGGAAAAGGTGGTAGTAGAGTTTCTGTGCTTGTAGAGAGAGAAAATAAACAAATCTCGACTATAGATGAGGAAGATTTGAAATGGAGCTGGCTGGCTGGCTGGGGCTTTCAACACTAATAGCTCTTTTGGGCTCTTTTGGGCTAGTAAGGGTCTCAAATTATTCTCTTGGAACGTAGCCGGCTTACACACTGATAAAAATAAATAGCTATTCTGAAAGAACAGAAAGTTGATATAATATGTATACAAGAATCTAGGATTGCAAAGAGCTGGTCTATAGAAGAATACATTGTATTAAGTCATCCTGCTCTCCCAGTGAATAGAGGATATGCGAAAGGAGGCATTACCATACTGCTTAGAACTAAATATAGGTGGGTGTATAAAGATAGTCCCCATGGGGTTAGATTTACAAGCCAATTGCGCCACAAGTGAGTCACTTTTTGTGACGCACCAGCGGCGCATTTTACTGACTCATAGTTATAAGGACAGGAAGGGCCACCCTGCATGGCTTTTTCTGTCCTTGTAAAGATGGCCTCTTTACACGCAGCATTTTGAGGAAGATTTGAAATGGAGCTGGCTGGCGGGGCTTTCAACACTAATAGCTCTTCAGGGCTAAGGTTTGGGAATTATTCCTAGTAAGGGTCTCAAATTAATCTCTTGGAACGTAACCGGCTTACACAATGATAAAAATAAACTGCTATTCTGAAAGAACAGGAAGCTGATATAATATGTATACAAGAAACTTGGATTGCAAAGAGCTGGTCTATCGAAGAACATATTGTGTTAAGATATCCTGCTCTCCCAGTGAATAGAGGATATGCGAAAGGAGGCATTACCATATTGCTTAGAACTAAATCTAGGTGGGTGTATAAAGATAGTCTCCATGGGGCAGATTTACAGGCCCCTTGCGCCACCGGTGAGTCACTTTTTGTGACGCACAGGTGGCGCATTTTACTGCCTCATATTTACAAGGACAGGAAGAGCCACTCTGCATGGCTTTTCCTGTCCTTGTAAAGATGGCCCCTTTACACGCAGCACTTTGCGTGAAAGGGGAGTCCCATGGGTGTTGCTGTGTGTGTTCCCACGCAACACTCATGGAACCTGACACATTTCCAGATTTATGAGAAACAGTAAACCTGGAAATGCATCTGAATGCTACCCCCCCCCCCCCCCCAGGGGAGGCGTACGGAGGCACAAAGAGGGGAAATTCATACGTTTCTCCTAGTTTTTTTCCCTCTTTCTATGTGTGCTACATTCTGCTGCACACAAAGAATGAGGAAATCACCTCTCGTGATTGTTTATGTACAGGAAGGTGCTCCTTCCTGCACAGAAACAATCATTAAAAAAAGATTTTGCAAGTTCTATGTGTGCTAATGCAGCACACATAGAAGATGTAAAACACAATTTCAGATTGTTTATGTGCAGGAAAGGAACCCTTCCTCCACATAAACAATCATCCCTAGGGTTCCTGCATCGGCGCATGGCAGCCCATTGTGCACCAGTGCAGGGGAGAGCTTAGGAATGCGACATATTATTGTAAATAAGTCACATCTGTGTGCTCTGAAAGTACAGCAGGGTGGCGCAGCCAAATGGCTTGTAGTGCTGGCTGCAGCACTTTCTTGTAAATGTTTCTAACTTAATTCAGGCGGTCAAGATGAACTTTATTGCAAGAAAGTATTGGTACATTGCTAATTGTAAATGCTTATATCCCCTGACTACTTTCATGTTTACCTATTAAAGGGCCTATATATTTTTTATTTCCTCTACTATGGCAAGAGGTATAGTACACATTTAGTATTGGTTGGCAATTTGAACACCAAAGTTTCTACCCACAGTATAAGGCTGTTCGCTAATGCCTTGTAAGAGGAAGCTTTAAAAATTACCCCTGCTTGGTCCAAATAATAGTTGAGTAGATAATAAAGGTTTGATCCTATTAGAAGGCTTGAGAAATATAGATGTAATAATTGCCAATGGGAGAACGGGGAATGATATTCCAGCAAAAGTTACACATAAATCGAACTCTGATGGGTCTATTATCGACTACTTAATCGTTTCAGCTGACACTTTTAATAAGCTTTCCAATATGGAAGTTTTAGACAACTCCTATAGTGATCATATACTGATCTCCTGTAAAATTGAGGTGAACCAACAGAAATAGGCCCATGGCATTTTGAAGATAAATCTGTAGGTTTAAAAAACAAATAAATGGTAGAATATACTGGAATATCAAAGCAGCCTCAAAATTAAAAGAGATACTAACAATTCTAATGAGGGATCAGCAGCATACTATAAAAGTAGAGCAGTAGCCTTTTCAGCCAGACCCATTGGTATCTTTCAGACACTGTATAGGCACCTTGGTTTCTGTATTTAAAGCTAATTACTTACCATGCCAGCGGAGACCACATCCAAATCCAGTCATACTTTTAAATAGGGTAATAAATAAACTAGTGAGGGCTCAATTCCTGCATTTCTCTCTCAATCAAAGTAAACTAAGTACTTTAATAAAGAGGAAAAGATCAAGAAAGAAATGTTTCCTAAGGCAAGAAAAGGAAGATAACAATTGGGTCCAGTTAAAAGAGGCTGCCTCAAAGAAAGATGCTAAAAGGTATTGGTAAATACTCTCAGATTACTGCATCTCTAGGGTAAAATCCCTACCAAATTCCCGTAATAGAAGAAGTCTGGAAATCTTACCACGTGGATCTTTATTCTGCCAACTCCAATTCAGTTTGGTCTTCTGTCTTTATAACAAACATCGAAACTGACAGAATCTAGCTATGCCTTTCTGAGACGTGATGTTGTAGGACTCATTTAAAGAACGAGAGCTTCTGGAGCAATGGGTCCTAATGAAATTCCCATGTCAATAATCAAAAAAGAGCCTATGCTGTGGTATAAATACCTTACTCCCATTTTTACCCACTGCTATCAGCAGGGGAAGACCCCCCTCCTGGTCTGGTAGTATTTTAATTCCACTCTTTAAAAAGGAGCCCAGACATCTCCCGGAAAACCATCAACAAATGGCTTTACTAGATGCAGTAGGGAAAGTATTTGCACTTAGTATTTTGGATCATCTTACTGATTGGGGGGTGGAGGAGAAAATTCTTTCTATAGAACAAGCAGGATTTAGAAAGGAACACTGCACTTTGGATAATATCTGTATGTTAAAATTAATAGAGGAGAAGTACACTTTAATTTGTGGGTCAAATGTATATGTGGCTTTCTTGGATTTTTCAACTGACTTTGACAAGGTAGAAAAGTCAGCACTCTGAAAAAAATTACAACAAATAGGAGTCCCTGCCCCCCTTTTATCTCTTATAATTGCTTTGTACTCTAGTACGTGGTGCCAGGTGCTATTAGGAAGAGATCAAGGCCTATTGTCTGTAATACTAACAGAAAATGTCTTGAAGCAAGGCTGTTTGTTACCACCACTACTTTTTTCCTTGTATGTAGGAGATCTACCCAAATGCTTCGCTCTCCAGGTCGATGATGCGCCGAAGATAGGTGGCTGCCATTTTTCTTGTCTGATATATGCAGAAGATATTTCAATTATGGATTTGACTCCCAATGAGTTGAATAAGAAATTAATGTCACTGCAGAAATATATGATAGTACAGTATTTGAAGGTAAACGTCTCTGAAAGTAAAGTCTTGATTTAAAAAAGTAGAAGGAGCATAAAGATTAGCAATTTTGTTTGGAGAATTGGCTTAGAGAAACTTGAAACTGTGGATTCCTATCTTCATTTGGGGGAAATTAATAGCTGGTAACACAAAGGATAAATCACACACTGAACACAGCTCTTGTAAAGCTGTCTCACATGTAAATGGTCTATGCAGTATTGTATAACGTAATGGGTCAAAGATATCTGTTTTTAAAGTGAAAGTCTCTTCAACACTATTATATGCAATTGAATCTATCCACTTAGTAATTGGCGCTTCCTTGAGAAAATAGAAGGCATGTTTTACACAAATTATGTAATTTTAACAAATTGGTCCCGACCCCAGCTATCCGATTTTGGTCTGATAAGCTCATTTGTCCATGGATTAGCTAAAGTAATTCGGTGGGTATATCAGCTGAAGAACAGTCAATTGAGTACAATACGGGATCTCATGAGTCAGGAAATTTATGGTGTTAAAAGCTGATAAATATTCCTTCTCCCATGATTTTACCTTTGTGTATAACCATTTCGACACACAGGAGCAGCTTGTGATCTTCCTTCCGCTCTTAGTATTCAAAACTTTTTTAAGAGCACAAGTTGTGTCATTAGTTTTCAAAGATATCTTAAGCACTGTAGGAAGAAGAAAGGATTGGAGATAATAGCCACATCTAGTAACCCAAGAGTTGCCCAGAAGTATTTAGCCTGGAATTTGGATCATGGAAGTCGCCGTTTGCTGATTGTATTTCGTATGAATTTACTTCTGTTAAATGATTTAACAGCAAATTGCTCTACCTCTGTGAAAACAAGGAAATATTGTAATATGTGTAATTTAGGCATCCAGAAGTTCAATCATATTCTGCTTGTTTGTCCACTTCTGTTACCACATCGCCTTTGGCTGTTTCGCCCAATGTTTATACAGAATATTATCATAACTGTATCAACAGCACGCAAGTTTCTCTTTAACCTAAAAAAATGAATAATATGTACAAAAATATTCACATGTTTAAGGAGTTTTTGAGTCTGTTTTAAGCTCCTAGCATACTGCTATTTGAGAGGAAGGAAATCATCGGACTTTTTTGCAGCAGCATAAACCATCTGCATTGTTTATAGTTAGAAAGGAGGAACTTGCTGTAGGAGCTAGGAGAATGTAATTTCATTCCTGCTCGCATTTATGGCCCACGGTAACTGTTACGACCAAGAATACAAATATTGGGCCTACCTGCAGACCTCTGCTATTGCTGCCAGTGTTTTTATACAACTTTTGCTGCTAGGGGGGGGGACTGGATTTTTATACAAAATTATATTGTTTAAAAATTGGTCTTTTTAATATAATTACGTATGAATGCCCATTTTCTATCTTGGCCCATGGTAACAGTTTTAGTATATTTATGAATGTAGGGGCAATAAGAAGATACAGCCACAAAGGTTATCAATTTCTCTCTGTAGAATAATTTGCACATAAACTTTACTGCTATATGATTAGCTTTTTGCACAAAATGTTAACTTTTATAAATAGCTCTTAAATGGAAGTTAATAATAACAGTTGAGTGTGTGTTTAACTCAATGTATCTGTTGTAGTAAAGAATTTAATATGTAAATGTAATTTTACAATTGTGTTATATTTGTGATCATCCTTTTGTATATTCTTCTTTATTTTAATGTGGACTTCATTAGAGATCCAAATCTTAATATAAGAATTGAATTACATTGAATTGTGTTTAATAAACACTTGCAAATCCAGAAATTCCGTTTGGGTCCTACTAATATGTGCTACGAACTGGAGGTTAATCGAATTATGATTGATTAGGTCAACTAATGATATGTCTGACTCCAATGTACCCCTCCAAATCCCTAAAAGATAATCTAAATATTGTAGCCAACATACTACATGATCATTCCATAATGTATTGTGATCAGTGATGAGTACTTGCTCCTCCCACCAGCCCATGGGTAAACATGTGGAACTTGGGGTATAGCAAGTGCCCATCGCTGTGCTGTGCCTCTGGTGGGAAAATTCTTGATTAAAATAGAAGAAAAAAAATTCCAGACGCCACTTGATCATACACAGAGCATAAGACTATGTTCCAACATATTTAGTTTGTTGAATCCTGAGGAAATGTTCAACAGCATTCAAGCCATCTTGGTGATTAATGCTCATATATAAAGAAGAGACATAAAGGGTCATTAGCAGATAGTCAGAATGCCAAGAGATGTCATAGATGTGTTTCAAGAAATATCCAGTATCTAACACAAAAAATTTGAAGAAAAAAATTAATTTAACATGATGTGTTTTCAAATGTGCAATCTTGAGCAGAAATTATGGTGGGTCTGCCTTGACGATGCAACTTGTTCCTATTTGTCCCTTTATATATATATATTGCCCAGTGGAGATCTCCACTGGGTAGTTAGGTCAGCTTTTCCATAGACAAGGTGTTTTTTTGGTTTGCTAATAACTTTGGCACAGTTTGACAAAACTTTCCCAAAAAAAAAATTCACACATTTCTCTATGCATTTTCCATTGACTTCTTTAAGAAGCACTAGCACAAAAATTTCAGAACGGAATTGGCAGGAAGCGTGATCTTGGTATTTGTAAATCTGGATGGTTGGGGTTCGTGGGACTCTCATCAAAGTCTCTCGAAACAATTAAAAAAAATAGAGCATTCTGATTGGCACAGGGACCTTTTTTCCCTTGGGCCAATGCGCTCCCCCAGGAGTCAGACTCCTACGAGGCCTCAAACATTGGGGGAACTGCAAATATTGATATTGTGGCTAAAATGTAATGTTTTAACTCAAGTCCAAGAATCGTTGGCAAAAGTGCATCATTTGGGAGGGGGATTTGTACTATACTATTTTAACTCCAGTCCTACAAACTGTGGGGAATATTCATAAATTGGAATGGGTAGAGGAGAGTTGCTATTCTTTTTCCTCCAGTCAACAAAGATTGGGAAAAGTGCATAAATTGGGAGCGTGGAGGGGGCATGACACTTGCTATTCAAACTGCAGTCCAAACATATTGTGGAAGGTGGATAAAATTGAGCGCATTGCTGATTTTGGGTCTGATTGCAACTTCTGCAATGTGTCACACATTATAAAATAAAATACATAAAAATATCTATTTTAAACTAATCCCCAATAAAAACTAAAACTCAAATAAAATATTAATTAATTTAGCATTAAAATATTATTCACCCAAACCCTCAAAACCCCACAACTGCAAAAAAGGAAATAATTGATTGTTAAAAAATATTATACAACAATGCAAAAAACAACATAAAAATAATTTTGAAGACAAAAACTGTAAAGCTACTCAAACATCAGCAAAATAATGTAAACTTCTGTACAGCACTAGGTTCCACGATATTTGTGCTGTTACAATTTTCTGACCACTATATTCTTGGACAACAATATTTAAAACTTGATACTCAGGAATCGGACCACTGAAACAAATTCGAATTTTAAAATGTTGTTTTTTCCCTATACTCAACCAAACTTCTAGTGCTATTCGTAGACTTCAATGGTTCTATAAAAAATTTCAACTCTTTTCGATTTCAGACCCTGTCAAATACCAACCTAGAATGTGGTATCTCAAATTCCACTGGGTAGGTTCTATTTTAGGCTCTATCTGTTAAATGAATTGTTTGACCTCCCCAATTAAAGGTTTTATTGCATCCCAAATGATGTATGGTTGGCTGAACTTTTACTGCTACCATAAAATGTATTTGTATCTATTCCAATTTTATGTAGATACTATCAGTCTCTTTGTAATTCTCTTTTAAATTTAAGAGAACCGGGTTGTCAAACCTGTGCGTTTTGTTTGATTTCCAAAATGAGGGGTTAAGATCAGAGAGCCCCAATGGCTTTAGATGTATATTTATGCATAGTTGCCTATTTAAGCTACTTCTCTTCTTAATAATGTGGATTAATAGTGCTAAATGTGGTCTGGTGCTGCTTTCGGTCATTTCTAGAGGGTGCATCACCTGCAAATTCGTAATGGACTGTTCCTATGAGGAATAGGTATTAAACCTCAGCTTAAGGTTAGTCATTAGGAGTTCATGTCCTTAACACATGGTTAAATTAGCCTACACCTGATTGGCACATTTAATTTAATCATACACCCCATGTAAAGTGATGCAGCATGTACCCAGGGCCTGTAAATGAAATGCTACGAGTGGGCCTGCATCACTTATAGTGCCACTCACTTAAGTAGCCTTTCAAAAAAAGTCTCAGGCCTGCCATTGCAGTTATTTTGCAAATCTAAACTGCCAATTCGACCTGGAAATATAAACCGTTTGCCAGGCCTAAAACTCTTTTTTAATACATGTAAGTCACCACTGAGGTAGGCCCTAAACAGTCCACTAGGCAGGGTGCATTATATTTAAAAAGTTAGACATGTACTTTCAAGTTTTACATGTCCTGGTAGTGAAAAGCTTACAGTTCGTTTATCTCTACTATGTGGACTACGTCTCCATAGGATAACATTAAGTTACCTTATTACATATAATAAGTGATCATTTTAGTTTAGAAACTGATAGAATTGTAATTTACAATACTCTTTAATAGTAAAGTAAAGATAGTCAGATTTTACGTCAAAATTTTGAAAATGGTACGTTTAGAAAGTTGCCATTTTTTTCTTCTAACTAAGCATGGGCGAATTTTGAGAATTCGCGATTCGCGAATTTGCGGATTTGCGAATTCGCGATCCGCAAAATTCGCGAATTTGCGGATTCTTGTTTTTTGCGTGTTCGCGGGGGTTTTTGCGTGTTCGCTGGGTTTTTTGCGTGTTCGCGGGGCTTTTTGCGTCTTCGCGAGCCGCTTGCATAGCGAAGTTACCCATGCAGTCGTTTATGGGAGAGGGAGAGAGAGATAGATAGATAGATAGATAGATAGATAGATAGATAGATAGAAAGAGAGAGAAAGAGAGGGAAAGAGAGAGGGAGAGAGAGAACCAGAGAAAGAAAGAGAGGCCGGATCTCTGAAGGGCCAGATTCCTGAGTTGCCCCTACAGAACATACAGCTTTTTATTTTTAGCAAATGCATACATGGAACTCACTCCCCGCTCACCTTCGCCTTACCCAGAACCACCTAGCATTCAGAAAGCAACTTAAAACGTGGATATTTGACAAGTAATCCTCCTCCCCTCCTAAGCGCCTTGAGACCCTCTGGGTATGTAGTGCGCTATATAAATGCTCTGCCTTGACTTGACTTGACTTGACATATGAAAATTGTGCTGTAAAGGTCTCTTTTAGTTTAACCCCTCCTGACAACTCAAAATGAGTGTATTTGCCATCCTCTCCCTTCTTCCTGTTTTTTATATCTGTAAGTGCTTCCTGATGAGGTTTAATTTCTTGGACAGGTGCCTCGTTGCCTACTTGTAACTATTCTCTGACCCTGCTTCAAGGGTCAGAGCAAGGTCAGAGAATAGTTGCAAGTAGGCAACGAGGCGCCAGGAAGCAATTAGCAGCAGGTGTCCAAATTGAAGTTAATTTGTTTGTAACCCTTTTGTAAAAGATTACAAAGAAATTAGGTTCAACTTTTGCACCTGCTGCTGTAACCCTTGCTTGGCTGAAAATTCGTCCCCGCTGATTCGCGGATTTTACCGCGATTTTGCGAGATTTGTGGATCGCGAAATCGCGGAAAATCCGCAAATTCGCCCGCGAAACGGATTTTACGCCCACCCTTACTTCTAACCATTTGGTGCCTGTATCCTGGGTCACATGACTAGGTGTCACTGAAAGTTGACCTTTGTGTATTCCTTCCAGACAATAACACAAAAGGAGACTAGGTGTTGGCGGAATGGCCCATCCTGCCAAGATGGGAGGGGTGTAGCTGTGCACAACCCACCTTACATTTCAAAGGAGCTGCCTCAACACACTCACAAATAACTTCACACTAGACTTTTATTACCCCAGACCATGTGGAGCCTGGACAGGGAGGAAGGAAATTCCTGAAGCATCTGTGGGAGGGAAACTCCAGACATTTTCCACTTCAAGGCTGGCGTCAGTTATAAAAATAGGATCTCCAGACATACACTTCAGTTCACTCCTGGACCTGCATCAGAAACTCAGAAGGCCTGTTCTATACGTCAGAGGACTACCCTGTTGCTTAAAGCCTGCTTTGTACTTTCAGAGGACTGCCTGCTGCTTGAAGCCTGCCTTGATCCCTCAGAGGTCTGCCTGGCTGCTTGAACCCAATACTACCAGAGTGAGTCCAAGGGTTGGTTTGCTGGTCTCCTATTCAGAGCTACCGGGACATAACTAGCTCCAACAACTTGAACCCTATAACTGGAATCTGCCTGAAGTAAGTCCTGACCCTCCAAGTAGCGCTCACCCAGTCCTGGGCCCTTGGAAGTGATGCTAAAGTTGCCCAAACAGCCTAAAAGGCAAATGGGCTTTTAACATTTTCTGCCAAAAGTGCCCTGAGAACCGGCAGAAGACCAGGACCTACCTCTTTGCCGATCTGCCCAAGGTGCATCGCCAGTTGGCCTGACTTCACGGTAGCTCCTGCCACATTCTTCTCCGCAGCAACAAATCCTGTTCATCGGATCCTCTTAGGAATGGTATTTGTCCTCATGGAGCTCTCGTCGTCTACAGCCTGTAGCTTCGTCCCACTGGAGATTTTTGACTTCCAAAAGACAGACGGACTCTGAATCTAGAAGTATTCACCGCAACTTCGTACAGCGGTTCCGATTGTCTTGCTCCACTGAACTTTACCTTCTCAGGCATTTTTCTACAAAAATTACTATAAGTCCGAAGGTAAGCAGAGACCGAGCCCCATCCACCTCATGTAGCTGAACTACACTCCATCGCGGTTGGCAATAACTTTTGACTTTGTCCTGGTATGACTAGATGTTCGAAGTTGGTACTTTGATCTTTAAGGTGCTACTTTTTACTAACAACTTTAAAAATGTATAACTCCAGCTCTACTGATTGGATTTTTGTTGTTTTGTTGTTGAATAATTTAGAAATGTCTACTCTTTTTTTCTAAATTGGTATGGGATTTTCCTTGTGTTTTCACTTTATTACTGTTTAAGTGTTGAATAAATGTTTTCTTCATTGCCTCTGAGTTAAGCCTGACTGCTTTTGTGTCAAGCTATCAGAGGGTTAAGCAGATGTTAATTTAGTTACTTTTGTAGTTCGCCCTGACAAGGATTGTGGTTGTTGCTTTAGAAGGGTTTACATCTCCTTCAATCAAAAACCCAGTTTCTAACACAAGGCAAATACTGGTTTGTATAAGGTAGGCCTCTGTCTAGAGTAGCACAGTGGGCAAACAAATGATGGGTTGGAATGCTACTCAGTGTGACTGCCAGTGTTTTCAAATATTTGAAAGTATTCTTCCAATCACCTTTTGTGTGTTTGCTGTGACACTCTAGGCAGCCAAGAGTATGTCAGTTCATTGCACACTGCAAACAGGATTCAAGCTATACTTTACAGATGAGGACTAAATGTTGAAATCAGTCTGAGCTAATTTGTGGTCCCCTTGTGGAGGAGACTGCACTGCCACTTCGGCATAAGGTGAGCTTCTGTCTAGAGGGGCACAGTGGGTGCTACCCAGAGTAGTTGCCAGGGGTTTACTTTATCTGTAAACAGTTCTCCCATCACATTTGGTGTGTTTGATGTAGCTTTCCACATTAGTGTAAATAATTACTAAAATAATTCATTCTTCTCAAACCCTTGCAGGCAGCTGTCAAAAATGGACCATGTCATCATCACCTCTCTTCCATCATCACCTCTATTCTCATAAAACAGTAGATGAGCCAGAGGTTTCATCTAATTACATACCTATTAGATGTCCAAGAATAGCTCAGCCGAAAAGGTCCAGGAAACTTGATTCATGGAGAAGATGGAAGAGGGGGCAGTGGAAACTACCCTCATGCAGGGCAGACACTTTCATAGCTTTACTAAAACTGCATGCTGTCCCAGCCAATACAGTGCTGGTAGGCCATAATGACACATACAGATCAAAATAAGTAACGTCTTCTAAAGACTCACAGGACTAGAGAGGAGGTGTCTGGCAATGGCAGCTGGTATGACTCTTTCTCACTTTTATATCATTTAGCATCCAAACTCATTCCATCATCTGAATTGTTTTTCTCCTCTCCGGTCCCTCCTGGAAAGTTTTTCCCATTGCCTCCCATGGTACTCTCTCTCAGTTTTGCTTTGCTTTGCATTTTACAGTGAATCCTCTCCTGCAGTCCTGTTGGTAGTTTCAGGACCACTCAGCATTTTCCTAAGTCGCACTGTTTGACCGTCTTCTGTTCTCGGTGAGTTTCCAAGTTTTCCTGGTTAATAGATGCAGTGAAACTCCCCATGATCACGGTGTAAACTTGTATGTCCTGTCTCTCATATGTTTCTATACATTGATTTTACATATGTTACAATAGTTATCTTACTCCTGTCTCTCTGTGTATCTACAGCTGTGGTGCTGAAAATGTATGAAACTGTGATGCCTGTTCTCTGAGTGTCTGGTCCAGGTCTTCCACCAGCCAGCCTGCTGGCACGAATGTCTCTCTCCTTCACAACACTCTTCCCCCTGGTTTTGGGATTCAATCATGGTTCTGGAGAGTAGATACTCTCCATGACTTAACTCTTTATGAAAGTTGGTGGGATTGGTCTAACCATTCAGTTTCCGGTTATTAAAGGATCGTGACAATACCAATCTCAGGTCTACCTGCAATCTTAAAGTGCTTGACGTCCGAAAACAGTTTCCACGCTTCTTGAGACCAATGCCTTATAGGACGATTTCCAATCTGGATTACCTCCACATCAAGGAACTGAAACTACCATACTCAACATTAGATAGGAATTTTTCACCTTGCGTATGTGCCTTAATTGAACTAGACGGATTGGCAGCATTTGACACCATCTATCATGAGATACTACTTGGTAGATCATCAGTCTATGCTGGAATTAGCTGCATTGCACTGACTTGGTTTAGGTCCTTCCTTGTACACCAAATTATTCAAGTCAAAATAGGCTTATTCTTCTCTAATGCCACAATCATTTCTTATTGAGTTGCTCAAAGGTCTTGTCTTTGACTGAGTATTTTCAACAGCAATACCGTGCTCTTAAATCGTCAGTTTCACGTACACTGTTGACAAACAGATTTACATCAAATTGGAAAATAAAAATACTTTTCAAGTATCCTGCGCTCTTCAACAAATCCATGTTTGGAAGCTACAAAATTACCTCTGCTTTAACAGTCAAACCATGGAATCCTTTCCTGGGCACTGTAAACCCATCTTATCTCCGTCTTGTCTGGCCTGATTCAGTAGGTGTCTCACCCACTTCTTTGAAAAAGGTCAACAATTAAGGAGAGACAAACCTTACCTACTCCCACCAAGTTAACGCTGCCACCAAATCTGAATGTCTTCACCTTCAAAGCCACTTCACTTGAAGTTGCTGTAGAATTAAAAACAATTGGTGGTTTCCCTGAGTCAGCAAGACCAATCTTACACCAATCTCTATAAATGTCTTAGTGACATCACTAAAATGGATGAACATGTCACATCTTAAACTCAATAATGATAAGACAGAGATAATGGTTCTGGGCAATCAGTCACACTTTCGACCCGAGTCCCTGTGGCCCCCCTGTATGGGCACACCACCTAACCCTAAACAGGAAATCAAGGGCCTAGGGATTTGGTTGGATGAAGGTCTCAACTTCTCGACCCAAGCAAGGAAAACGGCCGGCGTGTGCCATGGCCTTTTACGGACCGCCAGAAAAATTCTGCCCTTACTCCCAGCACAATCCCAAAAACTCCTGATTCAGGGCCTTGTGATGTCCCGTCTGGGCCCCCAAAAAGTTACTAGCAAAAAATTCAGATAGTACAAAATACTGCCACCCGCCTTCTCACAGGAACCCACCGTCGCTGTTCAGCCAAACCAGCCCTGAACGCCTTGCACTGGCTGCCCATCCAGGAAAGAGTACATTTTAAGGCTCTCTGCATGACCCACAAAATTCTTCAGGGAAAGGCTCCACCTATTTTAAAAGTCCTTATCACCCCTTACAAAACCAATAGAACTCTCCGTTCCTCACATTGCAACTTGGCATCTGTACCCAGAATTAAGATGGCCCGTTCTGGAGGCCGACTCTTTGCCTGTAATGCTTCCAAGTTGTGGAACTCATTGCCCCCAGACATTCGGGCCCAGTCCAATCTTCTTTCATTTCGTAAGGCACTTAAGACCTGGCTGTTCCCATAATGCTTCCCTCCCTCATTCTTGCCATTTCTATCACTAGCGCTGGGATGCTTACGGGCAGCCATGCGCTTTACAAATCTGTAAAATAAAAAAAAAATTAAAAAAATAAAATTGGTCAGACCACTGTATTATTCAGTTTAATTGGTCATTTCCTGTTAAGCATTTGATGGATAATTCAGGTAGAAACAGAACCTTTCATGCTCAGGAAATGTTGACTGACTGCTCCTAATTTATTGGGTTCTATTGATAACGATTTGAAGAACTCTAGTAGGTGGTTGGGTATGGCTGCTGATTTCCTCTCCCCTATTAAATATTCCAGAGCCAGAAAGTAAGGGTCTTTGGTCCTTGGTTCTTGCCTTATACTGCTAGAGAAAAGGGGCCTGTAAGCAGTTGGAACGAAAGTGGTGCCTTAAATATACCTGAAAGGATATGATCACATATTGACTGGTTTGGAGAAGTTTAGCCCATACAATTGATCAGGTAAAGAATGCCCCTCACAACATTTTTAGCATCGACAAATCTTTCCTTCAGCCTAACACATGCAATTTGGAAAGTCCATCCTCTCATGAACTTTGTGAAAATCTATCTGTGTATTTTAAGTACAACATTATAAGAAATAAGGCACATTTTATGCCCATGGAGCAGGATGTTTTGAAGGAGATAGTTTCCTCGACTGTTGTCCATACTGTGAATTATTTCCCGGATACATTTTGCCCATTCACCATGGAACAAGCTTCACAAGCCTTCTTTAATAGCCAGTTGGGCTCCCCCTGAGATCCTTGTCCTGCTTTAAATCTGGTGATGGTATCTGAAGTAACCACTCCTGTTTTAACAGGTATTTAACATTTCTTTCGATACTGCATTGGTACCCCATGCTTAGAAGGAGACAAGGGTAGGTTTCCTTCTTAAGAAACCTTTAGCAGATCCCTCTATCCTTTCAAATTTCAGCCCTATTTTGCTCCTGCCTGCTGCTGCTAAAATGATTGAGAAATTGATCAACTTGCAACTCTTACATCATCTAGGATGGTGCAAACTTTTTCATGCGAGCCGATCCAGCTTTAGTCCTTGACATAGCACTCAAACAGCTTTACTGAAGTACTGGACTCCATCAAAATCATGTTGGATCATGGCAAGAACACTGCCCTAATCCTATTAGATTTGATGCAGGTGTTTGACACCATCTCACATGCAACAATCCTTCAATGGTTGGCTGACGTGGGTGTGTGCGGAGGTGCACTTGGTTGGATTATGTCATTTTTTTAGGCCATGATGTGTGGACTGCTCCATATTCTTCTGGGCGCCAACCTTTGAACTATGGGGTGCCTCTGGGATCCTCTTTTAGCCCGACTTTATTTTTTAACATTTATATGGCTCCTCTTTCTGCCCTGATTGGTTTCATCACAGACACAGAGCTAATTTTTGCTAGTGACACCTCGCCGGCCTTCACCCAGGACAAGTTTTAAACTTGCTTGTCTAGGGTCGTTGATTAGACAAAGCCACCTTCTGAAACCCCATATCTTCAATACCGTCTTCGATCATCAGTCTAACATGTAAAATCTCACGTCCTGCTTTATGATGTCTTTAATGGCTCTTCGTCTTTAGTGAGATGCCTTCGATCTTCCAAAATCAATTCTAGGCTTCTCCATTTTAAGAGCTATTGCAAGGTGGTGGCCATGTTGGTTGGGCACCTCTGAAAGTGTCCCCACGAAATCTGTGGCTACACTATTCCTGAATTTCTTTAAGACCCTCTAAGCATTTTACCAGCTTTGTGTTTTTTCTTTTTCCACCCTCTTCCCCATGGACAGACTGGCCGTACCGAGCATCAGGCGTTTTCCAGGTAGGCTGGAAGGGTGGGGGACGGTTTTGCTGTAGTTCTGAAATTTTGGCCCCCAGTAACAAATGCAGCAAGCGTTTCCAGCCTCGCGGGCCAGGCAGTGCTTCACCAGGGGCTGGTCGGAGAAATTGCCAAGGCTACTTTTTGTTCCTAGTCCGGCCCTACTCCTCCTCCTTGCCCACTGTGGTGTTTTTTCGCTGCCCACAGTGCCCACATTTTGAACTCAGTGTCTTAAAAGTTGTATATTTGTGTTGGAATGGGCCAAAGATAATGCACTGCAAAGATAATGGCCTAAAAAATGCAGCACCTTTTTCCCTGATGATGTGTAGAGTCCGACACAATACATGCACCATTGCTGTTGTCGGCTAATGCTTCAAGTCATCACAATAAGTTACTCTCATGTGCAAGTGAAACACAATAACATTGATGACCTGTGCCTTGCAATTACATTAACATTTATTTCTTATGAGTAATTCATTACCTTTCTGGCATAATATGTCGTGCTAATTATGTGTTTCCAGGCGATTGCATGGAAAACCAGCTGCACTTCGTTTGCATGGATTTAATTGCTTTGGCTGCATTGCTCCTAGTTCTTGTAGCACATCGTCTACCTTTAGTAGTGCAGCTCCAAAAGTGCTGGGATGTGTAGTTTGACATGGAGTAGACAAGTCACCTATGCATGGATCCATGAACATTGTCGGGTTAAATTGTGGGACTTATTTACAAGCCATTTGCACCACCGGGCGTCGTAGTGTGCCAGCCCATATTTACAAGGCCTGCGTGAATATGGTCCCCTTTCACGCAGTATTATGCGTGAAAGGGGCATTCCATGGGTGTTGCTGTGGGTGTTCCCAGCATCACCCATGGAATCTGATGTATTCCCAGATTTACAAGGTTTAGTAAGCCTGGAAATGCGTCAGATTCCCATGCTTCCCCAGGGGAGGCATAAGGGAGGTGCAACAAGGAGAAATACCTTTATTTCTTCTTGTTTTCTCTTTATCTATGTGTGCTGCATTCTGCAGCACACATAGAAGGAGGAAAGCACATCTCATGACTGTTTTTGTGCAGGATGGTGTCACTTCCTGCAAAAAAAACAATCAACCCTGCAACACAGGCACCCTTTCACCATGGCGCAAGGGTGCCTGCGTTGGCGCTTGACAGCCCATTTTGTGCCAGCACTGGGGGAAAGGACAGGAATGCGCCATATCTCATAGATACAGTGGATTCCTGCCCTTTTCTTTTGATGCAGGGCAGCACAGTAAGATTCCTTGCGGCACTGCCCTGCACCAACACCTCGTAAATGAGGCCCGATGTGCACAGATATTCCTTCATGGTGTGGCTCCTTTTTCCATTTAGCAGAGTTTCTGCTTTCTACTGCTGTCACCACTTCCAGTGGTTTTGTGGAGGCCACCTTTTTCTCAATTGAATTGAACTCTTCCTCCTTTTCTAGTTCAGCGCCTGTTACTTTCACTGCCCTTTTCACCATTTTCTCTTTTGTTCAGCATTTCACGTCATATCTTTTGTTTACATTTGAAAGTCATTTTTTGTAGGCAGAGCTGCCTACTTCGTAATACGAATGTCATTCAACAAAAGAGCTGTTTCCTAGGTAAAATTTGGGAATTCTGAAGAGTTTGTGCTCCTAAGCAAGATGATTTCCACCTTATTCACATGTGTGAAGCATAGTTCTCCTATCATCACTCCCTTCTGGTTCCTGGCTCCCAAGGTGCTGCTGGCTCACAGGCTGTTTCTGCCTCCCAAACTGTGCCATTATTTTTACCTTAATAACTTCCCTGTGCGAGGTCCCATCTGTGCTGGCACACTTAAACAATGTTTTCTGAGTATTGGAAGAAAATATTTATTTTGTACAATACCACAAAAGAATCTTGCATGTGTATCTCACTCAAAGTAGGCAGTCAATGTTATTGTTTCCATGTGCGCATACCCAGAGATCATCACAATGTGATGGTTTGTAGGCGCAACCCAATACAACTTCATCGCATTGGGGCAACACAAATGTTTCTAGCATTGTGCTGTCCAGCACCAACATTAGTAAATGTAGACCTTTGATGGGGGTAACACCCTGCTCCATGACCTTTCAGGCTACCCCCTAAGTGCATCCAACATGCTGCAGCAAGTCTCATCCAGGGCCTGAAGATATATGATTGCATAACTGTTGTATCCTGCTTTCTCTCCTCTTTGTCCTTTCTCTGTGTCCTGTTCTCTGATGTTCAGCCTGTCTCTATGATGTCATCCTTAGTTCTATCTGTGTATGTTTGAGTGTACTGTCAGTTACCTTGGAGGCTGAGCAGCAGAGCAGCTGCTCCCGGTGGGGGCTTTACCCTAACCTTTTACTGGATTCTACTATCTTGATTATATGCTGTGTTTATTTATCCTATGACTTCATATCAAGAATAAATCTACATCTGGAACACAACAACTAAAGAGTCATCTTTATGGAATGTTACACTAACTCCTATTCTGATGGCACTCCATTGGTTCCCCTTGCCAGCACACAACATCTTAAAAAAAGCTGCATCATTTACAAAGCCCTCACAACCATCACCCCTGCTTATCTTGCAGAGAAGCTCACCATCTCCGAAGGTTCTCCGCACATCCGTAACCAGGACACCATCAGAGTGCAGACTAAGAAGTGTAAAAAAGAAGAAAAAAGACAGCAGGCCTTTTCCATCTATGATCTGGAACAACATTGCTGTATTAAACATAACAGCCCCAGCGCTGCTCCAATTTAGGAAAGAGTTGAAGATGCACCTCTTTAAGGAACACTACACTACAATGTATTAACCATCCACAACTCAACATCGGGAAACATCCTTTACAACGCAACTTTTACAACGCAGTGCTTTTACATTGCAACTTTTACAACGCAAACCATTACAACGCATTGCGCTGGGGGCGCTCTAGGATAGGGAATAGATTTAATTTACTATCCAACACCTTTCCTACTATCCACAGGGACTGGAGTTGGAATAGTAAATTAAACTATTCACTATCCAGCACCCCTTAACACTATGCGTTGTAAAGGCATGCGTTGTAAAACCTGCGATGTAAAAGCATGCGATGTAAAAGCATGCGTTGTGATGTCATACATCCCTCAACCTCCTCTTCTATTGCTGGATTACTTTATGCTGTTCTTTGACCATGTACAGTGCTCCACTGTCTTTTGACTCACTTTGCGCTATTGAAATGCCACATACATACATACCACATACATATATGATTCCCTCAGGATAGGTAACCTCATCATTTAGGAGATTCTGGCAGTCCTTTTGCTGCCACTGTGTTGGTGCTTGCCATTGCTGTTCATACACTATCATGACCGGATATGGAACCTTGAGCAGCCAAGTGTGCACTGCTGCTTTTGTGACTGGGGCCCGATATTGCAGTGTCTCTGCAAAACCCGCACCAGTAACAGAACTAGCCCCAGTGCTGAAAAACCAGTCCCCACCCTTCAAGACTTCCGAGAAAACGCCCGATGCCTATTATAGCCAATCTGACTGCTGACCTCATGAAAGGAAGTTTACTTTTAGCATTTGCCTTATTATAAATAGTTGTTTATTTGTGCCTGTTTACGCTCACTTTAATTAGTACATAGGAAGCAGAGAGCTCCATTGAAGACAATGAAAGGGCTCATGATCACCAGTGGCTTCTACTGACTTTCTGCTCTAACATGCCAATGATTGTCTATCTATTTCTCCCTGTTTAATTTAGAACATTCTACCCTCAGTGAATGGAAACTTATAATACCATTATAGTCCTTTTTCCTTGGCTAAACCATTTGTTAAAGGGACTCCCCTCGTTATAGCTCCTCAGGTTCATAGCTAGCGGAAAGGCCTTTAACAACCATTGTAGCCTGTGACAGCAGGCTCTAATTCTATATTGCAAAAAACCAGAAAGTCCCTAATAAGCGGCACAATTCATAAAGAAAATATGCCAAACCCACGTTATGGGCAATCGCAACTTAGCACTGAAAGAGCATAAAAACAATTCAACAATAAAATATCACAGTATGTCAGCAGAGCACAGTCAATAAATCAAAAAAGCAAACTAAATAGTTACATTAAAATTTATTCAATGCAATTATACAATGCAAAAGTTAAAAACAAAATTCATATACAAGTTAAAAACAATTCACGATACATTTTAGAAAACGAATGTCGATGCAGCGTTTCGGTGAATGGTCAATTGATCATCTTCTTCAGGACAGTTTTCTAAACAACAGAAATAATAATTATTCACAGGCTCATTTGTTACTGACGTACACAAAAAAAAGATTTTTAACATTTAGATATTACTATTAAATATAAGTGCAACAATCTCATACCTTGCATGTCCTATATCCAAAAACACATATTAATTCTTCTGAAACAGCTCTATACCTTTGCATATTTTTGTATACTGATTATAATAGAGACAAGGAACAAACAACATAAATATATAAAGAAATACATATCACATACATATAACATCAGGATAATACCTAACGTTCTATTCTCTAAAGACAGAAAATATGTATGTCTTGGACGATAGGGATCTTGATGTTGTCCCTCACTTTAGAACCTATTTAGAATACACACAAAACAATGTGGGTTAGATAGATAGTTTTATACTTTCTATTAGAAATATAAACATATAGTATCATCAGAGGTATTACATTCTTATTACATACCTTAATGTAAAAACAGAAAGGATGTATGTTGTACACGTTGGAGGCCACCGTTTAAATAATTGTAAATTACACATCAAGCTATGATAAGAAAAGACATTACTAATAAGGATGATCTTACTTTTGATAAAAGAATAGCTAAGTCCACGCCAAATGATGTGTCGTGACTGGAGGTGAACACAGCTTAATATAGTCAGGAGTGAGATATACACACACTGTACAGATTGAAAGAGTATAAAACAGAGGATCACTTTTGCGTACTTTTATTCTTGTTGTTTTTTACTTTTAAACAAGCTATACTCAGAGTTGTTTATTACCTGAATTGGTTGGTAAATCTATTGTGGGCGGAGATGAGTTCACGGGCCTATAAAGGTAAAACACAGAAGTGTGTTACCATAAATATCCAATATCTAGAGGATTTATTATAGAACCTCCCCTAATAATACGTTATCATTGTTTTCTACTGTTCATAATGACAGGACAAGAATGTATATGATTAAAATGTCCAATCACTACCGACGATTTCACTCAATGGTTATATGTCCCTGTAGGCAGTCTGTAAATCATACATATAAATAGTTTGCCGAACTGCGGGGTCCCCAGCATGAGGTACGTCTACAACACCTCATTATTATTTTTTTAAATTAGTTAAAAACATCAAAACCCAATGTACATTTTGTACATTTGTGTCCGACTTTAATTAGCGCCATAACTTTTGAGAAAGCCGGGAAGTATTGCAAAAAAAAAAAACCCTATTACAGGCTTAAGTGAGCCTTCTGTGGTTATTATCAAGGGGCCTTTACGGGCTGAAACGTACCTACTATATTAATTAACGTGTCATGGGACATATAGACCATCGCGTAGTACCCCAACTTCAATATATGAAAAATATTGGGTATATATGAGACTATTTAACATTCTACAAAGGATCCTATTCGATCCAAAAACCCGTAATTACGTTATGCTACTTACTTGAAAATAAAATTGCGGCCTTCCTGCGTCCAATGGTACAGCTTCCGGGTTAGGATACAACTGGTCCCATAACCCGGAGCTGTATTTAACCGTGTTACGTCAAGGTTATAGGTCAAGTTACGATCCCCTTACGAAACAAATATACAAATCAATATTCCTAATGTGTAAACTACTTGAAGTTATTGTATTGTAAGATGGGCATATAACCTAATAGATGTAAAAATGAAAATTATTAAACCAGTATAGTCACAGTCGAGATTCCACATTTCACTTCGACTGCCCACATTTTGGTGGCAATATTGGAAAAGGCACGTCTTCATATGTTAAGGACCATTTCAATTGGGGAGATAGTGTGGAGTTTACAACACCACGTAGTTACACGTGGCGTACACAGTCCTTAATATCGCACGGGTAAATCAAACTATCATGCCTGTCCAACATAAAACAATGTTAGGGATTTACTGCAATGAACGTCATAAAGTTTTTCTGCCTGGATACACAAACCAAATATCACCTACAGAAGTGAGTATCAACGGTGGCCATTTTGGGAAGGTAGATTTCCGATGGGGAGATAATAATTGTTGCACCACGTAAAAAAAACGGGGTGTTTAGAGCCTTCAATATCGCAAGGATATATCTATTTAAAATACCAGGAAATGATATTATAAATTTACTACAATAAACAACCTGCCTGCCTTCGCCTGCAGGATTGAGTATCACGGTGGCCATTTTGAGAAGGTCGATTTCAGTTGGGAAGATTGTCTTGAAATATAACACCACTTAAATAAACGTGGTGTGCATAGCCCACAATCTAGCAAGGGTAAATCAAATTGTGATGCCTGTCCAACAAAAATTATATTACAAGTTTACTACAAGAAATGACATAGAGTCGATCTGCCTGAAAATACAAACCAAAATTATGCCTACAGGGGTGAGTGTCATGGCGGCCATTTTGACACATAGAAACGGGGGCCATTTTGGAAGAGGATAGATTTGCCTAATGAAACTAATTAGATCAGTTTTTCACAATCCTCTTTACTATTAAGACCTTTTCTAAAAGTATTAAATCTGGACATATAAAATTGCTCCCGTTTTCTTTTTAAAGTATGGTCTCCTCCTCTGTAATTCATATGGATAGTCTCTATCCCACACCAAGTCAAATCCTCAATTGTATGTTTTTCCTTAAGCCAATGCTCCACCAAGGGGGAAGTTTTCTTGTCAGTCCTGATAGATGATTTGTGTTCATTTATCCTGGTTCTTCTAACTTCTCTCGAAGTTTCACCTATATATCCAAGTTGGCAGGGGCATATAATGAGATATATAAAGTTTTCTGTGCGACAGGTAATGAAGTTGTTCAACTTGTGAGTAGTGCCGTTGAGTGTTATGGAGGGTCCTTTGATGATAGATTTTCAATTGCTGCAGCCGCAGCATGCAAAGGTACCCTTTGGAAGAGGGGCATTGGGAATACAGGGTTGAGTATCCATGCTACTGTCTCTGTAAGTATGCACTAGACAATTCCTAATGGTGTGATTACGTCTGAATGAGAACATGGATTTGGGTATAACCTCTTTGCTCTGGTTTGTTATAAGATGCCAGTTTCTGTTAGCAATGTTTTTAATCTTTTCACTGATATTACTGTGATTAGTGACAAATATTTATGGTAGATTTTCAGAGAGGTTCTTTTTTGGTTTGTTTTCAAAAAATGATTCCCTTTCGAAATATTTGGCTCTCTTGTAGGCATGCCTTACCAATCTTTTTGGGTAGCCTCTGTTTAGAAATGTTTGAGTTAAGGTTTGTGCGTATTTATCATAATCTCTATTGGTAGTGCAGTTCCGTTTCAATCTCAAAAACTGTCCGAAAGGGATATTGTCCCTCTGGCAAGCAGGATGATGGCTACTGTAATGAAGCATGGTATTCCTGTCAGTGGGTTTGGTGAATAACTCCACATTCAAAGATCTAGCGACATTTTTTATTGTGATATCTAAAAATTCACATTTCTCTTTATTCACAGTGGATGTGATTTTCAGGTTGTCATCCCCAAAATTCAATCATTCTATAAAATCCACCAAGGTTTCTTCGGGCCTGTCCATATGAAAAACACATTGTCTAGACCAGGGGTACTCATAGTACGGCCCACGGGCCAGTGGCGGCCCGGCAAGCCTTCCCTGGCGGCCCGCGGACCCCCGAGACATCATACCTGTGTTTCCCGAGGTTTTTTTTTTTTAAAGTGTCTGCAGCAGCGCCAGCGAGAGAGACTCTTGGTGCTTTGTGGGGGCTGCCGGCCGGGCGATCCTAGCAATGGCCAGAGTAAAGCTGCAGGGGCCTAAGGAGAGGTGAAATACAAAGGCATCATTAACATGCAAATGGTCTTTTAATGACCTGTGAAGTGCTCGGCGCGGCGGCTGTGTGTGTGTGCCCCGGCTGGCGCACAGGCAGGGTGAGGTGACAGAGGGAGTGGGAGGGAAAGGGAGGGGGAGGGGGACGGAGAGGGAGAGAGAGAGAGTGGGAGGGAGTGAGTGAGCGAGAGGGAGGGAGGGAGGGAAGGAGTGAGAGTGAGTGAGAGTGAGAGGGAGTGAGGGAGAGGGAGTGAGTGACTGAGAGAGAGTGAGTGACTGAGAGAGAGTGAGTGACTGAGAGGGAGTGAGTGACTGAGAGGGAGTGAGAGAATGAGTGAGTGAGTGGGAGTGAGTGAGTGGGAGTGAGTGAGTGGGAGTGAGTGGGAGTGAGTGAGAGTGAGTGAGTGAGTGGGAATGAGTGAGTGGGTGGGTGGGAGTGAGTGAGTGAGTGAGTGAGTGAGTGAGTGAGTGGGAGTGAGTGAGTGAGTGAGTGGGAGTGAGTGAGTGGGAGTGAGTGAGTGGGAGTGTCTGAGAGGGAGAGTGTGAGAGGGAGAGTGTGAGAGGGAGAGAGAGGGAGAGTGTGAGAGGGAGAGAGAGGGAGAGTGTGAGAGGGGTTGAGAGGGAGAGAGAGAGGGGTTGAGAGGGAGAGAGTGAGTGAGAGGGAGTGAGTGAGGGAGAGGGAGTGAGTGAGGGAGAGGGAGTGAGTGAGGGAGAGGGAGTTAGTGGGAGTGAGTGAGTGGGAGTGAGTGAGTGGGAGTGAGTGAGTGGGAGGGAGAGGGAGAGTGTGAGAGGGAGAGTGTGAGAGGGAGAGAGAGGGAGAGTGTGAGAGAGAGAGAGGGAGAGTGTGAGAGGGAGAGAGAGGGAGAGTGTGAGAGGGGTTGAGAGGGAGAGAGAGAGGGGTTGAGAGGGAGTGAGTGAGGGAGAGGGAGTGAGTGAGGGAGAGGGAGTGAGTGAGGGAGAGGGAGTTAGTGGGAGTGAGTGAGTAAACGAGTTGAGTGAGTGAGAGGGAGTGAGTGAGCGGGAGTGAGTGAGAGGGATGAAGCGAGTGAGAGGGATGAAGTGAGTGAGAGGGATGGAGTGAGTGGGAGGGAGGGAGTGAGTGGGAGAGAGTGAGAGGGAGGGAGTGAGTGGGAGGGAGTGAGTGGGAGGGAGTGAGTGGGAGGGAGTGAGTGGGAGGGAGTGAGAGGGAGGGAGTGAGTGGGAGGGAGGGAGTGAGAGGGAGGGAGTGAATGAGTGAGAGGGAGGGAGTGAATGAGTGAGAGGGAGGGAGTGAATGAGAGAGAGGGAGGGAGTGAATGAGAGAGAGTGAGGGAGTGAGTGAGAGGGAGGGAGTGAATGAGAGGGAGTGAGAGGGAGGGAGTGAGTGAGTGAGAGGGAGGGAGTGGGAGTGAGTGAGTGAGTGGGAGTGAGTGAGTGGGAGTGAGTGAGTGGGAGTGAGTGAGTGGGAGTGAGTGAGTGAGTGAGTGGGAGTGAGTGAGTGGGAGGGAGAGGGAGAGTGTGAGAGGGAGAGAGAGGGAGAGAGAGAGGGGTTAAGAGGGAGAGAGAGAGGGGTTGAGAGGGAGTGAGTGAGGGAGAGGGAGTGAGTGAGGGAGAGGGAGTTAGTGGGAGTGAGTGAGTAAATGAGTTGAGTGAGTGAGAGGGAGTGAGTGAGCGGGAGTGAGTGAGAGGGATGAAGTGTGTGAGAGGGATGAAGAGAGTGAGAGGGATGGAGTGAGTGGGAGGGAGGGAGTGAGTGAGTGAGAGGGAGAGAGTGGGAGAGAGTGAGAGGGAGGGAGTGAGTGGGAGGGAGTGAGAGGGAGGGAGTGAATGAGAGAGAGTGAGGGAGTGAGTGAATGAGAGAGAGTAAGGGAGTGAGAGGGAGGGAGTGAATGAGAGAGAGTGAGTGAGTGAGAGGGAGGGAGGGAGAGATAGAGAGGGAGGGAGGGAGTGAGAGTGAGGGAGTGAGAGGGAGGGAGTGAATGGGAGGGAGTGAGCGAGTGCAAGAGAGGGAGGGAGTGAATGAGTGGGAGAGGGAGGGAGAGGGAGTGAGTGAGACGGAGAGGGAGTGAGATGGACAGGGAGGGAGAGGGAGTGAGATGGAGACAGAGAGGGAGGGAAAGGGAGGGAGTGGGAGGGAAAGGGAAGGAGACGGAGACGGAGGGAAAGGGAGGGAAAGGGGGTGAGACAGAGAGTGAGTGAGAGGGAGGGAAAGGGAGGGGGCCAGAGAGGGAGTGAGAGAGAGGGAGTGAGAGAGAGGGAGTGAGAGAGAGGGAGTGAGAGAGAGGGAGTGAGAGAGAGGGAGTGAGACAGTCGGAGTGAGACAGTCGGAGTGAGACAGTCGGAGTGAGACAGAGGAAGACAGGAGAGAGGGAGGGTGAGAGGGAGAGAGAGCTAGAGAGAGGGAGGGAGACCGAGAGAGATGTGTGTATACCGGGACGGCTCAGTGGACGAAGGCGTCCGCTGCAGGGACCTATGATCAACCTCATGGTCAGTTTTATGTTGTTGCTCTAGCCCCTCCCCCTCCCCCACTGACCCTGCCCCCCCACCGATGCGGCCCTCGGACACAAACCAAACTGTAAATTTGGCCCCCGAGAGAAAGTTTGTGAGTACCCATGGTCTAGACGATGTGTTTTTCATATAGACAGGCCCTGAAGAAACCTTGGTGGATTTTAGAGAATGGTTGAATCTTGGGGATGACAACCTAAAATTCACATCCACTGTAAATAAAGAGAAATGTGAATTTTTAGATATCACAATAAAAAATGTTGCTAGATCTTTGAATGTGGAGTTAATCACTAAACCCACTGACAGGAATAGTTGCTTCATTACAGCAGCCATCATCCTGCTTTCCAGAGGGACAATATCACTTTTGGACAGTTTTTGAGATTGAAACAGAACTGCACTACCAATAGAGATTATGATAAATATGCGCAAACCTTAACTCAGAAATTTCTAAACAGAGGCTACCCAAAAAGATTGGTAAGGCATGCCTACAAGAGAGCCAAATATTTCAATAGGGAATCGTTTTTTGTAAACAAACCAAAAAAGAACATCTCTGAAAATCTACCATTAATACTTGTCACTAATCACAGTAATATCAGTGACAAGATTAAAAACATCGTTAACAGAAACTGGCATTTTATAAAAAACCAGAGCAAAGAGGTTTTACCCAAACCTATGTTCTCATTCAGACGTAATCGCACCATCAGAAATTGTCTAATGCATGGATACTCAACCCTGTATTCCCATGCCCCTCTTCCAAAGGGTACCTTTTCATGATACGGTGGCTGCAGCAATTGCAAATATATCATCAAAGGACCCTCCATAACACTCAATGGCACTACTCACAAGTTGAACAACTTCATTAACTGTCGCACCAAATACCTTATATATCTCATTATGTGCCCCTGCCAACTTGGATATATAGGTGAAACTTCGAGAGAAGTTAGAACCAGGATAAATAAACACAAATCATCTATTAGGACTAACAAGAAAACTGCTCCCCTGGTGGAGCATTGGCTTAAGGAAAAACATACAATTGAGGATCTGACTTGGTGTTGGATAGAGACTATCCATATGAATTACAGAGGAGGAGACCATACTTTAAAAAGAAAAAAAGGGAGCAATTTTATATTTCCAGATGTAATACTTTTAGAAAAGGTCTTAATAGTAAAGAGGATTGGGAAAAACTGATCTAATTAGTTTCATTAGGTAACTCTATCCTCTTCTAAAATGGCCCCCGTTTCTATGTCTCTGTACCTTTCCAAAATGGCCGCCATGACACTCACCCCCGTAAGCGTAATTTTGGTTTGTATTTTCAGGCAGATCGACTCTGTCGTTTCTTGAAGTAAACTTGTAATATAATTTTTGTTGGACAGGCATCACAATTTGATTTATCCTTGCTAGATTGTGGGTTATGCACACCACGTTTATTTACGCAGTGTTATTTTCCAAGACAATCTTCCCATCTGAAACCGACCTTCCCAAACTGGCCGCTGTGATACTCAATCCTGCAGGCGAAAACAGGCAGGTCATTTATTGTAGTAAATTTATAATATCATTTCCTGTTAGACAAGAACTTTAATTAGATTTATCCTTGTGATATTAAAAGCTCTAAACACCCCGTTGTCTTATCTCCCCATCGGAACTCTACCTTCCCAAAATGGCCGCCGTTGATACTCACTCCTGTAGGTGATATTTGGTTTGTATATCCAGGCAGATCAACTTTATGACGTTCATTGCAGTAAATCCCTAACATTGTTTCATGTTGGACAGGCATCATAGTTTGATTTACCCATGCGATATTAAGGATCGTGTACACCACGTGTAACTACGCAGTGTTGTAAACTCCACACTATCTCCCCAATTGAAATGGTCCTTAACACGTGCCTTTTCCAATATGGCTGCCAAAATTTGGGCAGTCGAAGTGAAATGTGGAATCTCGACTGTGACCATACTGGTTTAATAATTTACATTTTTATATCTATTAGGTTATATGCCCATCTTACAATGCAATAACTTCAAGTAGTTTACACATTAGGAATATTGATTAGTATATTTGTTTCATAAGGTGATCGTAACTTGAACTATAACCTCGACATAACACAATTAAATACAGCTCCGGGTTATGGGACCAGTTGTATCCTAACCCGGTAGCTGTACCATTGGACGCAGGGATGCAGCGATTTTATTTTTAAGTAAGTGGCATAACGTAATTATGGATTTTTGGATCGAATAGGATCCTTTGTAGAATGTTATATAGTCTCGTATATACCCAATATTTTTCATATATTGAAGTTGGGGTACTACGCAATGGTCTATATGTCCCTTGACTCGTTAATTAATATAGTAGGCACGTCTCAGCCCAGAACGTCCCCTTGATAATACCCATAGGAGGCTCACTTAAGCCTGTAATAGGGTTTTTTTTATGCAATCCTTCCCGGCTTTCGCAAAAGGTATAGCACTAATTATAGTCGGACACTAATATACAAAATGTACATTGGGTTTTGATGTTTTTAACTAATTTAAAAAAATAATAATGAGGTGTTGTAGACGTACCTCATGCTGGGGACCCCACTTTTCGCCAAACTATATATATGTATGATTTACAGACTGCGGACAGGGACATATACCCATTTAGTTAAATCGTCGGTAGTGATTTGACATTTTAATCATATATATATATATATATACTCTTGTCCTGTCATTATGAACAGTAGAAAACAATGATAACGTATTATTAGGGGAGGTTCTATAATAGATCCTCTAGACATTGGATATTTATGGTAACACACTTTTGTGTTTTACCTTTATAGGCCCGTGAACATATCTCCGGACACAATAGATTTACCAACCAATTCAGGTAATAAACAACTCTGAGAACAGCGTGTTTATTTTTTATTTTTTTATTTTTTATTGGTTCAGTTCAAAGCCACACAAAACAGACAAATTGCTGGGACAAGTACACAATCAAAAATACTCAAAGGATAATAGCAGTATCAAAGCATGTTGTATAAGTAGCGATATCATCATATTAACCAAAAGAAAGAGAGAGAACCATCACTATTTATGAATCCAAATGATCTATCATTGCCTGCCAAATTTTATACCCTTTTTCCATTTTCCTAACTGATTTAATCCGATAAAGATTACATTCTAATTAAAAAACATTATAAAACTTTGCTCGCCACATTTCATATATAGGTGCTTCTGGCTTCAACCACATTGTAGATATACATAGGCGAGCTACCGCCATAGCCATAAATACAACATATCTGTTATTTTGATACCCTGGGAACGAATTGTTATCATTAGATAAACCAAAAATAATCATCTCTCTTGAGATTATAACATCACACTTTGTAATAAAAGCCAGAAATGTTTCTATAGATATAAAGAAAGGTTTTAACACAGGGCAGTCTGAAAATATATGTACAATATCTGACAGATCAGATTGGCACCGCTAGCATTTCCCATTATTAGCGTTACCCCATTTCATCATTTTAAACGGCGTATGATAAAAATTAAATAAAGTTTTATAATGCTGTGAGTATAAATTGGCAGACAAAATAATTTTAGCAGCTATATTAATTGACTCTTGAAAGGGCACAACCAATGTACCCAATCTATTACACCATTTGGATGCCTGCATTCCAATATCATCCAGTTGTAAATTCACCAGATGGTTGTATAGGGTCCCAATACGTGATGGTTTTTTAAGTATTTCAATAAAGTCATTATGACACAGTGGTAAAGCATTTGGGTGTTTAGGTATAAACTCACGTATTTGTATGTACTTAAAAAAGTCATGTTGGGAGAGACTATATATATCTTTTAACTCCTGAAAAGAAGCAATTGTACCATCTTTAACAATATTACCTATAGCTAATATGCCTTTTCGCCCCCATGTACACATAGTATAATCCCAAAATATTGGCGGAAACAATTCTGTAGAATTACATGGAGTATAGAAATTAATACGACCAAGGGAGATAAGCTTCCGTATAGACCGCCATCCTTTAAATGCAGACAATACCAATTTGAATCTGGTACTTTTATAATAGCTGGGTTCTAAAAAACGAAGCAACGTTTGACAAGATTGTGGGCCAAGTAAAAGAGAAAAAATATCAGGGCTCTCATATATAGGCGGGGTTCCACCAATCGCAAAATACTTAATATTCTGCATAAGACACGCCAAATAATATAATGCAAAGTTTGGAACTCCCCAACCCCCACGTAATATTGGTAATATCATAAATTTAGAAGCCCTACGTGCAGATTTCCAGCCCCATAAAAATCTATCAGCTATAGATTGTAATTTCCTCTGTTGTAATACAGGTATCTCCAATGGTACAGCCTGGAAATAATATAAAACCTTTGGCAAAATGGACATTTTTAAAACCTTACGTCTCCCAACCAATGACAAATGTAAGCACTCATTTTTCTCGAGTTGATTTCTAACCGATTGCAATATATCTGACCAGTTCACCATGACTAACTCTTGAAGCGATAATCTAATTTTAATGCCCAGGTATTTAGCCTCTGGGGTAACCCGATTGTCATTAGGGCAAAGTCCTGGTGAGCATATAACCTGTGTTTTCTGAATATTGAGTTTATACCCTGACACATTCCCAAATTCACGAGTCAGTCTTTCGATTTCGCATAATGCAGATTCTGGATCCGATGTTATGATCGCGACATCGTCAGCGTAGGCTAACACGCATACATTACCCCAGGTAAAACCATAGATTGTATATGTGTAGATGACATCAACATTTTTAAAAGTGGTTCTATGTACATGGCAAATAGTAATGGTGAGCATGGGCACCCCTGCCGTGTGCCCCGAGTGATGTTAACTACTGTTGATTCTTGGCCTGACAAGCATATCTTGGCCCTAGGATGTCTATATATGACTTGTAAAGCAAATATAAATTGTGGTCCAAACCCCATTTTTCCCAAGATCGCCCATAAGAATGCCCATGCAACATGATCAAACGCTTTTTCGGCGTCTAAAAGCACCAAACCAACATTTGTACGACTTGCCGTAGCATAATCTAAAGTTGCAATAACACAATGTATGTGATTGATCATGCCACGACCTGGAAGAAAGCCATGCTGTTGTTCAGAAACAAGTGCCGACACAACTTGAATCAGCCAGTTCGCAAGAATTTTGGAATATAGTTTCGCATCGACGTTAATAAGTGAAATAGGTCAGTATGACCCAGGAAGATGCGAAGGCTTATCTTTCTTTTTTAATACAATTATACTAGCATCGTCCCATGATGGGGGGATTTCCATTTTGGGCATCTAAAAACGTCGCCAACATATCATCTTTAATAATAGGGAACAGGATATGGTATATCTCTAAAGGAAGTTTATCGGGACCAATAGCCTTCCCCAGAGCCAATTCTTTAAGGGCACTTTCAAGTTCTTGCATTGTAATTGGCAACTCTAAGTCTTCTTTAAGCACGGGGTCTAATTGAGTTAAGTCAAGTCTATCTATAAATTGATCAATTAATTCAATAGAACAATTTTCTTGACTATACAGATCTGTATAATAATCATAAAAATACCTGAAGAATACCCTCTGTTGACTCTACAAGAATGCCTTGGCGATTTTCTATAGATGTTATACGCTGTGATGTCTGATGCCCCCGCATTCTTTGAGCTAGACATCTTCCCACATTCTCCCCATATTCATATCTCTCAGCACGATGGCATTTATATTGACGTGCTATGTCCTGGCTCAACACCCCATTAATCTTAGCCTTGCACTTGGCAACTTCGTCTTGTGCAGCAGTACTATCTCGGTGTAAGCTAATATCATGTGTTAGATCACGTTCTGCATTTGTTAGATCCTGTAGAAGTTGAGTCATTTTATTTTTCCCTTCCTGTTGAAGACTCCAGCCATAGCTGCAGGTTTCACCACGTAAACCTGCCTTAAAGCTGTCCCATACTATTGCGTAGGAGGTAGAGCCCCTATTAAAATCAAAAAACTGCTGAGCCCATGTTGTAAATAGACTTCGTCTGAGAGAAGTTTCTTATTAAATGTAAAGGACCTTTTTATACGCTGGATTTTAAGCAGGGGCATGTCTATAACAATTGGAGCATGATCAGAAGTAATACGTGGCATTACAGACATTCGGGACCCTTCAGCCATAAACCGAGGTAGAAAAATATAATCAAGACGCACAAATTTCTTATGAGATGAAGAAAAAAAAGTAAAGCCAGGATCCCGGGGATTTGCTAAAGGCCACCCATCAATCAAACCATTTTGACGTAGTAGTTGCCGTAGTTCTTTAAATACTTTAGGTTTCCTACCTGAGTATCGACTAAACCCCCAATCCAAATTATTCAACTCCCCATGAATATTAAAATCACCAAGTAGAAAAAATGGAGTACCCAATAGAGCCAACTCTACATTCAAAAATTCTATCATTGCAGTATCATCAATATTAGATCCATGTACTGTACATATAGTAGCAACAACATTCCCTATGACACATTCAGCAATTGCCCAGCGTCCCAAGCTATCCACTTTGATTTTCCCTGTTGCTACTATGGATTGTCGCCCCAATATAGCCACTCCTCGATTCATGGTAGATTGTTGTGAAGCTGCCAGTACTATATACCCAAGATCGTTCAGAACTTTTCTATTTGACCATGGTATATGCGTCTCCTGGAGACAAAATATATCCGGTTGGATCAAACGAATCTCATGCATCACACGTTTTTGCTTCTGAATATTATTGAGGCCACATACATTAAATGAACACATGCGCAGATTACAACTAGCCATGGCTACTGAATAAATTCCTTACACAATTGCACCCAAAAAGAAAAAACAACATATGTAAACTAAACATTCTAATTATTCTATTGCTTTGACTATGGCTTTGACTGAATTCTCCCCCTTTTTCTCCCCAGCACACCCCGTGCCCTCCCAGACCCACCTCCCCCAGCACACCCATCCCCCCACCCTGTGTGACCCCCCCAAAACTAAGGCAAAGAGGCTATCGCCCCGTTGATGTGTGTGAGACACCTCTCAAGTTTGGGCGTATCCGTTAACGTATAAGAAAAAAGCATGAGGTGTAAACCATATAGACAGCTATATATTCAAGTTTATAACTTTTTCCTCATGCTAAAGAGTTTAAATATTCCTTCTCTGGAGCCTCAGTTGTAAAGAACCGATTCTGCCCTTTATATACAGTCTTTAATGTAGATGGTTGGAGGAGAAAAACTTGAGCGCCCTTCTTTTGAAATGGAACAATCAGCTGGCGCATTCGCCAGCGATTTTCTACGGTGGCATGGCAATAATCAGGGCGTACAAAAAATTCAATACCCTTCCCAGAGCGCTTTTTATCCGGTCTTGCTAGATCATATACTTTTTGTCTTGCCAGAAAGTTATTTAGAGATATCAAAATTGTGCGGTGGTATTGATGACCTTGATTACCCCGCATTGTTTGCTTATGAAATGGGAAGCGATGTGCCCTTTGAATCTCATGAGACCACTGCCAATCTTTAACCTCCGGAAAAGCTTCTTCAAAAAGTTCGACCACAAGCTGTGGCACGTCCTGTCCCTCACGTCCTTCGGGTACACCCAAAACTCGCAGATTATTACGGCGTAAACGGTTCTCCAAATCAACCAATTTTATGCTCACATCATCTTTTTGAGCCTTTATGCCGTCAACATCGGTTTTAATATGTGTTACTTGATCTTCCAATGAAGAGATACGTCCTTCCGCTTCTACCATTCTGTCTGTAAAATCATTACACGATTTCGCCAACCGTCGCACAGTATTTTGATGTTTTTTGCAAGCATTATGTGTTTTCAGATGCTCGGCTTTAGTCTCCATGCGTTGATCAAAATAATGTCTATTGGAGCTTGACTTGAAGTCGCAGGGCTAAAACTAATTTGCTCAGCAGAGCTTGCTTGATCTTCTTGGCGACATTGGTCCAATAAAGCCTCTTGATCTATTGTAGTTGTATCTCCATTAGATATTTCCTCACTCCAAGTACTGTCCACTTGTAAATTAACTGTAGTGATAAAAGAAGCTTCCTTAGTAATATTTTCCACAGAGGAAGTCTCCTCTGCATCCTCTAAGTCGCCCTCCAAATCAGAGCCCTCAGAATGTTCTAAAAGTGAATAAAATTCACTATCTTTACTACTGATTGGATCACCTTCTGCCCCTTCAATCCTAGTGGGATCTACCTCAGCGTTAGTATCAGCATCGACAGCGTCAGCCTCAGCGGCAGCGGCGGTACTAGAGTCGTGAGCCATAGTTATTTGTGATGTAGAAAAGCCAGGCGGGCTGTTAGAGAGACCACTGGAGAGACTACTAGCTGTTCAATTGCTTCCACCAAAGTCTTATCTTGATCATTTTCAGCGTCTAAAACCTCCAGATCATCAATGATTTTATTTTAAATTTTTTCACTCCCACCTCCGGCTGACACTGGGTTTTTCGTTTTAGTATTAAACATTTGCGGTATTTTTGGAGTACCTGTCTGGCTGGCATCAAGATCATCATTACCCCCATTTTGTTTTGATTTTGCTGCAAGAGCAGCCCGTGTCCCAATCTGGCTCTCACCACTGGGTCTTGTTTTCCCGCCACGGGCTGTTTTAGGGCCCATAATAGATTGATTACTAAACACAAAGCGATGCTTGAGAGAAAAAAAAAGGAAAAGAGGAGAGAGTTTCTGTTTTCTAATCTTCCAATCCAATCTCCCAGTCTTTCGATTTAAGGTTAAGCCAAAGTCCTATGAGCAGCAGTATAACAGTATAGCACTATTCCCAATACAAAAGTATCTTGTCCTTAAATAGTGTCAGTAACGCCACTGCAATGTCGTTTCAGATCACCTTCAGTTTGCCAGATTTTAAGTTCACTGATGGCCAGTAGCAAATAGGTATCAATATCCTCCACTTTTTAGGTATTTTTAAATTGGTGTTTTGCTTAATCTCAAGTCTCTCCCCCTGGTTCTGGCGTTTTTCCGAGGGACTGTTTGCCAAGCACAGCTGAAAAAAAACGCTTGTCTCCCCCACCTCGCTTCTCTCACTTGGCTCGCGAGCCTCCTCCAGCGCTCGGCGTCTCAGCTGTGTCTCGTGAGCGGCACCTCCCGGAATCGGCTGACACCAAAGCACCCTATTCACGGATTGCCGCAGCCGCGGCTTGCACGAGTGCCGAACGCCGGCGTGTCTCGTCAGCGGCACCTCCCGGAATCGGCTGACACCGAAGCACCCTATTCACGGTTCGCCGCAGCCGCGGTTTGCACGAACGCCGAACGCCAGCTCCTTCACACCGCAGCAGTCCTAAACAGCAATCTAGCAGCCCGGAATGTCGACAGCGAAGCAAACCAGCAGCTGGGGCTCCAATATGGTATTCATTCGGATCACCCAAACGGAGTAGCTCACACACACGCCTGTCGTGCAGGAGCCATCTTGCCCCCCGAGTACAGCGTGTTTAAAAGTAAAAAACAACAAGTATAAATGTATGCAAAGTGATCCTCTGTTTATACTATTTCAATCTGTACAGTGTGTGTATATCCCACTCCTGACTATATTAAGCAGTGTTCACCTCCAGTCATGACACATCATTTGGCGTGGACTTGGCTGTTCTTTTATCAAAAGTAAGAACATCCTTATTAGTAATAAGTCTTTTCTTAGCATAGCTTGATGTGTAAATTTATCTATCTACCCCCGCATTGTTTTGTGTGTATTTCAAATAGGTTCTAAAGTGAGGGACAACATCAAGATCCCTATAGTCCAAGACATACATATTTGCTGTCTTTAGAAAATAGATCGTTAGGTATTGTCCTGAAGTTATAGGTATGTGATCTGTATTTCTTTATATATTTATGTTGCTTGTTCGTTGTCTCTATTATAAATCGGTATACGAAAATATCCAAAGGTATAGAGCTGTTTCGGAAGAATTAATATGTATTTTTGATATAGGACATGCAAGGTATGATATTGTTGCATTTATATTTAATATTAATATCTAAATGTTAAAAATCTTTTTTTGTGTACGTCAGTAACAAATGAGCCTTTGACTAATTATTATTTCTGTTGTTTAGAAAACTGCCCTGAAGAAGGTGATCGATTGACCATTCACCGAAAAGCTGTGTCAACTTTCGTTTTCTAAAATGTATTGTGTATTGTTTTTAACATGTATATGAATTTCTTTTTTTTTACTTTTGCATTGTATAATTGCATAGAATACATTTTAATGGAACTATTTAGTTTGCTTTTTTGATTTATTGACTGTGCTCTGCTGACGTACTGTGATATTTTATTGTTGAATTGTTTTTATGCTCTTTCAGTGCTAAATTGCGATTGCCCATAATGTGGGTTTGGCATATTTTCTGTATGAATTGCGCCGCTTATTAGGGGCTTTCTCTTTTTTGCACTGTGATCACCCAGTCCCTATTGTACATTAGGGTATCTCCTTTGTGTTATTACTTTCTAATT